>NW_024412415.1:32058473-32243461 GCF_014898765.1 Herpailurus yagouaroundi | reverse complement strand
GGAAGGAAGGAAGGAAGGAAGGAAGGAAGGAAGGAAGGAAGGAAGGAGTGAATAGTACAATTTAAATTCATAGCCACTTGGGCTGGATTTACAGCACAAAACTGTTCTGTGATCATACAAGATATTTGCAAACTCACAGCTTGAGTTTTGAAACACCAGCAGACCACTTGGATCTGAAAATGTCCATACCCTTGACCAAGAAACGGTCAAGTAGCTTATGGGTGGCCTGGGTGGCTTAGCTGGTTAAGTGTTCAACTCTTGATTTTGGCTCAGGTCAGGATGTCAGGGCCATGAGACTGAGCCCCATGTTGGGCTCTATGCTATGCGTGGAGCCTGCTTAAGATTCTGTCTCTCCCTCTCCCTCTACCCTTCCCACTCACGTGCTCTCGCTTGCTCTTTCTCTAAAAAAAAGTAGCTTAAATAGTACAAAGATTTATGTAGAAATATGAAAAATGTTCATGGCAGTTTGATTTATAACAGGAAATTATTTAATTGCTTATTGCTTATTAATAACAAATAATTATTATAATTAAAATAATTATAATATAATTAACTATTATATTAATGATTATTATAATATAAAATACATATATAAAATAATATATATTTTATATAATAATATATAAATAAAATATAAAATAATTATGATTATAATATAATTATAATCATTATAATAATAATATAAATAATGACATTTATAATTTAATATCTAACAATAGGATAATAGCTAAGAAAATTATGGTATATCTTTAAGACAGAATATTATGTAGCCATTAAAAATATTTTATAAAGACTTTATAAAGTCATATGTATAAAAGCTTATGATAAATTGTTGGGAGAAAAGAGATAGATCACAGTTGAATATACTGTATGATACCAATAGTGGGCCAAGCCCAAAATTTAAATAATGCCAAAGGGTTATGGTATTACAGGAAATTTTTTTTTTTTGATACTTTGGCATTTTTTCCCTCCTTTCTGAACTTCCCAAATTTTCTGTGAATGATCAGATCACACTCTCATGAATGAAAAAGATAAAGTAAAAAAAATTAAGATTATTTTGTGGCTTACTGATAACCTAACATTTTTTTCTGGTTTATATAAGTAAAATTGCTAGTCACATGCAATAGCAATGTATATTTAGGTGATGTCATGAAGAGAGGTAAAGACAATTTGTCATTTACTTCTTGCAAGAAAAAAATTGTTTTGCACATAAAGCTGTATAATTTTAATTCACTTTGAAAGTTTCATGCCAAAAATGCATTAAGTGAGGGTGGCAGTTTCTAATGAATCAGACAAAATGGAAATTGTTTTAAAAGATGCCACAGTTTTTGTTTCTGTTTTTGTAATCTTCTTCCTTTCCTTCCTTTAAGAATGTAAATTAAATGAGGTTTCAGGAGGGAAAGTGAATCTAAAAGAGGAAAGAACAGTTCTAGACTTCCTTCTGAATCTCATCTTGTATCTCCAGGCTACAGGGCTCTCTAATTCTTGCCAAAGTATGACCTGCCCTCTCTTTAACCCTTTAGGGCAAGACAAGAAAGGAGACAGGTTTGTGCTGGGCACAAAACCCACCAGGGAGGCACGCTGCACTCTTCAAGAAGTAGGCTTATTTGGGGGAGCCTGGGTGGCTCAGTCACTTAAGCATCCAACTTCCGCTTAGGACATGATCTCACAGTCGGTAAGTTCAGGCCCTGTGTCGGCTTCTGTGCTGACAGCTCAGAGCCTGGGTTCTGCTTCAGATTCTGTGTGTGTGTGTGTCTCTCTCTCCTGCCCCTCCCCTGCTCATGCTCTGTCTCTCTCTCTCTCTCTCTCTCTCAAAAACTAAATTAAAAAACATTAAAAATTTTAAATAAAAAAAAGAAGTAGGCGTATTTGGAAAAATGTCTATTCATGTCCTCTGCCAGTTTTTAATTGGATTATTTGTGTTTTTGGGGGTGTTGAGTTGTGTAAGTTCTTTATATATTTTGCATATTAACCCCTTATTGGATATGTCATTTGCAAATATTTTATCCCATTCAATAGGTTGCCTTTTTTATTTTGTTGATGGTTTCCTTTGCCGTGCAGAAGCTTTTTATTTTCTTGTAGTCACAATAGTTTAATTTTGTTTTTGTTCCCCTTGCCAGAGGAGACCTATATCTAGAAAAATGTTTCCACAGCCAGTGTCAAATAAATTACTACCTATGTTTTCTTCTAGAAGACATCCAGATAGCCAGCAGACATATGAAAAGATGCTCAGCATCACTAATTATCAGGGAAATGCAAATCAAAACCACAATGAGGTATCACCTCACACCTGTCAGAATGACTAAGATTAAAAAAAAAAAACAAAACGGGCGCCTGGGTGGCGCAGTCGGTTAAGCGTCCGACTTCAGCCAGGTCACGATCTCGCGGTCCGTGAGTTCGAGCCCTGCGTCAGGCTCTGGGCTGATGGCTCAGAGCCTGGAGCCTGTTTCAGATTCTGTGTCTCCCTCTCTCTCTGCCCCTCCCCCGTTCATGCTCTGTCTCTCTCTGTCCCAAAAATAAATAAACGTTGAAAAAAAAATTAAAAAAAAAAAAAAAACAAAACATAAGAAATAACAGTGTTGGCAAGGATGTGGAGAAAAAGGAACCCTCTTGCACTGTTGGTGGGAATGCAAATTTGTAGAGCCACTGTGGAAAACGGTATGGAATTTCCTCAAAAATATTAAAAATAGAATTACCATATGATACTGTGTATTCACCCAAAGAAATGAATGGAATATTCATACACACAATGGAATATTCATATTCACACACAATGGAATATTACTTAACCATAAGAAAGAATCTTGCCATTTGCAATGATGTGTACAGATCTAGAGGGTGTAATGTCAAACAGAGAAAGACAAATACCATATAATTTCACTCATATATGCAATTTGAGAAACAAATGAACAAACGAAGAAAAGAGACAAAAAACCCCACCAGACTCTTAAATATAGAGAACTGATGGTTATTAGAGGGGAGGTTTGTAGGGGGATGGGTGAAATAGATGAAGGAGATTAAAAGTACCCATGTGATGAGCACTGGGTAATGGATACAATGGTTGAATCACTATATTGTATGCCTGAAACTAACTTAACACTGTATGTTAATTACACTTCAATAAAAATAAAAAAAGAAGTAGGCTTATTTCTTTTAGTAGATAGGGCACATTAAACCTAAAGCTGCTCCTAGATAGGGCCCCCCCGCCCGGTGTTCAGAGTATATATTTTTAAACTTGAAACACTTTGTTCAGAAACCATATAATCTGATGCTAAACACGTACACACTTAACACAGCTGCTGTGGTGTGCGAGGCCTGGAGCCCCACCTATTGGGCACTTCGGCCTCTCTCCTTTTCCTGGGGGTCTTGGATTGAGTGTTATGGGGATATGGAAGTTCTGTAGAAAATGGATCTGGTCTAATCTCTTCCTTATACAGATGGGGGAAGTGAGACTAGATGGGGTGGTGTCACTGTAACACATGTTGCCTGATTAAAATAGTTCAGCTGACTCACCTGTAAAATAATCACAATTTTTTAACATAAGGATCAAGGGCATATGTTGGAGAGATACTAAAGAGAGTAATAATACAACAACAGGACCCCAAAATTGACATTAAAAGGTTATCCCCCAAACCTATTCTTTCTATATCAAAGGTGATTTTACAGCAGAGGTATGACTTATGAAATAGGATTTTCTTTTCTTTTTTCTTCTTTAATTTGGAAAAAGTTTTGAAAATACAGAAAAGTACAGAGAATAAAATAAAAAACTACCATGGGCAGTTGTTAATCTTTTGTCTTCTTTGCTTTGTGTATAACATATACTGTTATCTATCTATCCATGGCTCATAAACAAGAAAGCAAGCTACAAAAGTCCAGTAGTTTAAACTGGGGGAAACTCCATGAGGATGATTTAGATAACATTAGATAATACAGAATACATATAATATATATGATACATATATGTATGTATATATTTATGAAACAAAGAAGACAAGAATATATATAAACATTGTATATTTTAAAAGAGTATATTTTATTTTATTTATTTTATTATTTTTTTAATTTTTTAACGTTTATTTATTTTTGAGACGGAGAGAGACACAGCATGAATGGGGGAGGGGCAGAGAGAGAGGGAAACACAGAATCGGAAGCAGGCTCCAGGCTCTGAGCCATCAGCCCAGAGCCTGACGCGGGGCTCGAACCCACTGACTGCGAGATCGTGACCTGAGCCGAAGTTGGACGCTCAACCGACTGAGCCACCCAGGCGCCCCAAAAGAGTATATTTTAAATATTTATAATTATTATTATAAAACTCAGATATGCTTAAATTGTTTATATATTTATATACATGTGGAAATTTAAAAAATCAACACATAAAGTACAGTTGAAATCCTCTCTGTATTCCTTTTTAGCTCATTCCTCTCCTTTCCCCATTTCCAGAAGCAAACACACTCATGAATTTAATCTGGACCCTTGTGTCCAATAAATACATTTGTTTGCTTCTTTTACCCACAAAGTAGATTTTTTATTATCAAAATATTAGTTGAAATTAATTGGATCTTAACATAGCTGTTAGCATGCCTGCCTTGAGATAATAAATTGATGTTTTGCTGAGAGAGGCAATTTTAGCAACTTTAAGCGTTTAACTGGATCCCTGAAAATAAAGACCTCAGATTTCTTGAAATAACTACAAACTCTTCCACTGTTTATTATCTTCTTCCTTGGATCCTTGTGCAGAGCCTGACTGACTCAAATTTACCCTTCTACTTCTTGAGTGTTGGTTATTTGGTTAATGTTCTAGAAGACAGAAAAGGCTCTTAAGGTCACAGCCAATGAAAGCAGACATGACAGGCACCATCCTGAGGGTGAAGGAAACAAACAAAAAAATACACCAGAAATGGGTTCTCTGCATACAAGACACCGGGTAGAGAAAAATGTTAGATTACATTAAGAAGGCGGAGATATAGTATCGCTTAGAGAGATTTCCATAAAAAATGATTGAAAGTTTTAAAAATGTCTAATGCTTTGAGGCTCTGGAAGTCACAGAGTCCAGTTCTGCGTCCTGGCTCTGTCACTTACTATTTGGATGACCTTAACTTCTCTGTGTTCGGGTCCTTCCAGTAAAATGAGAATAATAGTACGTGCTGCATAGAGTTGTTGTGAAATGAAGTGAGCTAATCCACGTCAAGCATAGGAACAGTGCCCCTCACAGAGGCGGCACATGACACATGTATGCTGCTAGTCATACTAGTAGTGGTGGTGGTAGCGGTTGCAGTAGTGGTCGTTAGTAGCCGTAGTAGTTATAGTCATGGTAGTAGTAACATTTGGAAAACTAGCCATGTGGAAGATCATAACCTTGTGTGTGGGAGGGTACAGACTCCAGAACCTCACTGTGTCCTCTGGATCCTCCACACAGTTGGTAAAAACCAATTGGGTGGGCCTGGGGACAACGACACTACAGCATATTGGGTGGGTGTAGACGGTGCACAATCAACTTTAGCTGTTATGCATATTCCAGATACAGAATGCCTTAGTGTTCTTAAGGCACATCCTATTTTTAAAGTGTAGAGTCAAGCTCGCAATTTCCTCATAGCAAGAAGTCAAGGGAAGCTGGAGGAAGGCTCTGATTGCATTGATTAGTTTATCCTAGAGCAATTTGTCTAGGTTTCAGAAGGACTGTCTGCAATCACTGCTGGAAATACAGCTCTGACTAGTCACAGCTCTGTGGAAGTACAAGGAGATCCAAAAGGTGGGCTCTTTTTCCTTGAAAAGGGGCGGCTAAGCTCCCTCTGAAATTCTTTTTTGATAAGATCCCCAGAGGAAGGGAGGCCTAGAAGATGTCCTTAAAAATAGACCAGTGGGGGTGCTTGGGTGGCTTAGTCAGTTAATTGTCCAACTCTTGATTTTGGCTTAGGTCATGATCTCATGGTTTGTGAAATCCAGCCCCACATCTGGCTCTATGCCAACAGGGCAGGGCCTGCTTGGGATTCTCTCCCTCTCTTTCTGCCCGTTCTCCGCTTGTGCTCAATTTCTCGAAATAAATAAATAAACTTAAAAAAAAATAGACCAGTGAATTCTGGTAACAAGTGCTTTACAGTTCTAAAGCATTTCTGCACATATTAACAGTACCAAACTTCATAAGAAACCTATGAGAAAGGAGCTATTATCCCCCCCTTGTCAGAGGAAGAGGTGAGGCACTGAAAATTTCAGTGACTTGCTCAAAATTCCTATATTAGGAGGAGAATCCAGCTCTTTCCTGCTTCTAGTTCAGAACTTTTATTACTCATACAGGCTCTGGTGGAATGTTCCTTGCTGGCACGTACTTGTCTTTGTGGGAACAATTTCATTCCTCCAACTTCTTTGTTACCTTATTAGTTTTAGGCAGCTTAATTCTAAATCCCATACCCTTAGTAGTTATGTTCATAGGCAGTCTGTGGATGCATGTGTACGTGTGTATGAATGCACACGTACTCACCCATGCACACACACAAGTGCATGCTGGGGGGGGGGCAAGTGAATTTTTTTCATTTTGTATTTCTTTTTAGTGTACTTTTAAAAGATGAGAATCTCAGATTGAAGTTGAAGACCATTGTGATTCAGCCAGATTTTGAGTATGCTAAATCACTTTTCTGGATTGAAACCTGAGAAGTAATTCAGTCCAAACTGAAAGGGAGTGATTTTTCACATTAAATGAACCTTTTTTTTTTTTCCTTTTCTGAAAACATGATCTAATGTCTTTTATAAAAGAAGAGCCAAAGAACTTCTGTTGCAGTCTCCAGCTGTCAAACCTGCCTCCCATACTTTTGCCCTGCAGCAAAAGGCAGGGACATCAGGTGACAAACCCCAAATTTCAACTAGTCACACAAATTACAGACCTTCCTATCATGATGTCCTCTTGACCTTTTGCCTTTCCCCTACAATGAAGAATGAGACACAGTTTAAATCAAAATGACTCTCATGGGCAATTTTACAAAACAAATAGAAGCACAGAGCCTCGCCCCCACCCCCTCCCCCCCAGTTCCCCCCCGCTGGGCCAGCCTGTTCCCTCTCTCCATGCAGGCAGGAGCTAATAATTAGAAAGACCTTTCCCACCCCAGACAATGCTGCTCTGCTTGCCAAGAGCCCTGTTTGACTTGAAGAAAGAGTTTGACAAAGTAAATATTTACAAAAACAGCTAGAGTCAGATGCCAAGTCCCGCTTCTGGGGAACACTTAAAGAAGTATTTACAAGAAAAGGCTTCTCCGTGGGGCACCGCACTGCCCGGTGGGGATGCTGATTCAAGGTCCATTCTGGCTCTATCAGTGTTTCTGTTAGCCTTTTCCATGCCAGGATGCTTTTCACAGAGTATATGAATAATTACATTTACCATTGAAGACTCAACTCAGAAATGTACCAATTCGGGACCACAGGAAAGAGTCTTTAAATGTTACTGCTCCAGCACTAGGGAGAAAGCTTTGTGAAGTCAACAGAGAGGAAATTAAAAGGCAGGGCTAATTAGCACTGGGAAAACATCATTATTAAAAAAAAAAATTTTTTTTTTTTTGGAGATAGATCGATTACCGCACGAGACCTGGTCATGTTTGTATTACCTGTAGATCTGTTGTCTATAACACTGTGGGACTTGAGAGCTCAAACATGGTGAGAATCAAAACAGGTGCCCCCGCCTGTTCCCATTATGCACATTAGCCCGTGGCCTGTGCACAGCCTGTTAAACAGCTGAATTTGAAACAATCATGGTGCAGGCCAAACATTAGCCCGAAGGCCTGTCTGTCTAGGGATTTGGCCATTTACATTGACTTTTTTTTTTTTACCCACATTTTTCATGAAACACAAATATTTGCCATGGCAACTGGGGTGTCACATGACATGCTGGTACATAAACAGCTTGGAAATCTCTTAAGGGGGCACAGCCCACCAGTGCTGCAAATCCAGGGAAAACATCTTGAGGAAGATGAAGGTCTGGGAAGAGCAGGTAACAGTCTATGTAGACACAGTAGGATTCATTTCTTCTCTGCCACTCTTCCTTCTCTCTTTCTTCCTTCTTTTTTTTTTTTTTTTTTTTCCTAATGGGAGCAGCTGTAAATATGACCACATAGGGTAAGCCCAGAAAAAGACACTGCCAGCTGTCTCCTTTTTCTGGTGAAAAGTTTCAATTGTCACAACTCTGTGGCTCATAAACATAAGAAAGCAAGCTTCAAAAGTCCAGCACCTTTAAACCCAGAGAAACTCCATGAGGATTAATTATGTTGTACTGTGAGCTCCTAATGTCAGAGAATACAGAATTTCTTCTCTTTCCTCATTAGGATATCTGGACAAAACTGGAGAGCTTGCTTTTTATCCTGTGCTTAAAGACAAATGAAGTCGGGTAAAACCTCATAATAACATACCCTATGCAATGTGAATTTGGATACAAAGCAATAGCTATTGTATTCCAGACTCCTGGACCAGCTAGCGATATAGGTTGGCCCAGTCATTTAGTTAATGTGACAATAATGTGACATGCTTGAATTTTTTAAGACCCCACTGATAATGTAATGCTAGAGTTTACTTATACAGCAATCACCCTCTAAAAATCAAATGCATCTCAACAGCTGAAGTAGTTATTTCTATGTCAGTGGTACAATTCTATCAGATGTGTGCACTACCAAAAACCTCACTGAGAAAATTGTAAATAACAACAGTTTTCTTTTGTTAGAAGGATGAATACCTTTGATGTTTGTTTCTTGGCAGAGACCTTCTTCACTTCCACTGGAATCAGCTGTGGTTTCTGAGGTGTACCGAAAGGGGCTGTGGACAGAGGCGATGCAATGTTACCTCTTCCAGAAAAAGGCTGAGTCATTGGGTGGATGTTACTGGGTTTGCCACTTGAAAGTCAAATGGCTCTGACACCCTTTGACTGTTCACTCTCAGCCCTGCCTGTATCAATCCAATCAAACATTTGTGATCACGGACTTCAAAAGGAAAGCAAAAAGCACGGGAGGGCAACTGTTCCATCAGAATATAAGATCAGCTCGTTTTATGCAAACTGCCCAGATGAAAAGGCAAATTTTAAAATGGCAGGCAAATTAGAGAGTAATATTTGTCATATAAAAATGTTTCACTATAAGATCTTTTTAAGTAGCCATATTCCCAAGTTCATTTTGGTAACAATATAACTACCTATGCTGGACTATTCTGTGTAGTCAGTAAAAAAGACAATTCTGAAGAATTTAAATGGCTTGGGGGAAATAATACAAGTGAAAGAACACAGTAAATATTACTTTTGAAATAATATTTATAATAACAATATTAATGAAATCTATAAGCAACAACTTTTAGAGCACACATCCGGTCCATAGGTGGGTAGGTCTACCTGCTAGACAGACAGTGCTCGGGAGAGAAACCACATCTCTCCTGTTGCCTGGCAGCAAATCCAACTGCCCTTTACAAATAGCTCACGTCTGACTTGAGGGGATTCAAGTCAGGGGAGAAATTCTCAGGGGAGAAAAATCCTTACCCTACTGTCTCCCAAGAAAGAAAACAAAAATAATTAAACAGTTAATTGAGTCAAAAGAGTGAGGTTTTTTTCCCAACTGTCTTAGCGCACCCCTTCTCTGTCTATTTTGTAATAACCATATAGAAAGGACAGATACTGATCAAAAACAGCACCTCAGTATACAATTTGGAATCCCACCATGGGCTCCCAACTCTCTCACGTTGTCTCAAGTTGTTTCTTCAGCCATCTCTTAAAAAGTAGCACGAATTCCAGAGTCTTGCCACTAAAATTCACCTCCACCAAAGGCAACTTGGTTTGACCTGCTTTTCAGACTTCCTGGCTGCCAGCAAGACTCCCTGACTGTAAAACTGACCAGCACCCTCCCTAAGCTTGGGCAGTGAAGACTCCATTCTAAGTCTGTAAGTTTTGCCTTGACCTCTGTACTCTCCTGCCCTCCCACTTCTGAAGACCAGTGCACACCCTGTACTTAGGCTGCTTTAAATCCACAGATTCACCCGTAAAGGCTACTATTCCTATTGTCTGCAGGCTCAGTATACTTTTTGTTAAACTATCAGGCTCCTGCAGACAAGTGGGATCTTTGGTTAAATTCCCATGTTCAGACAAAACAGCAGCTTGACAAGTTTTTAAGTAGGCATACTTTTTAGAGCATTTTAGTAAAATTTTAATGAAATTTGGTAGAATAAAGATATAAAAGATTTGTAATTTCATATGGATAATTCACAGTTAATGGTATATCTAAAAAGTTTTTAAACATTTTTCTTAGTTACTTGCAGAAAATCTGTCACTAAATTATAACTCTATGTGGCCTTAGATTTTATGGGACACATATATTTGAAGAATGTGTCTGCATTTTCTTTTTTTTTTAATTTTTTTTTTCAACATTTATTTATTTTTGGGACAGAGAGAGACAGAGCATGAACGGGGGAGGGACAGAGAGAGAGGGAGACACAGAATCGGAAACAGGCTCCAGGCTCTGAGCCATCAGCCCAGAGCCCGACGCGGGGCTCGAACTCACGGACCGCGAGATGGTGACCTGGCTGAAGTCGGACGCTTAACCGACTGCGCCACCCAGGTGCCCCTGTGTCTGCATTTTCATTGGAATTGTATCATAAGGTACTGCCTATATTTTGTTACCTGATTTCTCTTCTGGAAAATGTTTATCTGTATGATAAACTTTGCTGGAGTTAATGTCAGGGGGAAAAATCTTGTCTTTCTGGACAAACCTGTATGCTTTTGTGGTAGTTACTGATATGTACCTGCCCAATAGCCATCCCCCTTTCTTTCTTGCTAATTTTAGAACTTCATTTTTTTTTTTCAATCTGTCCAGCTCCTAGGGTTGCCAGATTTAGCAAAAAAAAATTTTAGAGGACATACAGTTAAATTTTAATTTTAGGTAAACAACAAATAATGTTTTAGTATAAATATACCCCAAATAGTAAATATATTTAATATCCAACAAAGAACAGAATTTTCATGGATGGATTGGACTAAGCATAACTTACTATATGAAGAATTTAGTGTAAATATGCCCCAAATCCTAGCCCTAAGCCTAAACCTAACCCTATCTCTGGACCCTCACTTTCCCAGCCTTTCTTATAGCTAACAGTAGCCACGTGACCAGTGAGATGTAAGGGGAAAATCTATCAGGGCTTCTGGGAAGAGACTGATTGTTTTCCCCTCTTCCTGCCTTGAATGTGTACATCAAGGCCCAGATCTGCAAGAGCCGTGGAAGAGCCAGGAGGTGGCAAGCATGAGGATGAAATCAAACATGCTAAAGAAGGTAAAGCAGAAAGAGAGCTGTTGCAATTCTTTTGATGAGTACCACCAGCCCTATGCTGCCTGCTTCCTGATTTCTTATGTGTGAGACCGAGGAACCCCTCATTGTTTAAGCCACTGTTAAGTGAGGATTTCTGATATTGCAGTCCCATACATTCCTGGCTAGTACTCCTCCCTTTCTTTGTCTTATGGCCTGTGGTAGGGCCTCAAGGACAATGTTCAATGATGGTGGCAGTAGTGGTCATTCTTGAACTGTCTCTGTTTTTAATGGAAAGATAGAATCCTCCTAAAGCTGGACTGCTGAGAATATTGTTGGCCCTGGGGTTTTGGTTGAACAAGGCAATAATCAGGGTCAGAAAATCCTCTTCTACTCTGCTCCAAGATTTTCACCTATTTATTAATGTTGAATTGCATTACATGATTTTTTAATTTTCCCATATATGGAGATGATCATAGGATTTTTCTTTTCTAATCTGTTAATGTGGTGAATTGTGTTGCTTGGTTTTTCTAATGTTGAGTCTTCCTCACATCCTTCCTTATCATGATGAAGGTAAAAAAGCATACTGCTAACTTTTATTTGGAATGTTTGCCTCTGTGTTCCCGAGATCGACCTATGTATTCTTTTTAATTTTTTTTAATGTTTATTTTTGAGAGAGAGAGAGAGAAAGAGAGAGACAGAGCACAAGTAGGGGGAGGGGCAGAGAGAGAAGGACACAGAATCCGAAACAGGCTCCAGGCTCTGAGCTGTCAGTGCAGAGCCTGATGCAGGGCTTGAACTCACTAACCCACTAACTGTTTAAATTGCACTAACTGTGAGATCATGACCTGAGCCAAAGTCGGACACTCAACTGACTGAGACACCCAGGTGCCCCAACCCATGTATTTTTTTATTGCACTGTCCTCATCCAGTTTTGGTAGCATAGCTATAGTAGCTTCATAAAATCAGTTGGCAAGCTTTTCTTCTTTTCTTTTTCTATGAAATGGTCTAAGATGATGATTAGTGATCCTTTAAAGTTAGTAGAACTTGCCTATAAAAGGGCCTGAGGACTTTTTCCTTCTGGTATATTTCTGTGTGCATACATGTGTGCACACACCCACATGTGTTGTTTAACACAGAAATCTATTTTTGATTACCAGTTCAAATGATCTAATGGCATCATTTTCTTTGAGTTTCCTGCTTTTTTTTGAGTTAATTTTGACAATTTTTATTTCTCAAGGAAAATTCTCATTTCATTAAAAAATACATGGCATAAAGTTATCATACGACAATTTTAAAAAAAATTCTATGTATCTTTTTTATCTTAATATTATTTCTTTGTGCCTTCTCTTTTTTAATTTCAGATTTATTGAGGTATAATTGACATACAAAATTGTAAGATATTTAAAGTGTACATTGTGGGAGTTTGAGAACACACACACACACACACACACACACACACATTGTGGAAGAATTCCTTCCCATCTAGTTAACACGTACATCATCTCACTTATTTATTTATTTATTTATTTATTTATTTATTTATTTAGTATTTATTTATTTAAAAAATTTTTTTAAACATTTATTTATTTTTGAAAAGAGAGAGACAGAGCATGAGTGGGGGAGGAGAAAGGAAGAGGGAGACACGGAATCTGAAACAGGCTCCAGGCTCTGAGCTGTCAGCACAGAGCCTGACACGGGGCTTGAACTCACGGACCGCGAGATCACGACCTGAGCCAAAGTCGGACGCTAAACTGACTGAGCCACCCAGGCACCCCTCACATATTTATTTATTTTTTAAAAATTAATGGGAACATTTAACTTCTCTCTTAGCAAATGTCAATTATACACTATATCATTATCAACTGTAGTCACAATGTTTTACATCAGATCTTCAGACATTATTCATTTTATAGTGGAAAGTTTGTACCCTTTACCAACCTGTACCTACTTCTCAATCCCTGGCACTCACTTTTATATTCTCTGTTTCTATATATTTGACATTTAAAAAAATTGCACATATAAGTGATACCATGCAGCATTTGTCTTTCTGTGCCTGGCTTATTTCACTCAGCATAATACCCTCCAGATTCATGTTGTCCCCTCCATGTTGTCACAAATGGCAGGATTTCCTTCTTTTTTAAGGCTGAATAACATTATATTATGTTATATTATTTATATAATATTATTTATATTATATTATATTATATTATATTATATTATATTATATTATATTTATTATATTATATTATATTATATCATATTATATTCACACTCACACACACACACAAATATATGTCACATTTCCTTTTGCCATTCATCCATCCACAAACACTTAAATAGTGTCCATATCTTGGCTATTATGAATACTGCAGTGAAAACGGGAATACATACCTCTTGAGATAATGATTTTTGTTTCCTTTGGCTGTATACCCAGAAGTGGGATTGCTGATCAGATGGTAGTTCTACTTTTAATTTCTAGCAAAACTTGTATATTATTTCCCCTAGTGGCTTTACTAGTTTACATTTTCCCCAGCAGTATGCAATGATTCCCTTTTCTCCACCACCTGCAAACATTTGTTCTCTTGTCTTTTTGATGCCAACCATTGTGACAGGTGTGAGGGATATCTCATTGTGGTTGTGATTTGCATTTCCCTAAGGATTAGTGATGTTGAGCACCTTTTCACATCCCTGTTGGCCCTTTGTCTTCTTTGGAAAAATGTCTGTTCGGGTCCTTTCCCTATTTTTTAATTGGGTTATTTGGTTTTTTTGCTATTGAATTGTATGTGCTTCTTAATATATTTTGTATATTAACCTTTTATTGGATTTGTGGGCTGCAAGTATTTTATCCCATTTCAAAAGTTGCCTTTCCATTTTGTTGGTGGTTTCTTTTTCTGTGCAGAAGCTTTTTACTTTGATGTTGACTCATTTATTTATTTTGGCTTTTGTTATCCTTGCTTTTGGTTTTAAATCCAAAATATCATTGAGCTTACCCCTGTGCTTTCTTAGGAGTTTTATGGCTTCAGGTCTTATGTTGAAGTCTTTAATCCATTTTGAGTTAATTTTTGTGTATAAGATTGTGGTCTGGTTTCATTCTTTTCAATGTGGAGGTACAGTTTTCCCAACACCATTTGTTGATGAGGTTATCCTTTTTGCCATTGTATGTTCTTGGATCCTTTGTCAAAACTTAATTGACCATAAAAACATGGTTTCATTCCTGGGCTCTTTGTTCTATTGATTGATGTGTCTGTTTTAAATGTCAATACCATACTGTTTTGATAACTAAAGATTTGTAATATAGTTTGGAGTCGGGAAATATGATACCTTCAGCTTTTTTCTTTTTCAAGATTGCTTTCTCTATTCAGAGTTTCTGAGTATTAGGAATTATTTCTTCTATCCCTGTAAAAAAAAAATGCCATTGGAATGGCAAGTCTTATAGATTGCTTTGGGTGGTATGGCCATTTTAACAAGATGGTTTTTCCAATTCATGAATTTGGAATATATTTCCATTTACTTGTGTCTTCTTCAATGTCCTTCATCAATGTTTTATAGTTTTCAGATCTTTCACATGCTTGGTTAAATTTATTCCTTCCTAAGTATTTTATTCTTTTTTGATGCTATTGTAAATGGGATTATTTTCTTAATTTCTCTTTCTGATAGTTTATTGTTAGTGTATAGAAATGCAACTGATTTTTGTGTATTGATTTTGTATCCTACAGCTTTACTAAATTCATTTATTACTTCTAACCATTTTTTGGTGGTGTATTTAGAATTTTATATATAGAATATGTCATTTTCAGAGACAATTTTACTTCTTCCTTTCTGATTTAAATATCTTTCATTTCTTTTTCTTGCCTAGTTGCCTTGGCTAGGACTTCCAGAACTATGTTGAATAAAAGTTGCAAGAGTGGGCATCCTAGTCATGTTCCTGATCTTAGGGAAAAAAGACTTTTAGCTTTTGTTCATTGAGTATAATGTTAGCTGTGGGGTGTCATATATGGCTTTTATGATGTTGAAATTTCTTTTATATCCAATTTGTTGAGAGTTTTTATTATGCAAGGATGTTGAATATTGTCAAATGCTTTTTCTGTATCCATTGAGATGATCATATGATTTTCATCCTTCATTTTGTTAATGTAGTATATTGCATGTGTTGATTTGTATATGTGGAACCATCCTTTATCCAGGAATAAATCATACTTGATCATGGTGTATGGGCCTATATATGCATTGTTAAATTCAATTGGATAATATTTTACTGAGAATTTTTTGTATCTATGTTTATCAGGAATATTGGCCTGTAATTTTCTTTTCTTGTCTGCTTTGGTATGAAGGTAATGCTGGCTTCATAAAATGAGTTTGGAAGTTCTCCTCCTCTATTTTTTGGAAGAATTTGAGAAGGGTTGGTATAAATTTTCTTTAAATGCTTGGCAGAATTCACCAGTGAAGTCACCTGATCCTGGACTTTGCTTCACTGGGAAGTTTTGATTACTGATTCATTCTCCTTACTAGTAATTGTTCTCTTCAGATTTTCTATTTCTTCATGATTCAACTTGGTAAGTTTATGTTTCTAGGAATTCATTTCATCTAGGTTATCTAATTTTTCATGTATAACTGTTCATATAATTTCTTATGATCCTTAGTATTTCTGTGTCATCATTTGTAATGTCTCCCCTTTCATTTTGATTTTATTTGAGTCTTCTTTCTTTTTCTTTCTTAGTTTGTCTAGCTAGAGGTTTGTCAATTTGGTTTATCTTTTCAAAACACTAGCTCTTGGTTTCATTGATATTTTTTCTTGTCGTTCTTGTCTCTATTTTATTTATTTCCACTCTGATCTTTGTTATTTCCTTCCTTATAACTTTGGACTTAGTTTGTTCTTCTTTTTCTAGTTCTTTGAGGTATAAAGTTAGGTTGTTTATTTGAGATCTCTCTGTTTTCTTGGTATATATGTTTATTGCTATGAACTTAGAACTGCTTTTGTTGCATCCTGTATGTTTTGGCATGTTATGTTTCAATTTTTGTCTCAAGGTATTTTTTTTTAAATTTTTTTTTCAACCTTTATTTATTTTTGGGACAGAGAGGGACAGAGCATGAATGGGGGAGGGTCAGAGAGAGAGGGAGACACAGAATCGGAAACAGGCTCCAGGCTCTGAGCCATCAGCCCAGAGCCTGACGCGGGGCTCGAACTCACGGACCGCGAGATCGTGACCTGGCTGAAGTCGGACGCTTAACCGACTGCGCCACCCAGGCGCCCCTCAAGGTATTTTTTTTAATTTCCCTTTTGATTTCTCCTTCGACCCATTGGTTATTTAAATTGCACATATTTGTGAATTTTCCAGTTTTTCTCTTATAATTGATTTCTAGTTTCATACCATTGTGGTTAGAAAAGAAGCTTGGTATGATTTTAATTATCTTAAATATATTAAGACTTACTTTAATTTGTATTTCCCTAGTATCTAATGCTGTTAAGCATGCTTTCATTTACCAATCTACCATCTGTATATCTTCTTTGGTAAAATTTCTGTTCTAGTCTTTTGTCCAATAGGTGATTGGGTTATTTATTTTCTTATTGAGTTTCAATAAGAGTTCTTTGTATATTCTGGACAAAAATTCTTTGTCAAATATGCGTTTTGAAATATTAACTCCTCATCTGTAGCTTTTCCTTTCATTTTCTTAATATTGCCTTTCAAAGAGAGGAAATTTTAAATTTTGGTGAAGTCCAATTTGTTAATTTTTTACTTTTATGGATTTGTGGTATTTAAGAAATCTTTGCCTAATCTGAGGAAACAAAAAGTTTCCCCCTTTGTTTTCTTCTAAAAGCTTTTTTTAGTTTTAGGCTTTACATTTAGTTCTATGATCTATTCCAAGTAAATTTTTATACATGGTGCAAGGTATGGGTCAAGGTTCTCTAAATAACTATCTTCAACTGTTTCAGCACCATTTGCTGAAAAGATTATCCTTTCTCCATTGAATTGCCTTCATGTCCTTGTTTAGAATAAATTGACCATGTTTGTGTAGGTTTACTCCTGAACTCTCTGTTTTGTTCTATTGATCTCAATATTCATCCTTTTGCTAATACCACACTGTCTTGATAACTAGAACTTTATACTAACTCAAATAACCTAAGTTCTCCAACGTTGCTTTTCTTTTTCAAAATTATTTTGCATCTTTGCTTTTCCATATAAATTTTAGAATTGGCTTGTCAGTTTCTACCCATATATTCGATTGATCTTTTTTTTTAAATATATTTTTTTAAGTTTTTATTCATTTTTGAGACAGAGAGAGACAGAGCATGAGCAGGGGAGGGGCAGAGAGAGAGGGAGACACAGAATCTGAAGCAGGGTCCAGGCTCTGAGCTGTCAGCACAGAGCCTGACGCGGGCTTGAACTCACAGACTGCAAGATCATGACCTGAGCTGAAGTCAGACGCTCAACTGACTGAGCCACCCAGGCGCCCCCGATTGATCTTAGTATGGATTGCACTGAATTAATAGACAACTTTGGATGATTAACATGACAATATAGAGTCTTCTAATCCATGAACATGGCTTACCTTTGACCCCAAGATCAAGAGTCACGTGCTCTATTGACTGAACATGCCAGGGACCCTGGCATTGTTTTTTAAAATTCAATTTCCAATTGTTGATTTCTAGTATATAGAAATTCAATTAATTTTTATATATTAATCTGGTATCCTGAAACCATGCTAAACTCTCTTATTCATTCTCTCAGTGCTTTTTTGTAGATTCTTTCAAATGTTCTTTGTAGTTATGCTGTTTACAAATAGAGACAGTTTAACTTTTATTTTCTATCTGCATACCTTTATTCTTTTTCTTACCTCATTGTATTGCCAAGGACCTTCCATACAATGTTAAATAGATGTGGTGAAAGTAGACATCTTTGCCTTGTTTCTGATCTTACATAGAAAGCAGTTGATCTTTCACTATTAAGTATGATTTTAGCTGTAGATGTCCTATATTAGGCTGAGAAAGTTCCTTTATATTATATTTCCCTTAGGTTTTTCAAAATTATTATTATTTAATGCATGTTGAATTTTATTTTATTTTTATTTGTTGAGATGGAGATGGTCATATGGTTTTTCTTCTTCAGTTTGTTGATACGATGATTTACATTGATTGATTTTTAAATGTTGCAACAGTCTTGCATTCTTAGGATAAACCCTACATGGTCATGATGTATTATTTCTTTAATATTGTGGGATTCCAATTTGCTCATATTTGTGGGACATTTTTATGTCTATTTTCATGAAGAAGAATAGGCTGTGGTTTTCTTGTCCTCTAATGTCTGTCTAGTTGTGATATCAGGGTGATGTTGGCTTCATAAAATGGTCTGAGGAGTGTTGTATTCTATTTTCTAGAAGAATTTGTAGTAGAATTGGTAATATTTCTTTCTTGATTGTTTGGTAGAATTCACCAGGGATGCCATCTGGAACTTGTGTTTTCTTTCTAAGAAAGTTTTCAAGTGCAAATTAAATTTCCTTAATAGATATAGGACTAATCAGGTTATCTATTTCTTCTTGATGAGCTTCAGTAGCATGTGTCTTTGAAAGAATTTGTCCATTAGTCTAAGGTGTCCAATTTATGAGCATAAAGGTATTTATAATGTTCCCATATCAACCTTTAAATATCTATAGGATTTGTAATGATGACTCCTCTTTCATTCATGATAGTGGTAATTTGTTCCTTCTCTCTTTTTATCTTTGGTAGTCCTTTGTTAGGCTAGAGGTTTACCAAGTTTGTTGATATTTTCCAAGAAACAGATTTGGTTTCAGTAATTTTCTCTATTTTTATCTATTCTCAATTTCATTGCTTTTTACCCTCATTTCTTTTTTATTTTTTAAATTTGAAAAACAAATTTAATGTTTTTATTTATTTTGAGAGAGAGAGACAGACAGAGGACAAGCAGGGGAGGGGCAGAGAGAGTGGGAGACACAGAATCTGAAGCAGGGTCCAGGCTCTGAGCTGTCAGCACAGAGCCCAAGGCAGGGCTCGAGCTCATGAACTGCAAGAGCAGGACCTGAGCCAAAGTCAGACACTTAACTGACTGAGCCACCTAGCTGCTCCTTTACTTTCATTTCTGTTATTTACTTCCTTCTGCTTGCTTTGGGTATGATTTGCTTTTCTTTTCCTAGATTCTTGAAGTAGGAACTTAGATAATTAGTTTGAGATCTATCTTCCTTTCTAGTATAAGCATCTAATGCTATAATTTTCTCTATAAATAGTATTTTAGTTGCATTCTATAAATTTTGATATGTTTTATTATTTTCATTCAATTAAAAATATTTTAATACTTTATTATTATTATTATTATTATTATTATTATTAATGATTTCAGGAATAAAATTTAGTGATTCATCACTTACATATAACACCCAGTGCTCATCCCAGCAAGTGTCCTGCTTAATGTCCCTTACCCATTTAGCCCATCCCCCCACTCACCACCCTGCCAACAACCCTCAGTTTATTCTCTGTATTTAAGAGTCTCTTATGGTTTGTCTCCCTCTCTGTTTTTATATCATTTTTGCTTCACTTCCCTTATGTTAATCTGTTTTGTTTCTTAAATTACATATGAGTGAAGTCATATGATATTTGTCTTTCTCTGACTGACTTATTTCTCTTAACATAATACACTCTAGTTCCATCCACATTGTTGCAAATGGCAAGATTTCATTCTTTCTGATAGCCAAGTAATATTCCATTGTGTGTGTGTGTGTGTGTGTGTGTGTGTGTGTGTGTGTGTGTATAGACCACATCTTTATCCATTCAGCAGTTGATGGACATTTGGGCTCTTTCCATAATTTGGCTATTGTTGATAGTGCAGCTATAAACATTGGGGTGCATGTGCCCCTTCAGACTAGCACTCCTGTATCCTTTGGATAAATACCTAGTAGTGCAATTGCTGGGTCTTAGGGTAGTTCTATTTTTAATTTTTTGAGGAACCTCCCTACAGTTTTCCAGAGTGGCTTCACCAGTTTGGATTCCCACCAGCAGTGCAAAAGGGTTCCTCTTTCTCTGCATCTTCACCAACATCTGTTGTTGCCTGACTTGTTAATTTTAGCCACATCTTGCCAGATGTGAGGTGATATCTCTCTGTGGTTTTGATTTGTACTTGCCTGATGATGAGTGATGTTGAGCATCTTTTCATGTGTCTGTTAGCCATCTGGATGTCTTCTTTGGAAAAGTGTCTATTCATGTCTTTTGTTGTATTATTTGTTTTTTGGGTATTGAGTTTGATAAGTTCTTTATAGATTTTGGATGCTAACCCTTTATCTGATATGTCATTTGCAAATATCTTCTCCCATTCTGTTGGTTGCCTTTTAATTTTGCTGATTGTTTCCTTTGCTGTGCAGAAGCTTTTTATCTTGATGAGGTCCCAGTAGTTCATTTTTGCTTTTGTTTCCCTCGCCTATGGAGACGTGCCAAGTAACAAGTTGCTGCAGCCACGGTCAAAGAGGTTGTTGCCTGTTTTCTCCTCTAGGATTTTGATGGTTTGCTGTCTTACATTTAGGTTTTATCCATTCTGAGTTTGTTTTTGTATATGGTGTAAGAAAGTGGTCCAGGCTGATTCTTCTGAATGTTGCTGTCCAATTTCTCAACACCATTTGTTGAAGGGACTGTCTTTTTTTCCATTGGATATTCTTTCCTGCTTTGTCAAAGATTAGTTGGGCATGCATTTGTGGGTCCATTTCTGGGTTCTCTATTCTGTTCCATTGACCTATGTGTCTGTTTTTGTGCCAGTTCCATACTGTCTTGATGATAACAGCTTTGTAATATAGCTTGAAGTCTGGAACTGTGATGCCTCCAGACTTGGTTTTCTTTTTCAGAATTGCTTTGGCTATTCGGGGTCTTTTCTGGTTCCATACAAATTTTAGGATTGTTTGTTCTAGCTCTGTGAAGAATGCTCGTGTTATTTTAATAGGGATTGCATTGAATATGTAGGTTGCTTTGGGTAGTGTTGACATTTAACAATATTCTTCCAATCCATGAGCATGGAATGTTTTTCCATTTTTTGGTGTCTTCTTCAATTTGTTTCATAAGCTTTCTATGGTTTTTAGTGTATAGATTTTTCACTTCTTTGTTGAGGTTTATTCCTAGGTATTTTATGGGTTTTGGTGCAATTGTAAATGGAGTCAATTCCTTGATTTCTCTTTCTGCTGCTTCATTATTGGTATATAGAAATGCAACTGATTTCTGTACATTCATTTTATATTCTGCGACTCTGCCGAATTCATGTATCAGTTCTGGCAGTTTTTTGGTGGAGTCTTTTGGGTTTTCCACATAGAGTATCATGTTGTCTGTGAATACTGAAAGTTTGATTTCCTCCTTGCTGATTTGGATGCCTTTTGTTTCTTTGTGTTGTCTGATTGCTGAGGCTAGGACTTCCAACACCAAGTTGAATAACAGTGGTGAGAGTGGACATCCTTGTTGTGTTCTTGGCCTTAGCGGGAAGCTCTCAGTTTTTCCCCACTGAGGATAATAGTAGTGGTGAGTCTTTCATATATGGCCTTTATGATCTTCAAGTATGATCCTTCTATCCCTACTTTCTTAAGGGTTTTTATCAAGAAAAGATGCTGTATTTTGTCAAATGCTTTTTCTGCATCAATTCAAAATATTTTTAAATGTCCTCGTGATTTACTCTTTGGCTAATGAGTTACTTAAAAGTATGTTCTTTAATTTGTAAATATTTGGGAAATTTTCTAGATATTTTTCTCTAATTCATGTCTGGTTTAAATATGCTCTAGTCAGAGATATATTTTGTAAAATTTCAGTTCCTTTAAGTTTCGTAAGATTTTTTTTATGGTACAGAATAATCTATTTTGTTGAATGTGCATTTGAAATGAGTGAGCATTCAACTGTTTGTTTTAATTCCTTAAATGTGTTAAAATAGGTTGTTAATGTTGTTCAAGTTATCTATATTGTTATTGATTTTTGCCTCAAGTATTTTGAATCTCTGTTATTAGGTACATACACAGGATTCTTTTGTCTTTTTGCTGAATTGGACTTTTTATCATTGATATCCCTCTTTATTCTTGCTACTGTGTCATTTGTCTGATATTAATAGAGGCAATTTAGATTTTTTGGATTATTTTTTGCATGGTATAGCTTTCCCATCAATCTCCTTTTTATTAATTTTAAATTTACATTTAATTGATGCCTTTTCCCATCATTTACTTTTGACTTTTTTAAAAAAACTAACTTTAAATTTGGAATAATTTTAGATTTACAGAAAAGTTGCTGTATACCCTCATTCAATTTCGCGTAATGTTAACGTCTTTTATTACCATGGCACAGTTGTCAGAACTAAGAAACTATCATTGGTACATTACTATTAACTAAATGCCAGTCTTCATTCAGATTCACTAGTTTTTACAGTGTCCTTTTAGTGTTCCAAGATCTGATCAGGGTATCATGGTGTATTTAGTCAACAAATCTCTTTAGTCTCCTCTAGTCTGAGATAGTTTTTCATTTTTTCTTTATTTTTCATGACAATAATAATTTTGAGGAGTACTAGTCAGGTATTTTGTAGAATTTCCTCAGTTTGGCTTTATATGATTTTTTTTTCATGATTAGACTGGGGTTATGGGTTTTTAGGTAGAACACTACAGATATGATGTTCTCTCCTCATCACATCATATCAGAGGACATAAATTATCAACATAACTTATTATTGGTGATATTAACCTTGGGCATTTGGTTAAGGTAGGGCTTTCCAGGTTTCTCAACTGTAAATTTTCTATTTTTCCCCTTTCTATACTCTGTTATTTGGGTATGAGTCAGTAAATCCAGTCCACATTCAAGGGAGGGAGAATTAAGCTACACCTCCTCTATGGAGGAACAACTACTTATATGTTATTAGGGATTCTTTTATAAGGAAGATTTTTCACTTCTCTTCCTCCTTCTATTTTATCCTTTTTATGTCATTAAATTTAAGATGAGTTTTTTGTATACCACATATAGTTGGATCTTGCTTATTTATCCAATCTGAAAACCTGTGTCTTTTAATTGGTGTATTTAGACCATTCACATTTAATATACAGGCAGTACTTACTTTGCACTGTTTCAGAATGCCCAAATTTATTACCACAGTTTAATTAAATACCAGTCTCCTGAAAACATGGTCCAAATCCAGTTACTACGGTATATTAACTGTGAGTAATTACATAAAGCACAAACTTTACTCTAGATCTTTGTTCCAAAAATCACTATATAAATGACAGATGCATATCATGATTAGAAACCAATACTGTCACATCTATCAATGTCTGTCAGTGATTGGTCACAGTATATCTATTTTTTAATTCACATACAGACTGCAAAGAATATGGTAGTATTGCCTTCTTGTCTCAGTGATAAAGCCACATGGGTTTTTACAAAAATGGATAATTAAAAGACAGAATTGGTGGGGCGCCTGGATGGCTCAGTCAGTTAAGTGTCTGACTCTGGATTTTGGCTTAGGTCATGATCTCATAGTTTGTGAGATCAAGCCCTGCATCAGGCTCCAAGCTGACAGTGTGAATCCTACTTGGGATTCTCTCTCTCCCTCTCTCTTTGCCCCTCCCCCATTCTCTCTCTCTCTCAAAATAAACAAATAAAACACTTTTTAAAAAAAGAACTGGCTAACGGTTGAAAGTGTAGCAAAGGGACAAAAGTGGATAGTGCTGAAAATGAAATGGAAATCAATTGTAAGTAGAATGGTAGAAGAAATAAGTGATTGTGAGAATGTTGACACTGCCACCATTCAAAAGACTCTAGTAATGCAGCCAGAAGCACTTAGTTAAGGTTAATTTTTGACAAAGATGAGGAAAGTGGTTGTGATGATAGAACAAATATGTTCCAGAGGATGTGATTCCAGAAAAATTGTTTTACATTAAAAGATCTCAGAGTGGGAAAAAAGAACTCAGAGATATTTCTTAATATTAAAAAGGCAAAGAATAAAATTTTGGAATCTGGGCATATAGTAGGCATACAAATATATGCATTGATTTTTGTTTCATTTGGCTCTTGGTATAATTACTGGAACACACTGAACTTTAATACTTAAAGTCAGGGGTTTTCAAACTATGGTCCAGAGGTATAATCTATCCTGTGGTCTGATTTTGTACAGTCCTTAAGCTAAGAATGGTTTTTATGTTTTTTAAGGGTTGCAAACAAAACAGAACAAAACAAAACAAAAAAAGAATACATTACAGAAACTGTATGTGATATGCAATATATTATATTATATTATATTATATTATATGCTTATAATATATATTATATTATAATATATTATATTATATTATATGCTTATAATATATTTCCTATCTGGTCCTTTCTAGAGAAACTGTGCACTCCTGCTTAAAATCATTGTGCACTTAATTCTTTCGGTGAGAAAATACATTCCCTCTGTAAAGGAGTAAATTATAAGTATGTGTAATAGGAACAAAAAAACTGATGGAACTAAAAAAAGGGAAAAGAAATTAACAATTATACAACCATAGTTTGAGACTTTAGCAAAACTCTCTTAGCAACTGATAGAATAAATGGGCAAAAAATTAACAGAGACATAAATTTGAGTAACATAATTAAATGGACCTAATTGAATATATTCAGAATACCCTACCTAACAAATAAAAAAATGCACATTCACCTAAGTTGATCACATGGTAGGGTCATAAAATAACTCAGATTTCAAATAATTGAAAGCATGCAGTGTGTGTTCTCTAAACAGTGGGATTAGGTTGGAAATCAGTAATAAAAAATATAACTAGAAAGTACTGAAATCTATACACTTCTAAATATTCCATGGGTCAAAGAAGAAATTAGAAATATTTTAAATTAAATGATAATGAAAATATGATATAACAAACAAGGCTTTTTCTGGCTACGATAGTGCTTTGTGTGAAATTCATAACCTTCAATTTTTATATCAGAAACAAATAACAGTTGAAAATTAGTGACCTAAGTATATTACCAATAAGTTTTTTTAAAAGGGAAAATTAAACCCCAAAAAAGTAAATAGAAGGAAGAAATAATAAAAATAAGAGCAGATGACAATTAAATAGAAAATATAGCAGAAAGGATCAATAGCATCATAATTTGATTCTTTAAAAATTACTATAAAATTGATAAACTGGAGAGGTTGATCAACAAAAAAGAGAAAGGCAGAAGTAACCATCAGGAATGAAAACACATCATCACAGATCCTACAGATACTACAAAAATAATTAGAGGATATTGTAAGTAATTTCATTCCAGTAAATTTGAGATTTTAGATGAAATGGACAAATTTCTTGGACAAAGTTAATTTACTAAACCAACCCAGACAAAAGAGATAATCAAAATAGTCCTGTTAAAGAAATTAAACCTAAAAATATAAATACACCCCCAAAGAAAACCACAGATTCAAATAGTTGCACTGACAAATTCTTCCAAACATTTAGGAAAGAAATAATACCAATTTTATCCAAACTCTTCCAGAGAATATAAAAAGATAGCAGTCACTTATTGAGGCAAGACTAACTTTGATACTAAAGCAAAAGGAAAACATTAAAGGAAAGGAAAATTTAGGCCAGCCTCACAGAGGAACAAATGGTAAAAATATTAACAAATGAAATCAAATAATACATAACCAAGGTGTTCTCACCGCCAATTTGGCTTGCTCCTCAAATGCATAGGGAATAAATAGGTGTCAGAGGAACCAGCTAAAACATTTAAATAAGAACCAGAGTCTCATGGCATAATACCCAAAATGTCAAAGTTCCTATTGAAAGTCATTCACCATACCAAGAACCAGGAAGACCTCAAACTAAATTAAAAAGACAATGAACAGATTCCAACACCAAGATGACAGAGATCTTAGAATTATTGGACAGAATCTTTAAAGAAGACATCATAAAAATGCTTCCACAAACAATTAAAAAATCATCTGAAACAAATTAAAAAATATAAAATCTCAGCCAAGAAACAGAAAGTTTCCACACATACAAAGATAGAACATATAATGAGAAACCAAATTAAAATTTTGGAACTGAAAAATACAAGTACAAAATCATCTAAGTACAAAATTCAGTGGATGGCTCAACAACAGAATGAAGGGGGAGACAGGAATCAATGATGTACTAGGTAGAAAATAGAAATTACCCAGTTTGGGGACACTTGGGTGGCCCAGTCGGTTAGGCTTCCGACTTCATCTCAGGTCATGTTCTCAAGGTTTGTGAGTTCCATCCCCTCATTGGGCTCTGTGATGACAGCTCAGAGCCTGGAGCCTGCTTTGGATTCTGTGTCTCCCTCTCTCTCTGCCCCCACTCTGCTCACGCTCTCTCTCTGTCTCTCAAAAATGAATAAATGTAAAAAAAAAAATTTTTTTTTAAACCTGGAACCAGAAAAAGTTCTTGAAGTCAGCAAGAGAAAAACAAGATCTTTCCAGGGGGAAAACAATTCAAATGACAGTGGATTTCTCATCAGAAACCATGGAGCCCCAAAAGAAGTGGCAAGACTTGTGTTTTAAGTACTGAAAGAAAATCACACTGTCAACCCAGAATCCTATATTTAGTGAAAGAATCCTTTAAAAATAAAGGGGGAAATCAAGACATTCGAAGATGAAGAAAAATGAAGATAATTTTTCACTAGTATACCAACTCTAAAAGAATAGCTAAAGAAAATTATCTAAATAGAGAGGAATTGATAAAAGAAAGAATCTTGACATCAGGAAGGAAGAAAGAACATGATAAGCAAAAATATAGGTAAAACAGTAGATTTTCCTTTCCCTCTTGAATTTTCTAAATTATATTTGATGGTTGAAACAAAAATTCTAACACTATTTGATGTCGTTCTAAATGTATGTAGAGGAAATAAACAAACAATCACCATAAGATCCAGCAATTATACTCCTGGGCCTTTATCCCAAGGAAATGAAAACATATATTCATAAAAAAAAACTTGTACACAAATATTTCTAGCAGCTGTTCATAGTAGCCCCAAATGTTCATAGTAGCCCCAAACTGGAAACAACCCACATATCCTTCAATAGGTGAGTGGTTTAACAGGTGTGGTACATTCATGTTATGGAGTACTAGTCAGCAATAACAAGGAACAAACTATTGATATAAGCAACACTCTGGATGAATCTCCCAAGAACTATGCTGAGTGACAAAAGCCAATCCCAAAAGGGTACACAAGGCATGATTCCATTTATCTAACATACTTGAAATGATCAAATTATAGAAATTGAGAACAGACTGTTGTCAGCAGGGATTATTGAAGGGATGTGGGCAGGAGGGGAGTAGGTGTGACCATAAAAGGACACCATGAAGTATCTTTTGGTTGAAGGAAATATCCTGTATCTTGGTAGTATCGATATCCAGGTGTGATATTGCACTATAGTTTTGCCATAGGTTATTATTGAGGAAAACTGAGTTAAGAGTGCAAGGGATCTCTCTGTGTTACTTCTTACATCCCAATGACAATTATTTCAAAACCAAAAGTTCAATTAAAAAAGACACCAGTAGGAGAATGAAATGCCAAACCACAGAGTAGGAAAAATTATTTGTAATACATATAACTGATGAGAGATTAGAATCCAGAATGCATAGATAATTTCCATAAATAACTGAGAAAAAGAAAGACAACCCATTAAAAATTTTTTTTAAATGTTTATCTTCAAGACAGAGAGAAAGACAGAGTGTGAGCAGGGGAGGGGCAGAGAGAGAGGGAGACATAGAATTCAAAGCAGGCTCCAGGCTCTGAGGTATCAGCACACAGCCTGCTGCAGGGGTTGAACCCATGAACAATGAGATCATGACCTGAGCCAAAGTTGATGCTCAACCAACTGAGCCACCCAGGCTCCCCAAGACAACCCATTTTTTAAAAAATATAGGTTAAAATCTTGAATCACTTTTTAAAAGAAGATACTCAAATGACCAATACGTATACCAGAAAAACTCTGCTCAACTTTATTGGTCATCAGGGAAATGAAGATTAAACCCACAAAGAGATGCCACAACAAACTCATCAACATGGCTAAAATTCTAAAAAGAAACAAAACTGAAATCAAATGTTGATAAAGATATATATTATCTGGAATTCTCATGTACTGCTAGTAGGAAAATAAATCAGCATAATCATGTTGGAAAATCATTTGGCAATATCTACTACAGCTGAGCATATGTATACCCTATGAAGCAATTCTACTTTTTGATATGTATCCAACAGAAATGCATATATATGTACATTAAAAGACATGTACAAGAATGTTCCTAGTAGTATGATTCCTAATGGCCCTATACTATAAACCACTGAAATTCCCATCAACAGTAGAATGAATACAAAATTGGGCACACTCATACATAATTCATTCATACATTTATACATATTTATCCTCAATGCCTCTCTTTCCTTCCTATCTGTCATCCAGCCCTCATGGCTCACCTCCAAATTTCTACCTGGATTTGTTCACTTCTCTTCAAATCCTCTGATACTTCCTCAAATCCACCATCATTTCTCACCTCATTTACCAAAATAGCCTTTAACTAGTCTTCTTGCTCCCCTATGATTCATCATCTGTAAAGCAGTCAGAATGGTCTTATTAAAGTATAAATCAGATCACTTCATCTTCTTGTTTAAACCTTTCATTGGGTTCTCATTGGAGTTATGATTAAATCCAACTCTTCATCATGGTTTGAAAGGCAGCTGTGCTGGTTCTGCTATAGTCAAAGATGTTTACAGAGAAAGATCTTAAAATACATTACATGGTTTAAACAAATAAAGAGTTTGAAAGGAAGACACAAAAGTTGAAAGGAAGACAGTCCCAGGTTGGCAGGGCAGCTCTGCCAAACTCAGAGGTGCCACACAGAGTTCTATCTCTGACTCTTATGTGCTTGCCCATCACATCCGCCTCCCACCTAGCCAGAGAAGGGAAAGGAAAGGCAGAAGCCCAGAAGTTTCCCTTCCCAGAAGGGACTCAGCAATTCTACTTTTTGATATGTATCCAACAGAAATGCATATATATGTACATTAAAAGACATGTACGAGAATGTTATAGTAGTAGTATTCCTAATGGCCAGAAATTTCCCTTCCCACTTCTGCTTCCATCTTCTTTGTCCAGAACCTGGTCACATGGCACACCTAGCCGAAAGGAAGCCTGGGAAATGTAGTCTTTAGCTAACCTGACATGTGCCCACCATGACTCCATTATTGTGGAAGTAGAGAAGAATGAATATTGAGGACAACTCGTAGTCTCTGTTTCAGCCTGCAGCATGTCATCCCTCTCTACTTCTCCAGTCTCACCTCCTCCCTCTCTCTCTCTCTCTGGCTTTTGGCTCTCTAGCCACACTAGCCTTGCTCATTCCCTCCTTAGTCCTTAGGCCCTTGTATCTGTGCTGGCCTATATCTGAAATACTTTCCCCTAGATCTTTACATTAGTGGCTTCTTCTGATCATTTGTACCTCAACTCAAGCCTTGTACATCTTCTGAGAGGCATTTCCTGACCCTCCCCTCACAAGCAAAATAACCACCTCCTTTCCACTCTCATTCATGTTGTTTTATTTCTTACTTATCACTAGCTTAAATTCTCATTTACTCACCTGCTTATTATCTGTATCTCTCATTGGAATGTAAGCACCATGGGGACAGAAAGGTTGTCTGACTTATTCTCTGTTGGGTCGCCAGCACTTAAATGCTACTTTTGATAAAGCAAGCACTCAACAAACATTTGTTGAACAGATGAATTAGTTTAGCCCAAACCTCTTCATTTCCAAACTGGGAAAGCTGGGGCCTGGAGAAAGTAATTGTCTTGTCTGAGGTTCTGCAACTAGTTAGTAGACTCCCAGATGGGCACTTTTCTCGAACACCCTATTTCATCCAGGCTCTTCTTTGAAGTCTGTTTTCTCACCCTGCCTCTATCATTCCTCTGCACACCTGTAGCACTAGACTTTAACATCCACTGGGTTTTTATGCTATGCTTCTTTGTATTTTTTTATCTTTGTTCTGTCTTGTTTTCCCAACCAAGCTGCAGGCCTCTGGAAAAAACCAACCTTCTAACACACAGACAATAGGCCCTGCGTAGGTATGTGACAAAGAGACTGAAGTTACTTTATTCAGCCAAGTGAGACTCACAACTGTTACAACTTTCATGTCTTATTATTGAAGATAAAAGTTGGATATTGGAAGACTAGATTTTGGCGGGGGGTAATTCCTGTGTATCCGCAACTAAGCATACAGGCAAGATTGTCTTACCAGCAGGTGGAATCTTATGTGCTTCATCAAAATTATGCAGAAGAGCTGCTCTAGGTGCAATGGGTGGATTCTGAAAGGTAATCCTTGCTGTTGGTGGAATTAGTCCTCGTTCTATCATACTTAAAATTCCTGGAAAGGAAGGTTAGAAGAATATGGTTTTAATGCCAAGTGTTTCCACAACGTCTGAGCTCCATCAATTTCACAAGTGTAACTTACTCTATTCATCTTCTTATTTGTGAGAGTACATCTAGTGCCTTCATCCTCTGCATGGAAAAACAGCTACGGTACACATTCATTTAAGCCATTAACTCTAACCCAAGGAAAAAAATGGCATTTCCAATAATGCCAATATGAAATAAACTTGTATTATGATAATTTCATTTTAAGGTAGAAATATCATTTCAGGGCACACTAAAACTTCTTTATATGTAACATTTTTCAATTATTGATAATCTTGTTACTCTTTTTTTAAAATTCGGAAAAAAACAAGTACACGGTCATCATAACCATAGAGATGTTTTTTACTGAAAGAAAAAAAATCTATGTGCTTAAAACTATTTCGCTGTTGTGACAATGAGTCAGATTTTATAAAAGAAAAGTTATTTTCAGATATTACTCATGTCACCAGAAGATGTGATCACCCAAATAGATCAATTTAGTGTAACTGAGCAGCATGGTTAGTATTAATGCAACTAATTTACAATACTTAGAACTCCTACTATGTCGGCATGGCTGGTCCCAGGGCTTTTTAAGGACAGGAGACTGTTAACTAAGTAAACAAATGAATGAATCAATGAATAATTGAGCAAAGCCTTCTAGCAGGGACAATACTTTCATTAAGATGGATCTGTTGTATTGAAGCCAGAAACCCAGAAACCCAGGGAGTATGTGAAATAAACTTGTGACAGGGCTTCAGCTTCTTGTTGCTTTCGTGTAACAGGAAGGAAAGTAAAGGAACCGTAGGTCTCAAGGAAATCCTCGTCCGCAAGCTGTGTACCAAGCTGGACTAAGTTGGGAAGTTGGCACAGACCCTAAGAAGAACAAGTATTGTTTCCATTTGCCTTAGTCCCTCAATGACCATGCTATGCTGTTATTAAGTCTAGTGTTACAGGAATCAGAGGAATGATCGCCGAGGGGTTGTGGAGCAGAAGACTTCCCTCATAAACCAATGAATCCAAAGAGAACTCTTTAGTTTGCTTACTGCAGAGTCATTTTGGGGGAGAGTTGTGTATTAAAAATGAATATTCCTGGGCCCTCTCCTGGGTCTGCCCAAACCAGGGCCTGGGAATCTGTATTATTGAAGACTCTAGGACATACTTAATGTGTCCTGAAGTTTGAGATCCAGTAGAATTGGGGCCCAGTAATCCACATTTTCAGTAAGCATGCCAGGTCAATCTTTTGTACTTTAAAAATTTAAGAAGTGCTAATCCAGAGTACAACTCTTTAAGCCCCTTTTGAAATTAGGACTTCAGGTTTTAATTTTTATAGCACTGGATTTAACCACTTTAAAATGTTAAGACTAATTCTGTGTCCTCAACGAATATTTTCCACCTTTAAATACCAAATCCCGTTTCCAAGAACTATGCCTGACTTGCAGATGTGAAAAACAGAGCTCCTTCTAATTCAATATATTTTCATTACCAAACTCAGAGGGAAACCCAGCGAATGTGATTATAACCTTTGCTTTAGTACTGGTTGGAGCGACTCACTTAATCTTAGATAAACACATGTGTGTACATTTAGCATTGGAAGGAAGAAGTTAAGACTTTGGAATAAGCAAAAGAGACTGGGTATTTTTTTATCCTAATGCTGGAACCTCTGGAGATTATCTGGCCCTATAATCACATTTGTTTTCAATTGTCTATTTTCTAGAGATTAAGGGTAATTTATGGAAAACTGAAAGCAATGCATATATTTCTTGTTTATACACATGCAAATAACCCCCCCCCAAAGTCAGTTGTGTGTCTATTTGCAAATTTATTTCAGTATGCTTGATTTGTAAAGATATCTGTTGTTTGGATTCTCCTTTGAACCAGTTGTAACATCTTACTGATGCTCTCATTTAATCGATGAGGTGAATAAAACCTTGGATGTTTTCATTTTATAGTTGTATAAGAGTCATGGTTTTACTTTAAAATATATATCCTTTGGGGTGCCTGGGTGGCTCAGTCAGTTAAGCATCTGACTTTGGCTCAGGTCATGATCTCATGGCTTGTGGGTTAGAGCCCCACATCGGGCTCTGTGCTGACAGCTCAGAGCCTGGAGCCTGCTTTGGATTCTGTGTCTCCCTCTCTCTCTCTGCCTCTCCCCTGCTCATACTCTGTCTCTGTCTCTCTCAAAAAATAAATAAACATTAAAAAAAAAAAATATATATATATATATATATATATATATATATATATATATATATATCCCTAATAATTTTGGAGACTTCAGCAAGATGAGCAAAAGATTCACCTGAAATTGCCAGACATGGTGCACCTCACAGGAACCAACGCCAGGCATGTATTTTCTTAGCACCTGTGGGTGAATTCAAAGTGGCAATAGAACCTTACTGAGTGCTTTTCTAATTTTAGTATTACTCCCTACAAAAATTTTTTGTTTTGTTTATCTCTTAGGTTCATTTATGGCTAAGTAATTCCTTATTGGTAGCTCTAGAGACTGAGAATTTGGTGATCTCCATAAATGGATTAATGTCTTATGGAGATCTAATTCCCCACTGAGTGAGAGACAATAGAGAATACAGTTTGTTAGTCTTCTGTTTGTCCACTTGTGTGTTTTGAGCTCAGACCAACTAGGAATGTCATGCCTACAGAGAAGGAGAATAACTGTTTGGTATCTGGACCAGCAAGCGTGTTTCTGTGTTTATTTTTCATCTGTAGCTGAAATTATAGCATTGAAGCTATAAGTCCTGTCTGTATCTGTATGTTTGTGTTTACGTAATTCAGGAAAGTCTTTATCTCTCATTGTGAATGTAGACATTTTTCCTGTCTCCAGATGGTATTAATAAATTAGACTGTAATGTCTCAAATTAAAGGAGCTCTGTTCAGATCGACTTACAGAGAGAAGTAAGTGCATATGTAAACTGAATATTCTTAAAATTTCTAGAAAATAGGGAAATCAAACCTCTAATACTTTAAATGTGCTCCCCCTCATCTCTCAAATTCAGAAACTCTCATTGAGTCTCCTTACTTTTCATGGCAAGATAGTTATTTGCATAATTTCAGTAAAAATCTGTTCTCCTTTTACTAAGATATCATTGGAAAAATCACTTATGCAACCAAGACTTTGCCTGAAATTTCATATTTAAGAATGATACTTATTAATCATGAATGACAAGTAACTTTTAAAGAACTGAAGTTGACCGTATGGAGCCAGTGCTTCCAAAGCCTTCCAAAAAGACTGGCCTGGTACATGGCTTATAGGTTTTCCATCCTTACAGGTGGTAGAAGGTCATGTCCTGGCAGGCCCAAGAACTTTAGGATATTGGAGCACCTCTAGAAGAGAGGAATTTACCCACATTTACAAATCCTGTAGCTGAAATGTGGCAGGCAGAGTTTCTTGGGCTTGATTTCCTAGCCTTAAGATAGCACATAATAGAGTATTTAAAAAGATTAATCTGAGATTCCTTATGAAAACTTTCAGCAGAGCAAACCTAAGATGGCCTAGATGGAGAATTAATATTCTTGTTGCACATGTATAAATAATCAGGACAAACCTAATGAGACCAGACTTATTTTTTGAATGTTTTGTTGAGATCATTAAAAAAAAATTTTTTTTAACATTTATTATTGAGAGACAGAGAGAGCCAGAGCATGAGCAGGGGAGGGGCAGAGAGAGGAGGAGACACAAAATCCAAAGTAGGCTCCAGGCTCTGAGCTGTCTGCACAGAGCCCGATGTGGGGCTCGAACTCACAAACTGCGAGATCATGACTTGAGCTGAAGTTGGACGCTTAACTGACTGAGCCACCCAGGCTCCCCTTGTTGAGATCATTTTGATCAAAATGCTAGAAGACTGGGGCGCCTGGGTGGCCTAGTTGGTTAAGCATCAGACTCTTGACTTCAGTTCAGGTCATGGTCTTATGGTTTGTGAGATTGAGCCCTGCTTCAGTCTCTACCCTGAAAGCGTGGAGCCTGCTTGGGATTCTCTCTCTCCCTTTCTCTTTGCCCTCTGCCACTCTTGTTCTCTCTCTCTCTCTCTCTCTCTCTCTCTCTCTCAAAATAAACTTTAAAAAAAAATGGTGGAAGACTATAGGAATATTTTTGTTTAAGTTTCGGAATAAGCAAAAGAGATTACTGGATATCTTTCGAATGGAATGCTGTAGCCTCTAGGGGTTATCTGGACCTAATCTTTGACTGAGCTATTTCATAACTCAGTAGAGATTAAGGTTAATTTGTAAAAACAAAACAAAACAAAGCTAGTACTAATGCAAATGCAAATAATTCTTATCTATAAACTTGAAAATAAATTGTCTCTGGTGAAGAGATGCTCTTCCTTCCCATAGAAAAGTCAATTTTGCATCTATTTGCAAATTTATTTTAATATTTCTGATCTACAAATGTGTGTTCTTTGGATTCTCTTTAAATCAGTGTGATATCCTACAGATCTCTCTTTTAATCAAAGAGTTAAATAAATAAAATCTTTGACATGTGTTCATTTTAAATTTGTATGAGATCCATGATTTTACCTATTTTGGGAAATTGTCCCTTAACACCATTGCCTCATTAAACTTTCATAACACTCTTACTTTCTTATTGAATGGATTAGAGATTAGAAGTTCATTCATTGAACCAGTATTTGTTAAGTGCCTATTAGCTGTCGGGGCTGCGGATGCAGTGGTGAGCCAGAGAGAACTTATGGAGCTTCTAGGAAGGATGAAGACATTAAATAAATTCACAAATAAATACATAATTACAAATCGTGGTCATCTATGAAGGAAAAGGCAGATGCTTAAGGAAGTGACTTTTCGAGGCAGAGATACAGGCACTTGAGAAGGCCCGTGTGAAAATGTGCTTGGCCTGATGAGGACCAGAAGGAAGGCCCATGTGATGGGAGCATAGAGAAAGTCCAGGTCAGGCCTGCCCTATTTGTAGAGTTTGGAGTCGATTCTCAGACCAGAGAGCAACTTGCTTGAGGTCACACACAGCCTGAAAGTTTGGTTTGTGTACTGTGAGTCTTATAGTCTTCTTTTTTAAAATTTTTTAATGTTTATTTATTTTTGAGAGAGAGAAAGAGACAGAGCAAGTGGGGGAGGGGCAGGGAGAGGGAGACACAGAATCCAAAGCAGGCTCCAGGCTCTGAGCTGTCAGCACAGAGCCCGACGCGGGGCTCGAACTCATAAACCAAGAGATCAAGTCGGACTCTTGATTTCTTGAGCTGAAATTGGACTCTTAACCAACTGAGCCACCCAGGCACCCCAAGACTTAATTCTTAACCATAAAAAAAAAAACACAAACAAACTACTTTATTTCTTTTTTGGATATAGCAAGAGAGTTCAAGAAGAAGTTGGGGAGTCCATCCTGCATTTTCCGAGACAACTCTCTCTTCTGGATGTTGTTAATCTTTCACCTCATGCTGGACATGTGCGGATCTGAGGTGAAGCTTAAATGGCAGGTAAGGACATTGGGAATATGTACAAAACTAGACACTGTGTCTACATTTTCATGGCTTGTGCTTTCCTGACACTTATGTTACCTTGCACAGTACCATACATATGGTAAGCACTCAATAAATATATGTTGATTAATTGGTTGATTAATTACAAATATTATGGAAAGCCAGATGTTCTCTGGTAGATAACTGAGGGATGAAAATGTGTTTTTTTTCCGGACCAAGTTGCCATGGTTCTAGATTCACTTTTGTCTTGCAGCAATTTTTCATTATGTCTATTGCTAAAGTGGACATTGATTCATTGGTTTATTGATTTATCGATTCACTCATTCACTATTTCAGTCATCCTAATTTGATCAAGGAAGAACATAATATGGTACTAAAGCAAGAACTCTGCTGGAGTTATTCTGTATTTATAGGTAGTAAATATGTAAACTAAGTAAAATCATGTATCATAAAGATTGCTGAACAATAATGGTTTATAACTAGAAAAGTAACAGTTACGGTTGTGAGCTTCACACATTAATGGACTTATAATGATGCTGGGTTCTCTTGAGTTCTGCTGTTCCTCCACCAACAGGTCAGTAGACGAGCAGACAAGACAGAGAACTTCAAAACTCCAAGGACCAAGAGAACTCTCGGGAACCAACTTTAGTCCAAAATATTCCAGACAACAGATAGAAAGTGATACAGGAATAATTAAAGACCATATCACTTGGTTTTATTTGAGATACAAAAGGGGATCCACTTAGGCATTTTTAATACTTCAGCTAATAAAATTAAGTAGCAGAGAGAAGTAGAGAGGATGATATTTACAACACTCAGTCCTTATTCATTCACTTACTCTTTCATTTACTTATTCGTTCAACCAACAGGTAGGGTCTCGAAAATGCTAGAAATGGTTCTAGACACTGGGGATCCTGAGATGAAGATGATGTGACCTTTTGTTTAAAAACTAGAAATCTGTTCCATGTAGGGCTCTGTGCTGGGTGTGGAGCCTGATTAAGATTCTCTCTCTCCCTCTCCCTCTGCCCCTCTCCAACTCCATGTGCGTGCGTGTGCTATCCCTCAAAAAAAAATTTTTTTCTAAAAACCAGAAATCCACTGGATTCACGAACACTAGAATTTAGACTAAGACATGCATGGCTGAAATGCCAATTACATTAATTCTGGCTTCATATTTTTGCATAATAGTATATTGAAATAAAAATTTTTAAATGCTACCAGAATGGCATCAGAAACTATCTGCTCAGAAGACTGAAAAATTCTAATAATACCATATAAACACAATAATAATTTTAACACACACTAACACCAACATCTGAATCAATATGAAATTCATAGAATGATGGGTTTTTGAGGTGAAAGAGACTCCAGTTATTGTTTAGCCCAACCTTCTGATTTATGGAGGAGGAAACTCAGGCCAGAGTAAGGACCTGACTTGTCTAAGGACACCTAGAAGAAATAATGGCTGAGCCCAAATTCAAACTCAGGTCCCCCCATCCCACCTCAATGCTCTTTCCCGTACATTCCTAAGCACATAAAATGGTCATTGAATCACTAACCTTTCCTGGCTTCCGTTTGTAAGACTGGTATGGGGGTGAAATAGGGATTTCTGTGATGAGAAGCTGGGAGAACGGTGAGGTTGGATACGGTAGACCCTTCTATTAACTTCTGAACCTTCACCTAGATGATCAAAAAATTTGTTTTCAGCAGGCATTTTTGCTTTCAAAATGAACACAGTTTTCTTCTTGTAAACAATAAATAAGATTATGAATAGTTTCATTAAGTTTTAATAAAGTAGCAATAGCAGCTCCAATTTTATTGCCCATGAGTACCCTGTGCTACTGTCTACTGTCAGGAGTTTGTGTAATTTAAAATAGTTAATTAAATCCAATTAACATGTTGTGATTTCCACTATGCAAAGTCACTAGAGTAGTTAATAAAGGAACTATTAAGATTTTGTTCAGTTTTAATGACTACGATATAAAAGTACTAAATCTTGACAGAAGAGGTTTTGAATACAGCAAAGTTTTGTACAGGCAAAATCCTCAGGAAATACATATTAGAGTTTTGAGAGTAAAAAAACAAACAAACAAAAAAAAAACAACAAAAAAAATGAGCAAACTGGGAGAATTGAAAGATAAATGTATCAGTCAACATTAACAGGTTAAAAATGAACTTTGAGTGGATTCTTGAACATTTCAGAGAGAATTAAAGACTTGATGTCTAGATCAGTTATAGTAGATGATTACCTTTTCTAAAGTCATTAAATGCTTTTATTATAGTCATGAAATATGAATTCTTTCTGTTAAATGGTTTCTAGCTTTTAAAGACTATATGTATTCATATAAATCACATTTAATGGTATAGCTCAAGTATACTATTTTTACCTTTATTGTAAGACATTATGAATTACCTGGGTGCTCTCAGCAGGGAAGATGCAACTGTTTGGTATTTATAGACTGATTTAAATTTTCCAAACATTAATTAATTTGCATAGCTTCTAGAGGAACTAGGTAACAATTTGCTATTTGACTCATAAAGAACCAAGACAGAAAGGTTAGTAGATTTGTTTAAGGTTACACAGTATACTAGAAATACACAGATTATTCAAGTTTAAGATTCATCTGATTTTACATTAGTGAAATTTGCCATTGGACTCAGTTGTACCATACCTTGTTTTGCTCATCAAGGTCAAGGAAAACAAAAGGGAAATTTCATGAAGATTGGAGGTTGGGGGGAGAAAATCACTTTCCAAAATAAATATCTATTGGCTGAAAAATGTCTGTGTGAACAAAGGTGTTAGGCTCCCACTGCCAGGATGTGGAGCTTAAGGGAAACTGTGAGCAGCTACCAGACTGTGAACACCAAATGTTTGGTAAGCAGAGTTTAAAATGACTATGATTAGGGTTTAAAATTTTTTTTAGTGCTTATTTATTTATTTGTTCGTTTGTTTGTTTAGAGAGGGAAAGTGGGGAAGGGGCAGAGAGAGAAGAAGAGAGAGCATTGCAAGTAGGCTTGAAAGCCTGATGTGGGGCTTGAACTCCCGAACTGTAATATCATGACCTGAGCCAAAATCAAGAGTCTGAGGCTTAACTGACTGAGCCACCCAGGCACCCCTATAAGTAGGGTTGTTTGGTTTTTTTTTTTTTTCAACGTTTTATTTATTTTTGGGACAGAGAGAGACGGAGCATGAACGGGGGAGGGGCAGAGAGAGAGGGAGGCACAGAATCGGAAACAGGCTCCAGGCTCTGAGCCATCAGCCCAGAGCCCGACGCGGGGCTCGAACTCACGGACCGCGAGATCGTGACCTGGCTGAAGTCGGACGCCTAACCGACTGCGCCACCCAGGCGCCCCTGGTTTTTTTTTTTTTTAACAGGAAAAGAATAGGCTGTCAGGGCAATCTTCCTTCCAGGTGAGTTGGAGGAGGAAAGGAGAGTGCCACGGGCGTTGCCTCAATGACAGTGAGGGCTCATGTGCACGTGGTATTCTTCTGGAGCTTCCATCTTGCCCATCCACCTTGTTCTCGTTCTCATCCTCAGCTCTCCTTGACCCACCACACCTCCAGACATGAGTAGCCTCCAGGATTTCCTAATCAGGGAGGCTGAGCTAATCACCCAAAGTACGGTACCCCAGACAAGGCCTGTGTATAGCTGATTTTCAGTAGCAGAGATGGAAGGGTCTCCACTTGTCTGATTGATATCAGGGTCATGGAGGCAAAGGTAAATTGGAGGAAGAAAGAAAGATTCCACTTAAATAAAATTGTCAAGCATTGTGAAGATGTAAAATACAGGTTTGGCAGTTTCAGAGCATAGAGCATCACTTATCTGGATTTTCTGAAAGCCTTTGACAAAGCACACCTGACAACCTGCTCTTGAAAGCCAAAGTCACAGGATCCGACATAAAAACACAAAGGGTGGAAGGCAGATGATATTCAGATTCTGCCAGGCAGTCAGCACATTCATAATGCTTTCTTCAATGGTTTCAATTGCATAGATCTCAACGATGTAAAAGCCAGACCCAAGGGTTGTGTGTGTGTGTGTGTATGTGTGTGTGTGTGTGTAGGGGCATGGAGAAGAAGGTTACACTGTAGGTTGACATCCTTTCAAGATTACAGAAATAAATCCCAGGAACAGTGTCGCTGGGTGCGGAACATAAGCCCACTCTATGGCCACATTCCCATGGTAAGGATAACCACTTTGCATTAGCTTGCTTGGAGGCAGAAGGCATGTAATGACCTTCAGCATTTACTGAGCACTTACTACCTAACACTAATTTTAATACGATCAGCATTAAGTTTCACCAGGAATGGAAAAGCTAAGGGCATTGGGAGTGCAGAAGAGGGAGTAATTAACTCTGCCTGCTGGCACTGCAGAAGGTTTTGGAACACCAACCCGAGCTGTATATTAGAATCACTCAGGGAGCTTTTCAGAAATACTGCTTCCTAGGGGCTCCTGGATGGCTCAGCTGGTTAAGTGTCTGACTCTTGGTTCTGGTTCAGGTCATGATCTCTCATTTGTGGATTCGAGCCCCATATCAGGCTTTCTGCTGTCAGTGCGGAGCCTGCTTCAGATCCTCTATCCCCTTCGCTTTCTGCCCCTCCCTCCTCTCCCTCTCTCTCTCAAAAATAAATAAACATTAAAAATTTTTTTAATTAAAAGAAAGAGAGAAATCCTGCTGCCTGGGCCCCAACTCTGGGCAAATAAATCCAAGTAGCTGGACTGGAGCCTCGGCCTTGGTATTTTTTATCAAGCCCCCCAGGTGATTCTGATGTGCAGTCAAGGCTGTGATATTTAAATTGTGTCTTAAGGGGCGCCTGGGTGGCGCAGTCGGTTAAGCGTCCGACTTCAGCCAGGTCACGATCTCGCGGTCCGTGAGTTCGAGCCCCGCGCCGGGCTCTGGGCTGATGGCTCGGAGCCTGGAGCCTGTTTCCGATTCTGTGTCTCCCTCTCTCTCTGCCCCTCCCCCGTTCATGCTCTGTCTCTCTCTGTCCCAAAAAATAAATAAACGTTGAAAAAAAAAATTTAAAAAAAAATTGTGTCTTAAGAGAAGCATTGAATTATATCACGTGGAGAAGAGGCCGCAATTATAGGGGGAAAGAATGGTGGTGACAAAGTAGAGTCGCATACAGACATATGAAGATTTCACGGAAGGCGAGGAGCTCAGTGCGGCTGGAGTATGGGGTGTGTGCCAGGAGGGTAGGGTGGGGGACGAGCATGCAATGGTGGGTTGAGATTAATGCACATGAAAGAAACCAGCTTCGTGAATGTGCTGATTGCCTAACAGAAGTCAAATTTCCTCTGCTTCTGGCTTCTCCTTTATATCATGCTTTACATTTTATTTTTTTTCAAGTTTTTTTTTTTTCCAACGTTTATTTATTTTTGGGACAGAGAGAGACAGAGCATGAACGGGGGAGGGGCAGAGAGAGAGGGGGACACAGAATCGGAAACAGGCTCCAGGCTCTGAGCCATCAGCCCAGAGCCTGATGCGGGGCTCGAACTCACAGACCGCGAGATCGCGACCTGGCTGAAGTCGGACGCTTAACCGACTGCGCCACCCAGGCGCCCCCACACTTTACATTTTAGGCTGGAAATGGTATGGACTATCCTATATATAGAACAATGTTCCCTATATCTGGTACTTCATTGCTATTTCCCAAACTCTGTCGTTTTATGCCTAAACCTGCTGTAATAGCTTTTTCAAAATTTAAAAGATATGGAAAAGCTTAAAAAAAGAAAATAGCAATCATATTCCTGCCAGCCAGAATTAATCATTGTTAATATCTTGGTATATTTGCTTCTAGTGTTTTCAAATAGAAAAACCATTCTATTTTATTATTCTGGTAAAAATGATATATGCTCATCATAAAGATTCCAATTAATGTAGAAAAACACAAAGATGAAAGTTTAAGAAACCATGCCAAATATCGTTAGGTGATCCATTATCCCTGACATCTTTGGAATGATTAATATATCATCTTATAAAAATAGGATTTATATTACATTATTAAACTTAATTTTTGACATGAATTTAATAGGAGGGGGAAGGCTGAATTAAACCCAACAAATTATTAAACCTCAAATCAATATTTCTTTACCACAAGATTCCTGTGAGTTGAAAAAGATTCCTCTGCACAGAGGTAGCATAGACAATGAGTAGCATAGACAATATGTAAACAAATGGGTTGGGCTGTATTCTTATGAAACTTTATGTACAAAAATAGGTGGTCAGCTCTCAGGCAGTAACTTGTAGATACCCACCCTGTAGTTAAATAAAGGTGATTATGAAAAACCTTTAGATTTTTAAAAATCATGTTTTTAAAAAATGTTTATTTATTTTGAGAGGGAGAAAAAGAGACGGAGGGGCAGAGAGAGAGGGAGAGAGACAATCCCAAGCAGTCTCTGTGCTGTCAGTGCAGAGCCTGACTCGGGGCTTGATCTCATGAACCATGAGATCACGACCTGAGCCGAAATCAAGAGTCGGATACCTAACCGACTGAGCCACCCCAGCGCCCCTGAAGTCGTGTTTGAAATTTGAATAACATATCCCATCTTCAAAAGATGAGAGCATTAGAACTATCTTGCTACTGGCATCCCCTCTCCCTCACCTTCCAATGTTTTATTATTATTTTTACATTGCCCAGATTTATAATACCCACATTCTGTTTTGAAACCACAATTGCTGGGATGGTTTAGCATCCACTCTACACATAAATGGATCCAGCGCCACCAACGGTCCTTTTGTTATGGCTTCTCTATGCTTGAGTTACTTACTTTGATTGGTTGTTTAATCGCCTGCCTTTGGTTATCAAGCAGTTCTAACAAGTGTTCATGGGTCGTTATACTTGAATTACATCTGGGGTCATCCTTTTTTTTTTTTTTTTCTCAAAACTTTGCAGACACTGACACATTGTCTTCTACCATGAATATTGTGAAATCTGATGCCGGCTTGATTCATCCTTCACCCCTTGTCAGTGATTTCTCTTTCTGCCTGCGTGTCTGAAACATTCTGTGTTTTTGAAGTTCAGGCGCTTAACTAGAAAACCTTTATTCCGTAACACTCGAAATCAAATTTTCCTGGGATTGAGTGCTTTCTTTCCACCTGTAGATTTTGTTCTTTCTTCATCTCTGGAAAATTTCCTTCCATCATATCATTGGCTATGTGTTCTCTTTTGCTGGGTTCTCTCTCAGAGATACCAAGTGTCATTAAGCGTTGGCTCATCTTTACCTTTCATGTTGTGGTTCCTAATGATTCATTTCTCTCCTGGTTCATTTAAAAAAATTTTTTTTTCAACGTTTATTTATTTTTGGGACAGAGAGAGACAGAGCATGAACGGGGGAGGGGCAGAGAGAGAGGCAGACACAGAATCGGAAACAGGCTCCAGGCTCTGAGCCATCAGCCCAGAGCCTGACGCGGGGCTCAAACTCACGGACCGCGAGATCATGACCTGGCTGAAGTCGGAGCTTAACTGACTGCGCCACCCAGGCGCCCCTCTCCTGGTTCATTTTAGAATAGAACACCCTGATTTTAGCTGAGCATATGGCTATCCAGTCGCAGACTACATTTTCCAGTGTGGCTAAGTGTGGACATGTGACCAAAATCAGACCAGTAAGACGTAGGCAGCGGTGGTAAGTGTAACCTCTGGGCCATCTCCTTAGAATGCCTACCCTGGACTATCTTTATCATTCCTATGGGCTGAAAGTATAGAGAGGAGCCAGCTTCAACCACTGGAACGAGAGTGTCTGTAACCACAGGAACGAGATGATACAGCCTCCAGAGAGAAGGAAGCAGAGTCATCCTGTGAGCCTTAGACTTTTCATGTGTGGACTGTTTTGTGAACAAGAAATAAATTGATCTATTTATGGCATTATATTTTCGGATTTCTTTGTTACAGCAGCTTAGCCTGTAACGAACTACTATGCGTATCTATTAGCTTCTAATTAATGTCCTTTGTCTTTTTCCGTTGCGTTTGCTGTGCTTACAGTCTTTTCTCCGCGCCCATATTTCAGTATTCAGCAGTGTGTGTTCTGTTCTTCCTATTTATAGTTTATTTATTAGTTCCATAAAGTATTTTGGTATTCAATTTGTTTCCTTATGTCTGCAACCTCCCTTTTTATCTCATTCTGCTATTTTATCATCTCATGGTTGAGTTCTAGTTTTACTTAATTTATGTTCCTAGCAAGCTGTGCTATCATATGGAGAAATTGTGAGAAAATTCCTTCTGTTCCTTGAGTTATATTTTTTTCCAGGTTAGGCTTTGTCTTTTGCAGCCCATAGTTCTCCCTCCCCCCTTCCTCTTCCTCTCTTTTTGTTAGCTGTGGGTGAAATACTGGCATTTATGTAATAAATCAGCATAGTGGCTGTATTGTTTCTTTCCCCCTTGTATATTCTTGGGCAGCTCTGCCCAGACAATCTGCTTGCTCTGATGTAGCATCTCGTCCCCCGTAGTCTGCTACCAGTGTGTTTTCCTTCCCATGTGAGAAGCAGGTACTCTGGGTCTCCTGTACCTTTCTGTTAGCTGAGGGCCTGGGTCAGGGAAGCCTCCATTTTAGGATATATACAGTCTCTGTTAAAATATGTAGGCTCTCTCCCCTCTCCTGAGGTTTTGATGAACATCCTATATCAGGGTTTGCTCTACTTAGTTGAGGATGAATCCCTCCCTCCCTCCCTCTAGCCCCAGGGGTTTTGGATCATTTCAGTAGAAGCCTGAAGACTTCACTTCTCTCTGGAAGAATCAGACATTGTTTGCTCTCCAATTTCACCTCTTTCTTCCACGTCCCCTTGTCAAAAGAGAAAAAAAGGTAAGGATGCTTGCTTGCTTGTCTTCTCTCCAGATTTTGTACTGTTTCTGAGAATCTCAATATTTTGATAATTTACCAGTGGTATTTCGTTTCTGAGGGGCAGGAAGGGGGTAGAATTGGAGCTGTGTTGTACCTCTCTACTCTGCTCCAGAATCTTCTGCTGGGTGAATTTAAACCTACACAGCCACATTATACAATCCTGCATGACCATATTCTGCAGTCCTGCCTCAGCCCTCCTCCCCATATTATGGACGGCACACTAAAGATCAGGAAGGGAAAGTGGCTAGGACACACATCTCATCTGCCCAATAGAGGCAGAGCGAAAAGGGCACATCCCTGCTTCATGGCCCAGGGCTTTTTTACTCTATTTTCTTGCTTTCTGAGTTCTCGAACCTTTCAAGCCAAACACAGCTCAGGTCAGTAGCTCTACTCCCGTCCTCATGGTAAAGCCCTATCACTCTGTTTTTCATTCCTTTCTCAGCATCATTTAACATAGGGACAGTCCGGGCCTCACTTTCTGTCAGAAAAACTCTCCAGCATTCTTGGAGCTAGAAGAACTCCCTGGAAAGGTATCTATAGCAGAAAAGCAAAAACCACGGGCTTGGAGCACTGGATTTCAGTCCTACCTCTGTCATTTAATCAGCAGTGTGCTGGGGTAAGTCATTTAACTTCTTTGAGTCTCCTTTTTATCTTCTGGAAAAGAGGGATATTATTAGCTACAGGGCAGCTGAATTTTATGTAAGGGAATTTTTCCTGAAAGCATGTCAAATCTCAACTCACATAATTTGAGACAGCCAGACAGCGAATGGCCGGAATGGCAAAGACTGTTGTTTGGCCTTCAACGTGTGACACAGGCAGAAATTACATTTCTCAGCCTCCCTTGCAGCTTGATTTATCTTTGGGACAAGATTCTGGCCAGTGCTATAGGAACTGCATTGATTCTTCTGGTTGGGATAGAGACATGATGGCAGGAGCCCAGCAGCCACCTTAGCCATCTTAGATCACAAGAAAGTGCAGAGCTGCCATATAGCCATTAATTGTGTGCGGTGAAAAAAAATTATTGCTGTGTTTAATCACTGTTATTTGTTACATTTGCTGAGTTTACATCGTAATGGTACAGGGTGTTTTTTATTTATTCAGATGGTGTCTCTCTGTGGAGACTTCAGCATAAATATATCTCAAATTCAATGAGCCTGCACCAGCTTTGGAAAAAATGAAAGTTTGTTTCTTTTTTTTTTTTTTTTTTTTTTTTTTACATTTGGGGGATTGAAATCATCTCAAACTTTGTGTATAAAGCAATAATGCAATATTATCATTTTATATCATGGAATTGCAAATTTATATAATCCAATTTTGCATAAAATTCAGCATCACTGATCTTCCATTAGGCCACTGTGAGGACTTATTATGTAGAGATGCACACCATAACTTTTTCTCATCTCAGGAATTGTTGAACATTCTTTTGGAATGTAACATTCATTTTTTTTAGAGAGAGTGTGTGCACATGTATAAGCATGTGTGGCATACAAAAGTGGGAAGGGGCAGAGAGAATCTTAAGCAGACTGTATGCCCAGCGTGGAGGCCATGGAACCAGATGAGGGGCTTGATCTCACGACCATGAGAACATAACCTGAGCCGAAATCAAGAGTGGGATGCTGAACTGACTAAGCCACACAGGCACCCCCTAACATTCATTTTTGAAAAGGCACAAATCATAAGGTCATCAGTTGATACATTTTAACAAAGCAGACACTGTGGGAAACCAGCATCCAGAATAAGTAGAGCATTGCAAGCACCCCTAAGACCTCTCTCATGCTCCTTGTCAGTCACTACCACTACCCGAAGGTAACCACTATTCTGAATTCCACTCCCAGCTATTCTTATTCTGTTTTTGAATTTACATAAATGGATTATTACAGTATTAAATAAGCATCAACACATCAGAGAGCAAGGTACCAGAATTCAGAGTCTCCATAACACATCATTTATAATGTTCGCAATAATAAAAGGTTACTATGTTTACAAAGAAATGGATTTGAAAATGCTCATATAGGAGAAACAGTTGTCAATATAAACAGATCTTGGAGGTGATGCTTTATGATATAGATTGTGGTGATGGTTTCACAGGTGTATGTGTAATCTCCAAACTCATCAAGTTGCATACATTAAATATGTACAGCTTTTGTATATTGGTCATACTTTAATAGTTCTAAAAAAAGAAACAGCTGTCAAGATAATTCAGAGGGTAGAATTAGCAAATAAAAACATTAAAGCTACTATTGTACATACTTTAAGGACCTTCAGGGAAATATGATCGTAATTAATTAACAGATGGAAAATCTTGGTAGAGAAATGAAAACTATAGAAAAAGAAACAAATGGAAATTCTAGGACTAAAGAGTGTAATACCTGAAATGAAAAGTTTATTGGATATGGTAGTCAACTTGAAGAAAAATCAACAGATACTATCTAACCTGAAGAACAGAAAGAAAAAATTATTTTAAAAAGAACAGATCTTCAGAAACCTATGGGCAATATCATGTTGTAAAATTTGTATTTGATCGAAGTCCTAGAAAGAGAGGAGAGAGAGAAATGTAGAGGAAAATACTTAAAGAAATAGTGGCCAAAATGTCTCCCAGTTTTCTGGACAACTTAAACTTACAGATCCTAGGAGCGCAAGCAGGATAAACACAATCAACCCCCCTGGAAGCTAAAGACAAAGAGAAAAACTTGAAAGCATCCAGGAAAAAAAAAAAAGAAGACCCATTATATAGGGGGAATCAACGATCCAAATGATGGCTGACTTATTAGAAACGATGAAACTTTAAAGCATTGAAAAAAAAAAACACAGAAAAACTCTGGCAACCCAAAATTTGACATAAAGGCAATATAAATACTTTTTTTGGCAAAAGAAAACAATGCGTCACCAGCAGGCATGTGTTACATTGCCTTCAGCAGGCAAGAAATGCTTACGGGAAGATTTTTTAGGCTGACAGAAAATGACACAAGATGGAAAGTTAGATGTCTATGGTAAATATAAAATACTATGTGTTTTTCTTCTCTTAGTTTCTCTGAAAGGCAATTGGCTATTTAAGGCAAAAAATTATAACATACTGTGCAGTTTAAAATATATGTAAATCACATGACAACAATAACACAAGGAGGTGGGTAAATGAAATTCTATGGTTGTAAGTTCCTCACATTGTATGTGAGCTGGTGCAATATTAACTCTGAGGAAACTATAATAAGTTAAGGATGCATATTGTAATTCCTAGAGCAACCACTAAAAATAACACAGATGTATGGTTCAAAAGTCAATAAAACAGAATATTAAAAAAATTTAAATTATATAATCCTAAGTCAGGCAGACAACAAAGGAACAAAAAAGAGATGGTAAAAATAAAAGACAAGTAGAAAAATAGTTTTTCTACATCAAACCATGTCAATAATTGCATTAAATGAAAATGGACTAAACACTCTAATTAAAAAGCAGAGATTATCAGACTGAATTTTAACCCAAGATAAAACGATATGCTATCAATAAGAAGTGAATTTTATTTTATTTTATTTTATTTATTTTTTTTTTTAATTTTTTTTTTAACGTTTATTTATTTTGGGGACAGAGAGAGACAGAGCATGAACGGGGGAGGGGCAGAGAGAGAGGGAGACACAGAATCGGAAACAGGCTCCAGGCTCTGAGCCATCAGCCCAGAGCCCGACGCGGGGCTCGAACTCATGGACCGCGAGATCGTGACCTGGCTGAAGTCGGACGCTCAACCGACTGCGCCACCCAGGCGCCCCAAGAAGTGAATTTTAAAGACACAGGTTGAAGTGACAACATCAACAAAAGGTTGATATGCCATATAAACAGTAAGCTAAAGAAAGAGGGAGTGGCTATATTAATATCAGATAAAGTAGACTTTTGGAAAAAAAATGTTTATTTTTGAGAAGGGGGGCGAGGGGCAGAGAGAGGGAGACACAGAATCCAAAGCAGGCTCCAGGCTCTGAGCTGTCAGCACAGTGCCTGATGTGGGGCTCAGACCTACGAACCATGAGGTCATGACCTGAGCTGGTCAGACACTTAACTGATTGAGCCACCCAGGTGCCCCAGACAAAGTAGACTTTAAGACGAGGACTATTATCCAAGAGGAAGAGAAATAGGGTCAATTAGCCAAGAAAACATAAAAATCATAAACATGTATGTCTCTAATAACAACACAAAATACATAAAACAAAAATCATCAGAACTAAAGGAAGTAGTAGATAAACCTTCAATCAGAGTTGAAGATTTAAAAATTCCCCCTCGGTAATTTGTAGAACAAAGAGATTTTTAAAAATCAGTAAGGATATAGAAGATCTGAGTATTAGATCAAGATCAGCCCCCTTGAACTAATCGATATTTATAGAGCACTACAACCAACCACTGTAGGATACACATTCTTTTCAAATGTACATGGAACACTCACCAAAATGAATTATATCCTGGACCATAAAATAAGTCTCAAACAACTTCAAAAGATTTAAATCTTACAGAGTATGTTCTCTGACCCTGATGGAATTAAATCAGAATTCAATAAGAATGAGAGAACTAAGTCAACACCCTTCTACATAAGGGTGGCTCTACATGAGCCAAAGAAATAATCACTCAGGGAATTTTGAACTGAATGGTATTAAAAATGCAACATATTAAAATTTGTGGGATGCAGCTAGAACACCGTTGAGAGGAAAATTTATCATCCTAAATGCTTACATTAGAAAAGAAGAAAGGCCAAAAATCAATCATCTAAGATTCTACCTTAAAGAGTCTTAATATAAAAAAAAAAAAGAGTAAAACACTCAATATAAGTCAGAGTAAGAGAATAAAAAAGGTAAGAGGAGAAATCAATGAAATAGAAAACAAATAATAGAGAAAAATAGAGAAAGTGATTCTTAGAAAAGATTAATAAAATTGGAAAATCCCAGCAAGAGTGATAGAGAAAAAGAGAAAGCAGAAATTGCCAATATTGAAAGTAAAAGAGAAAGGGAAGGAGGTAGAGGAAGGGAGGGAAGAAATGAAGGAGGGAAGGGAGAAAGGGAGGAAAGAAGAGAGGAAGGAAGGGAGGAAGGAAGAAAAGAAGGAAGGGAAGGAGGAAGGAAAGGGCATATGGAGGGTCGCAGTTCTCAGAACTGGAAGGGGTCTTAGGACGGGGCAAGGGTAGTTAGTAGCAGCAGTGACCATGGGGTTGGGAACAGACTTGAAGGGTGAGGTGAGCGGAGAGGACCATGGAGGAGACTCCAGAGGAAATATCACGTTGAACACACTGAAGTCTGAGGTGTGAGCATCTGTACACCTCACAGGCCCCGTATAGCACATCACATAAAAAAAAAACAAAAACGACTGGAGTTTGTTATGATGTCCCAAAGCCTCCAAGAAAATACTAGATTCCAATAAAATGAGACTGAGAAAGGAAAATATGTAGTATCGTCTAAAATGTCTTCCATCGAAAATACTTAGAATCCAGCACTTAAGCAAAAGTTCCCGAGGTGCATTCCTCTGGATATAGTTCTAAGAGCTGTTCTGCCGAGAAGGGTCTGAGGAAGTTTGGGCAACACTAACTGCACCGGCTACCCTCCTCCTAGAGATTCATGATGGGCACCAGTGAGTCAGTGACTCCAGGTGGCCTAAGTGTGTGAAGGTCAGTCTGACTCTCTTCAACCTCACATTTCTCATTTTTATGGGACCACAAAACTCTTGCTTTCATGGAACACCTATTGTCATTCCAAGGAACCAGCATTCTGGACAAGGAATTAACGCATAGCTAACAACGGTCATTGCTGTGATTTGTTAGTATCAGGCCATACCTCAAAATTTAAAGATAAGGGAGAGCTTGGTTTTTTGTAAAACGTTTCTTCAAAGGAGCCTGAAACACACTGGGCTCAGGGATTTTTCTGGTGGATTCAGACTAACAAATAGAAGTCTAATTACTTCCTGTGGTTCTTTTTTCTCTATAAATGTAACAGCATTTCTTTGTAGCATTCTGGTAGAAATTTAAAAATTCTGGAAAAGCAGGGCGCCTAGGTGGCTCAGTCGGTTGAGCCTCTGACTCTTGATTTCAGCTCAGGTCATGATCCCAGGGTCGTGGGCTCAAGCCCCATGTCGGGCTCTGTGCTGAGCATGGAGGCTGCATGAGATTCTCTCTCTCCCTCTCTCTCAAAAAAAAAAAAATTCTGGAAAATGATTACAAGAGAACAATAAAGTACTGGGATTTCATCTCCATGTCTGTTACATCTCATACAAGAAGAAAGAATGGCTTGAGTTGCTTACCTTTGTGATTTTGGCATATTGGTGAATACTATACCACACTACCGCTCCAACACTGTCACTAGATATGAAAAGAAAGCAGCTGGAGGACCTCTGTGTTCTATGCAATCTTTCTGTAACCTAGGGCTGCAGATCACAAATTGATACTTAGATAGAATAGATCGCCTCAACCTTTACTTGGGGCCCATGAGAGGAAGCGAGTTTAAATGGCGGTCCTTTGAGTTAAGACCTAAGAAAGACTTGGTGAATGGGTTTATTATTTATTATAATGATGTTTGCTATTGCGATGTATTCCCTTACTATAGAACAGTGTGCTGGTCTCTGGGCATTGGTGTTTAAATACCGGCAAGGGTCACAAGTGAGAGGAAGTTTGGTCCTCATTTACCTCATACCAGCAGTTGGTTTGGCACACAGCTGCAGAACTGCTGGGGCTCTTTTTATTTAATTTGGCATCCCTTCCTGAGCAGTATTGAGACTTTCAGTTCAATGACTCCACTGGGCTTTGCCATAATTTCTATGCTGTATCAGTAAAGTCTGCGGAAGAGATGCCTAAGCAAACCTGAAAGCAGGCTAGGAACGCTTCCAGTTCAGATATTTTTGCTTAAGTCAGTGACAGAATTAACCCTAGATATAAATTAAGCTTGTTTAAAAAATACAACTTTATTCATTAGTTAATTAGTAGAGAAACTGATTTGTAAGGAATATTATTAGTAATGTGTGTGTGTGTGTGTGTGTGAGAGAGAGAGAGAGAGAAAGAGAGACTTTGTCCCTTGCCTGCAATTTCTCTTGGGATAATTTTCCTAGACTCTGAATCACAATGTCAGAAGAAAATACAAGCCCAAATTCTGAGTGAGCCACATATTAATTACATGGCTTGGTCATATACCTTAACCTCTATGCCCTGAAGTTCTTATCTATGAAATGGGAATAGTGATCTCTCCAACATGCCCTGAGTATTATAGGTGGTGACACATAAAAGTTAGGTGGTGACAGCATCAGGCACATAACAGGTACTCCACAGATGCTTGGTGAAATGCATAATTGCAAAAAGAAAACATCAACACCTCCTGTGAACTTTGTTTCCACGGTCAGAAGAGAAACCACTTTCACCTGGTCTGCTTTTCTGTTTCATAGGTCGTGTTGGTCAGAAAAGGGAAAGGAAGGGAACCAAAGGGAATCGATTTTGCTCAGAATCAGAATCCTGGGCTGTCGGAACTAGAAGAAATCTTAGGGATGGTGTGATCAACGCCCTAAATTTACAACTGAACAAACTAAGGCCCAAGGAATGTAAGTCGTTTGCCCCCAAATCACATAGAAGTTAGGGACTGATTCAGGATTGGGGTCCAATATGAATGTGGACTTTTCGTATAAAGGAGATTGTTAATATTATGTGACGTTATGGTGTTTTAAAAAATCTTCCTTTGGCTAACCTGAAAAATAGTTCTCTTTTCATAGTTTTCTTATTTTTTTTTTAAACATTTTACTTTAACCCATCAGGAGTTTTCTTTGATTTAGGATGTAAAGTTAGGAGTTAACTGAATGCTCTCTTTCCAACACATTAATCCAGTGACTTGGCCCCACACATCTAACTGTCCCTCCCTTCCCCACCAACTTACACCTTTCCTACATTCAAACTTATTTTTTTTACAGTAAGGTCAATATCCATGCTCATTTTTTTATTCCATTGATCTGTTAATTTTTCTATCCATAGGATGCTATTATAATTATGTTAATGTTATCATATGTTTTAACAAGTTGTATGAAAAATTTACCTTCATTAATCTTCTTTAGGAGAAAAAAAGTCCTGAAGCTTTTGCCCATTTATTTTTCAAGATGATGAACACTGACAAGTTGAAAAGAATTAATATTCCACACAAACCAAATAAAACCCATAAGTTTTTGGATTGAAATTACATTAGATATAAATATTAATTTGGAAACAACTGGAAGTTTTTATTATAATCATTTTTCCTTTTCAGGAGTATGATATATTTTTATGTATTCAGTTGCTCTTTGATGTGGCTCAGTAAATTCGAGACATAATGTGTAAAGCTTTAAAAGCACTCTATGATGATCCAGGGAAGGGAAAATAAAATTCTACCTGAAGAGATCTGGGGAGATATTTTTATGGTGGAAAAGAGGAGAGCCTTACAAATGTAGCCAAATGAGGTACGTGGTATTTCATTCTTTACATTAACTTGACACAGCCTAACTCAATTACAGAGGTCCTTACCAAGTTGTTATTCAAAGTCATTGACCACATACACACCAACCAACAGCAAATTCATACTGGATTCTTACCAGATCTGCCACCATGTTTGATGTTGGAGATAGGTTCCCCGTTCTCAAAGGAGTTTACAGTCTAACTGAAGTAAGTGTCCATCTTTAAAAGCATCGGCTCTAGAGGGTGGACCTTAACTGTTCTCACAACACATACACTCACACGAAAGGTAATTACGTGAGGTGATAGAGGTGGTAATTGTTTCACAGTATAGTATATATGTGTACAAAATCATGACATTGGACACCCTAGACTTACACAATATTATTTCTCAATTATATCTCAATAAACCTGGCAGGCGGGGGGGTAGGAAAGAACCAGCTCCCCTTTTCTGATCCTTGGGTTAATATAGCCTCTTAACTGAGTAATTTGATCTTTTACTTCTATTCCCATACCAAGGTGGAGAAATTTCTCCGGCAAATTCCTTGGTCATCAAGGGAGCCATTTTTGGCTCGGTGCAGGTCAAAGTCATCATCTTCAAAGCCACCTGCAGGGAGCATAGAATAAGAATTAAGAATGCCAACCTGGAAATCAGGCTGGCGAGTTCGAATTATGGCCCTTTGACTTGTAGCTGTGTGACTTTGGGCAAGTTACTTAGCCACTTTTGCCTCACTTTCCCCAAATATAAAATGCAAGTGGTAAAATAGTACTCAACTTGTAGGGTGACTGTGAAGATTACATGAGACAACTTGTGTCTGTTGTACTTACCACCATGCCCAGCATGGAGAAGCACTCAGAAATGCTGGCTCTTACTTAAAATGTAGTGTCCTGGGCAGGTAATACATTTCAGCTTCACATGCAGCCTATAGCAAAAGCACAGCTAGGTGTCCTGCGAGTGTTCGAGATTAGAAAATGGAGTTGGTGGGAGAATTATCTTTCCTTCTATGGAAGTTTACGTTCCACACTTGAAACTATGGGCAAATGGAATGATAAACACGAGTGTGTGGGGAAATGGTGATATCTTCCCCTGGGATTTCAATGTTTTAGATTAAATGATAACTCCATAACTAAGAGGGTTACAGTTTTGAAAATTCTTGGCTGAAGGAGTCAATCCTCTTTCCCCCTAAATTATGGTTGTATTAAGTGAATCCAGTATTGGGTATCCAGTACATCTTTAAATGGGTTGAGAAGAAGATGTTGGGTGATGGGTAGTGAGGAGGGCACCTTTTGGGATGAGCACTGGGTGTTGTATGGAAACCAATTTTTTTTTTTAATTTTTTTTCAACGTTTATTTATTTTTGGGACAGAGAGAGACAGAGCGTGAACGGGGGAGGCGCAGAGAGAGAGGGAGACACAGAATCGGAAACAGGCTCCAGGCTCCGAGCCATCAGCCCAGAGCCCGACGCGGGGCTCGAACTCACGGACCGCGAGATGGTGACCTGGCTGAAGTCGGACACTTAACCGACTGCGCCACCCAGGCGCCCCAGTATGGAAACCAATTTGACAATAAATTTCATATATTGAAAAAAAAAAAAAAAAGAGAAGAAGATGTTGGGATGGTATTTTCTCTGTGGTCAGCTCCCTCTCTTGGGTCCCTGCCTGTTTTCACTTTACAACGCTTCCTGGTAACTTCCTACAAGGATCAACTCCTTTGCAGTTAGAAATGGAAAACGGCATTTTGAGACTCAGAAGAGAATTTTCTTAGGAACATATTAAACAAAGTGGGGTGAGGTCCCCAGGCAAGCTCATGGGAGATATTAGTGCAAATGAACCTAACCACCAGCTATATCTGGGCCCCTCAGCAGCCAGGCACGGGGAAAGGGGAATTCCCTTGCTCCAAGTGGCCCCAGTGGCTTGAGAACCATGGGGAGATAGGGAAGCAGGGTTATCCCACGGGGAAATCCCTGAGGATACTTTGTATTACAGACCGGTTCCTGCCCACCTGTCTTCTCGGCTTTCTCTTTCTCCTCTTGATGCATACTGTTTCTTCCAGCCAGGGTTTCTCTCCTGCTGTGGGTACTACAGTTACTTACATAGAAAGAAAGAGCAGTGACAGGGAGATGTGTTCCCCCCACTTCTCTCCCCAGCTCTGAGTGTTAAGCTAAAAAATATGAGTACATGATCAATGCGGTCAGCTCCAGGCATAAACTGCTTTAAAAGACCCAAGCCCCCGACAGGAATGTAGCGTAACTAGTGTTATCAGAGAAGCGAGATATCACCTGAAGGCGAGTGGCCTGTTACAGTAGGAAATTAGTAAAAAGGAAGGCAGTGGTTAAGAACAGAGGCTCTAATATCAGATAGGCCTGGGTTTGAAGCCGGGCCGTACCACTTACTAATTGCATGACTGGAGCAAGTAACTTAATTTCTCTAAGCCTCAGCTTCTTTATCAGTAAGATGGGAGAAATAGCACTCCCTCCACTGGGATCCATGGGGCATGGATATCAGAAGCTGAGCACAATGCAGTGTAATTCGTCCAGTCCAAGCAGATAGTAGCTATTTATTATAAAAAGTTGAATCAGAGAGTCAGAATTTCTTAGCGTCCATAAAGCACTCTCCACAGGGATTGATTCATATTCCTTTGGCAGGAGCAGCTTCACAGATGGATGCATCAGACTATAAATGTGTGATGCTGCTCACCGGGAAGATCGTCCAACTAATTACCCTCAGTCAGTTCCCCTGTCCGCTAAGCAGCCTTCTCACTGCGCCTTCCGTATAGCTTTCTAAGAAGGATACAATGTGCTCACCAGATCGGGTTGACCTGAACACCCAGGCTCGTCCAACCATTATAGCTCTCCTTAGAATAAATCAGGTGGCACTCCAGTTTATACGTCGATCTCTTATGAGTTCAGCTGTACTCAAGAGGCTGGTCCAACTCTGACCAAATGGAATCTCTAATCCTGTCAAGCTGAGGGTCGGGTCACACCCTGGGTTGCCCCGAATTAATAGTCTTCCAGGGCTCTTGAAGCTGCGAATTGCTGACCTGCCATACAGGTATAGCCAGCCTCGAGACTAGTTTCTTTGAACTACACAGGAAACACGCGTTTCCAGCTTCTCTCGAAGACCCAGCCACAGGGCTAGGGCTGAGGTGGCTGCCTCCTCCAGGGAGGGCCGGTCTCTGCAGCTCAGCACTCCAGTAATGAAGACAGCTCTACACCCAGTCTGTTTTCACCAGCCCTGTCCCAGCAGACTTACTTTTGTGACTCCTGTTGTAGCTAAGAACACTTTAGACATTTTCTTAAGGTTTTTACTTCTTGGAAAAGAGAGAAAAAGGAAGAAGAAAGCCTACCCCATGAACACTCCTTTTGATAAGTTTGGAAACACACCTGTATTTTAGAAAACACTCAGATGAAGATAGTCCCCTGGGACATTTCGTTGCACGAGCAGCTGGGACCACAGAGAGTTGGTAAGTGGGTGAGATTGGGGAGGCCTCACACTGTCCTGTGCTGAGGCTGGTAATTGGCAATGAGGAAGGGAGGGGGTGCAGCCAAAGGGGTACAGGGTGGAGTGGAGGGGCGGGCAGACAGGGTATATGAGAAGTCAGTGACCCCCTGTGCTCCAACTGGCTCTCTTGCCTCCAGAAATCTGGCCCCAGATCCTGCTTTGGACTAACACTAGGGAGGAAGATGTGAGACGTGGGAATTAGGGATGGGTTTCCAGTAGAGTCCTAGGAAGTAGTGGGGAAGTACTCAGCATCTGGACAGAAAGCCCAGCCATCCAGCTAGATTGGCAGCTCTGAGTGGCCACTCGTATGACAGGGATAGAGTTGTATGTAAATGGTCAGGGGGAAGGCTGTCTGTGGAAATCTAAATAGGCCATTTCATGAACACTGAACAAGTTCAAGAGACAATGCTAGATAATGCTATTCAAGAAATCTTTATAGCCAAAGGAGAGGAAGTTTAATAACCAATGAGGACATCAAGGGAGAGAGATTGTTCAGGAGAATTCTAAAGCTGCCATTCAGTTAGAGAATCTGGAGAAGTGATCTAATTTCAGAAACTGCCTTCAGCCCTTTTTTTTATGATCTAGGCTGAGATCACACAATTAGATTTCAGTAGCCCTTTCAAGGCCAACCATCAATTGGCCGTACCTGTCCAACCACATCTTTTGGTTTTCCCTTTGTAAAAATTCGAGATGGTTAGGCGAAGCTCCAGGCTACCCTCTGTTACTCATTCTTCTCCACCTCTGCCTTTGCTTGTGTGGCTTCCAGCGCTGCAAATGCATGGCCCTCTTCTCTCAGCCATGCCCACCAGCTCCTCCAGGGCGTGTTTTGACGCAGGCCTCCCCCCAGCCGTTACACCCATCACTACGTTGTCTCCCCTGAGAGACTGGCAGTTCTCCAAGGCACCCGTGTAGCATTCATTGATCTGGGAGACACAGAATCAGCACCGTGGTCCCAGCGACGACTCAGAACAGCCAATTTGTCTTCTCAGGATACAGATGGGGAATCTCAGTCCTTAGAGACTAAGTGTTGTTCCCTTGATAGCATGGAGCTTATAGCAGCGGCATGGGACCAGTTAGCACCCATGTCTTCTGAGTCTCCTCTTGGTCTCTGGTTCTTTCCACCGAAGAGCTCATGGCTGCTTCCAGACCTCACAGTTGCCAACCATAAACAGATTTATTCAGGCTTCATTGCAAATAGAGATGGAAATCAAAAGACTATACAAATTGGGTATTTTGGTGGCATACTGTCCCACCTTTACAGGCTAATGAGAAGGATTTCCTCCAAATAAATATCTTCTGGGCTTCCATTACACATTCTGCTTCAGAGGTGATGCTTCTAAAGAAAGTATAGGGTGAGTTACTCTCATCTATGGGTACTTACTTCTGTTCTACCAATGAGGTTTTAAAAGGCTAAGAATGTATACTTGAATTCAAGTACAGTTTAAGGTACAATGGGTTAGAATATTGGAGAACACAGCAATTGTATTTATTCATTCCAAGTATCTCTCAGTGGATAATTAACCTGGGCCATGATAAAAACAATTCTATTAGGCCCATTTCTCTTGTGGCTAATGCTACTGTGCTACTTGCTATAGTATTTTTCTTCTGCTTCATCCTAAGCAGAATGCTCACTATAATAATGCAAGTATTACCTCTTGTGTAGCGGTTCCATTTTCCTGCTTGCAATGGAAAAGCCACAGTAGTTAGATGAGAGAAGGAAGTTTTATATTTTCACTCATGAAGATGCAATTTTTATGAAATCTGCAGATCTATCCACTTTTTGGTAGGTTTCCTATACCATTAACTAAAGAAGTAGGTCTTTTATCCATAAAGAACACAGAGTTTTTAGGATACTTCTTTGTTCTGATACATAATTTGCCCCATACTGGATGTTTGTATAAAAGAAAAGGAAATCTATCATAGGGAGTTCTAATTTGGGGGGATCATGGACCCCTTTGGTCCTATAGACCCCTATGCAGAATAATGTTTAAAAATGTTTTTAATATTTATTTTTGAGATACAGAGAGAAAGAGCACAAGCAGGGGAGGGGCAGAGAGAAAGGGAGACACAGAACTCAAGGCAGGCTCCAGGCTCTGAGCTTTCAGCACAGAGCGTGATGTGGGACCCAAACCCACGAACCGCAAGATCATGACCTGAGCCGAAGTCAGACACTTAACCGACTGAGCCACCCAGGTGCAGAATAATGTTTTTCAAATGCATAAAATAATATATACTGGAAACCAAATGTACTGAACTACAGTTCTATCCATGGACCCCTGGTACCTTAAACCTATCCTAGAGCTGACTCAGGGTCTACCATCTACATAATGTTTGGCTCTTCAAAGTGGAATTATGAGGTTAGAAACACAGCCTCCTAGTTACCAAAACTCAAGTCCAAAGCCCAAGTCACAAAGTGCAAAGGCAGTGGGTCACGTCAGGGAGCAAGGCTAGCTGGTTAGCAGGTGGCTGCTGACCTGGGATGATTCCAGAGCAGTGAGAAGCTCTCTTCCTGCATCCCCAAATCCCCCTTCTCCCTGTCCACTCATGCTTGAAATCCCTTAATAGAGTCTCACTCCTTTGGTTCAATTAAATAGAGGATTTACTCTTGTTAAAAAACAAAAACCCATGGGAGAGGTAATAGTCCATGCCAAAGATTTTCAAATTTATTTTCAGGAGTAGAACCTATTTTTCAAATGCAACTTTAAATAGAATTCTGATAGGTAAGTAAACGCGAGTTTTATAAGAGTTTAGTATAATTCTATATGTTGAATTATATATAAACATGTATATGTATATATCTATGTATATGTAAATCAACACTGGAAACAATGAGGTTGTCTCGATGAAGGCAAATTATGAAATCAAGAGTTACAGATAATAACTACCATCTTACATCCATCTCAGCATACAATTTATTTCTGTATTTTTTTTCTTGCATGGACAAGACAGAGAAAATTCTGATGCAAATAGATAAGGAATTTCAAATAGCTAACAATTTGTTATGGTATTTATAACCTCAGGATCTCCCTCAACTAAAATGGTCCAGAAGCTTTAAAGAACAGTAGGAATTTTTGGTTTCAAAACAGAATCTCAACAGTATCTAACACATGTTCAAATTCCTTGGTAATTAAGGATCAGTTGGTGAGTACTTAATTTAGGGAGTATGTCCAGTAGATTTCATCAGTAAGTTGAATCCTAACTCCCCTACTGATTTCACAACCTTAGGTGAGTAGCTTAATCTTAGTCTCCATCTCATGTGTAAAAAGGTTATAAAAATGGCATCTATTTTATAGGTATAAGGGTTAAATATGATAGTGTTCATAAAGCACTTAGCATAGTGTCTGGCACAGTTCATAAGTGCTTTTATTATTGAATAATAATAATAATAATAATAATAATAATAATGGAAGTACTTTTCAAACATGTCATGTAACATTTTAAGATGTTCCATCACATCCCATTTAAATTTCTTTTTAGGGGCGCCTGGGTGGCTCAGTCAGTTAAGCCTCTATCTCTTGGTTTCAGCTCAGGTCAAGATCCTCACAGTTTTGTGAGTTTGAGCCCTGAATTGGGTTCTGTGCTGTTAGTGTGGAACCTGTTTGGGATTCTGTCTCTCCCTCTCTCTCTACCCCTACTCCACTCTCTCTCTCTCTCTCTCTCTCTCTCTGTCTCTCAAAATAAATAAATAAGCTTACAAAAATTTTTTTTAAATTTCTTTTTGGATATCTCTGCACCCTCTTGTTTTGGATATTCACTCAGTTTCAAAACAATCTACTTTTGTTTTGTGGGTTGAGGCAAATTTTAAGATGATGCTTTACTGCTGACCTTTTATCTACAGCTGTAAGTGAAGCAACAGGCCGACCCTGCACTGCCAGATGGAACGTGTGCAGCACATTTCCAACCAGGTGAGAACCAACCCAAACTTAAAATGAGCAATGAGATGATCTATAATGCTATATAATCGCATCGCAATGTGTATTATTGTAATTTTACCATGTACCATTGGCTCTTGTGCTGCCAAATGTGAGCTCCAGAGAACTTGCCTGGCTTTTAAGGCGTGATAGCTCACGTGTGTCGTGATACCAATACCAGTCGAACGCTAGTAGGGGCTAGGCACCGCTTTAAGACCTTGACCTGTATTTGGCCTTCACTTATTTATCTGTATGATTATTATAGGAGTGGATATGAGCAGACCTAAATTTCAAAACGTGACCAGTACAAAGATTCACCCTAGCTAGTGAAAGACATCTTTATAAGAAATTCAAACGTGCATGTGCGTGCACGCGCGTGCGCTCAGAGTTAACCCGCCAGTGCAAACTAACCCATTGCTGGTATCTTAGTATGTGCTAAAATTTGGTACCTAACTTAAGTATGTCTGTGTTGTTCTTTGCTGCACTTTAAAATCGTTCAAATATTTATCAAAAAAATTAAGTGTGAATTGAATGTTTGCAGCTTCCCCGAAACTCACTGGGGTTCTCTGTAACAGTTTGAAAACGAGAGCATTAAACCTTTTTACTCATTTATACTTAAGTGTGAGAGGAGCCAAATCAGATCCTTTTGTGGAAGCATAGGTATGAAGAAGGGGAAGAAAGTATGAGATTTCTAAGGTTAGTTCATTTTCTACATAGGCAAGACCCTTATTAGGCACCTCTTATGTGCCAGCAATGTTATAGTATCTATAATTCCCAGAACACCGTTGCCTAATGGGCACCATTATCCTGACCCTGCGGAAGAAACTGACAACCCGAGATGTGCATTTGCTCACCTGGGTTGCATAACTAGAAAATGGCAGATAGGACCCAAACCGATCCACTGGATTCCAAACCCTTCCCACCACACCAGACGGCCTCCAACCCAAGCTCCCCATTTTATAACCCAGGAAAATGAGAATGAACAAGGTAGAGTAACTTGCTCCTGGAAACAGCTAGTTGGTGGCGAGGCTGTTGTAGGAATCCAGGAGCAAGGGTATTTCACTAGGAAAACTCTATCGGACAGCCCGGTGGGAAGATGCCCCGTGCAACCAGGGTAACCGGGGCCAGCAAAATCGCTTCTTCACTTCTAGACTTGGCATCAGTCACTTAGTTTCAAGCAGAGACTAGATGAAGGAGGAGACAGACCAGTTCTCTCCTGAGCACCTAATACGAGCAAAGCACGGGTCGGGGCAGTGGAAGATCTGAAAAACAGGCAAATGGATCAGACCACAAGGTCCCTGCCCTGGTATCAGTGTGGGGGAAAAGGCATCATCCTAGGAAATATTAAATAGAATCTTTGGAAGCTATCTCAGTAATATTTTGTTTCTCTCCCTCAACCCCTACGTGAATGTAAGTTTTAAACGTCAGTATAAAACATGGCATAATACAATATCACAATTGTCTCTAGTCCTAACATTTTCAGAGCACTTACTTGTACCAGGACCTTTGCTAAGTGCTTTGAATTCTCTCACTTAAATCTCAATGCAATCCTATGGGATACTCTTATTATGGACATTTTACTTATGAAATAACGCAGGCTGTTTCTGGGAGATTCCCCATCTAGCAAGATTCACACCAGGCAGTCGGACCCAGAATTGCTATGCTCAGAGCCAGCAGGTGCTTGGAGTTCAGCATAGGGTTGGTCTGGAAATGCATGCAGGATCTCAGCACAGAAACTCAGGAAACACGCAAGAAACCCTCAAGAAGTTGGAGAACTCACTACCGCTGGATTTTTGATGAATGATATCCGATGCAAGCATAGCCTCTGATGGCTTCTTCCCACCCCAGAGCCGTCGTGGGCTTTTGTGAGAGCCAGAAAGCAGCCGATGATAACTCTGTCATCACTTCCTTCAGCTTTTCCAGTACTCCAAACCCAGGCAGAACTAAAATTCTAGACGGCAGCCACATACGAAGGCGATGCATGACCCTTCCACCCACCACCGCCACCGCCATATTGGTGGGATATATTTTAGGAAATCAGGAGGAAGGAACATGAGAAGTCATTGTTTTCTTGAGAACTCTAAGCAACCTGATGAGAAAGCGCTCTCTAACGATAGAGGTGGGGATGCTGTGCATGCCATCACAGTCCTTGGGTAATGACTGTGTGTCATAAATGGGATATGGCATTTCTGAATGTCTTTAAAGCTATTTCCTTTTGTTCCACTAATTTAATTTACCAAATGCTCCTGGGAAAAGGGAGGGGGACCAAGATGCTGACTCCACATTTCCTGAAAAATCAACATTTTCTTTTTAAGCCGCTCTCAAGGAAATTACGTCTGATTGTTGTCGGCTGGCTCCCTCAAACTCTACCTCTGTCAGAATTCTGACCCGGCAGGTGTGAGGAAGAAATAGATGCAGAACTTGAGTGAATACCCACATCTGTTTTTGGAAAAAAGGAACAGAAGCAGCACAGAAGGAAGTAAAAGAGATAATTGCTGGCTTCAACTACAATACATTTTACTTGTGGGCAGAGGGCCAGCTTACAGCAGGCTGAATATGCAGGCCCATCTTATTGGAATTCAGCGGTGGGCCTCCATTCTTGTCCGGAGACAGCTGTAAACCAGCAGCCCATAGCATCACAATCAGGCACCGAGTTTTGTCAAGGAATGCTGATATGTACGGAAGCAGCTTTGTCTGCTTCAACTGCACCCCTGCCTAGTGAAATGACAGTCAATCTCTGATTCCAGATGACAAGAACTGGATAAAAACTTAAAACAAATGGCGACCTTTCAAAAGATTAATTTGTTTACCAACAAAATGTCCCCTCTTTGTCATCTGAGATGGGGGTGACCTTCACTTTCCCGTATCTAGGCTGAAAGGATGCTGACTATAGTCATCTGTTAACTCCATCTCAGCAATTATTCCCTTTTTTATTTTTAGTGACAAGAAGGGTTTATTAATTCACTCTGCTTCTTGTTATGGTTTATAAATGCAACAAGCTCATTCTGAATTACTGCAGTGTAACATCAATTTGTTTAAATCTAATTCTGCTACCATTGCCAAATTACGTTGTGACTGTAATTGTGGCCATATGCATGGGCTTAAAACACAATCATGTTTTGAAATCGGCCTTCTTCCCCCCACCTCCCCGAGCACCCCTCCCCCCTACTTCTGGTGCTTCTAATCATTTGACATTAACACAATTGCCTCGTTTTCCATTACTTTATCATTTCCGAAATGAATGTACTTTCACGAGAGAGATTACTATGTACACCCCAAGTAAAACAGTAAAGAATGAAACTATGATTTGTGAAGTGTGGTTGCTACCCAACTAAGTTAGTGAACAACACTGCATAACGGATGACTCATAAAATCGGGAAATCATAATAGTATTAAATTCAACCTCATGAATAAATAAAAGATTCTAAGTTTACATTGCATTATATATTTATTTATTTGGAAAGTGGGACCAGAACTGGTATAATTCTACAGCAACTTATATGTTGCCACCAAGAAAAATGTTTTTATGCTTCTTTTCTAGGTCATAACAGTTATCATCAGAGTTATTTGTGCAGCAGTACAAAGCAATGTTTTGTTTGGCTATTTTGTTATGCATTCATAATCGTTCTTTTAAAATTCATGCTAACAGAGACATGTTTCAAGCCTTGTAAGAAACCCCTTTTATTTAAAACAAATAAATCAAAGTCAAATTTTCTGTAGGCCTTTGAATGTGTTGCCTTAGAAAGTCTAAGTGGGACTAGATGTCAGTGAGGAATTATGAAGATCAGAGATTTCTTCTTGTCTCCCCATACCTGTGAGGCTTCACTCTAAAACGTGTTAGAGGGTTGTTGTCGTTGCTTAATTTGGCAGATTTAAGATATGGAAAAAATCACTAGTGAGTTTCACTTTCAGTACTTTTTTGTAAATTGATTTTACATAGAGTTACAGGATATAAAAATCTGAAGGAAGTGTGTGTGTGTGCGCGCGCGCGCGTGTGCCTGTCTGTCTGTCTGTCTGTCTGGGGTATATGTGTTTTCAATGCACTAAAATCTTTGCATCAGCCCCTTATGATCAGGAAGGATATACCTCTTCATAAAATGGAGAAACTATCAGCTTCTAGGAACTAATCATGTAAATCAGCTGCATATTCAAATTTGCTCTGTCCAAAATGTCTAAGATTATTTACAAGCTTTTGACAAGCTGTTCAAGTTTCATAGGAAGTAAGGGAACACATGGCCCTCGGCAGCCAAATCATAATCCCCTTTGTGTTTAGAGTAGTTCTAAAAAAGGATTAGCCTTGATGCTGCTTTTCTAATTAACTATACATCACAACACTAGACACATTGCTTCAGTTTGGGTAAGTGCTTTCAAACACATTTTTATAAGTGGTAAATCACAACTGTATTTGTTCCCAAATGCTCTACATGACTATTTAAAACCAATACCCGAATATTTCTTTAACAGGACTTTTGGCACAGTGTTTCTGTTTTATAAATCCAAACTGAAAGTACCATTTTTCAGTTGGTACCACTGTATATACATACATCAACGTAAACTGATAGGATTAACTCTTTGGATTGAAATGCCGATAGCGTGAGCAAGATGTGTATAATGTACATACATTTAGAGCACGCTGGCATAGATTTTCTTGGAGTTAAGTTTAATGGGAAAAAAGGATCATCAGTATAATAAATGAGTGTATATTATCTATGTGTCGTGTGAGGCAAAGTACTTTCCCAAACCCTGTGTGTTCAAAGTACTTGGACACAATCCCCAAAGCACTCATCCTATTGGGAATTAGAAAAAAGAATATAACAGATGACTAAGGTTCTGCCCCCAATTTTGGGTAGAGTTCTGAATTCCTATTAATTTCTGAATCTTCACTCACATTCATGAAAGTAAAGCATAGTCCTCTGTAAATCTAGAGGTATGCCTTTTTAAACTTTGATGTCAGAAAAAGTTTGCTTGAAACGCGGTGGTTGCCTTGGGCTACAAAGCCTCAGCACTCCACCAGCGAAGCCAATATTAATTCTAGATGGAAGGGGAAAACCAACAGCAACAAAAGAGAAATCTGCCTCTGTCTGTGCAGCCAGAGAAATAATATTTTTATTTCAAGGGCTTTGGGCTCATGGGAGGCAGATAAAAACCTTTTCACATTATTCACAGTGACATTTTAAATAAAGTTTCAGCAGGAATAAAAATATCAAACTTTCCGGTTATTTCTTAGGCTATAGAAGTATTTCTATGATAAAGTGCTCTCAGGCCAAAGCTGATAAAATAACATAAGGCACATATAAAGAAACTAAAAATACAGTTCAGGGTTACATGAATGAAGCAGGCAGATGAAAATGTCTGCGTAGGAAATTCAGAAGATTAATCTAAGAGACTCTTCTGGTTAGAAATGGTTTTGCAATTGAATTCTAAAATTAATCTTGGTTGTAGTCTTGATTTCACCAAAGCATGCATTTAAGAGCTTTCGAGGTTAAAAGTGTATTTAAAAATTTGTAGATGTCATCTCAGTAACTGTTTTTCAGGTTTAGAAATAATCTCAAATCAAATGATTTCTCAATGAAAATGAAGCCTTTCTTTGAAATCTCCTAAGAAAACCCCACAACACAGAAAGTACAGTCCTGGCTTTGGGACACCTAGCAGCCAAATAGAGGCACAGACTCTGGGATCATTTAATGCCAATCTGCATTTGATTATTCTTCCCTCTCTTCCTTTTGCTGACATAAAGAATTAATTCATGCTTGCTTCAGATTTAGAATAATATTCTTAAATTTTGTGTACTATATGATCATATGCCATGGAAGCCAATGATACGCTGCTGTTTCCTTTTGCTTTTTCTAGTGGTGAGCCTGCTATCAAAGAAATAAAATATTTAAAATTCCTCTATTCATTTTCTTTGTTGTTAAATTATCTCATCCTTGTTAAAATTACGATGCCAGATTATTTAGGAACGGCAGGTAAAACAGACAAAACTGAATGGGCTACAAAGAAATCCTCTAAAAGTAGGTTTACACATTTTTCATCATTTGTAATTATAAACCAAATGAAAGCCACTCCACCTCATCTCCCCCAAATTCTAAGAACAAAAGGATCAAAATCTTTACTTAAAATCGACATTGTATCTTACAAAATATATGACTTTTGATTCTTGAAGAAATTAAGAGCTCATGAAAACAACTCGTTACTTACACATGCTTTTCTCTGATTAATGTATGGCAAACTGATTCCATAGGTCGAATTTATAGCACCTCTGTGGTGGATGTTTTCAGGATCGTGCATGATTTTTACATTCAACCCTATCTTTCGCTGGAACAAAGAAACAATGAAACTTTCATGCTGAATGAACAAAAATGCTTACTAACATTTTATATCCTCAAAGGAGTATGAAGTTCTTTGAAAATAATTATTTTAATGTAATTCTTATTGCAAAAAAATATATATATATATACATATACATATATATTTGGGTTTCTTATTTAGGCGAATTGGTCTCTTTTATTTACAGAAAAGGAACTTTCTGCAGATTTTCCTCCACGTATCCTATCGCTCATACAGACACAACCTTGGACGCCATTCATTTCCTCAAAAATGATGTTGGAAGCCAACCAAGGTGGGCAAAAGACCGGGATACCTGGTCTCGGTTTATTTTTAGCTTTCCAGGTCAAGGATTTTTGCCAATGAAATCTATACTACAAATACACAGGTAGAGGGCTCCCTTGGTCTGTTAATGTGGCCACTTTCCTCAAGGGACATTTACAGGTAAATCTCAGTGGGGACTTGGTGAATTTACCGCAACAAATTTAGTGATTCCACAGAGGTTTTGCTATGGGATACACGTGTGCTTTCGTTAGGAAAAAAAAGGCATCTTGTTTGAACCACGTGTTCCTCATTTTAAATAATTCAAATTAGCTACGGCTGCGATGCCTAACTATAAACCACCAGAGAAGACAGCATCGTGGTGGTGGAAAGGGGCATGGGGTAGGTGTGCAGAGGCCTAAGTTCCAATTTTGCTCCCTCCCGCCCCCGACTGCCTGCATGTAACCTTGGGTAAGTTACTTTCCTTCTTTGAAAATCGGTTTCTTTATTTGCCAAACGCAGCAGTTAGACTTGAAGGTCTCTTGGAGAACTATTCACCTCACCCCCACCCTCCAACCTCCACCCCTACCCCTCCTGCCCCCCCCCCCCCCCCCCGCAACCTCCCCAGCTTTGGCTTTCTATGATTTGATGCTAAAAGGTAAGTTGACACTTAAGGAATATGACATTACTGACAGTTTCTGAAGTCTTGTGACATTTTATTGTGATATGTAATTCACATACTATAAAATTCACACCTTTAAAAGTATATATACTCTTCAGTGATTTTTCAGCATAGTCACAAAGCTGTGCAGCCATCACCCCTAATTTCAGAACATTTCCATCACCCCAAAAGAAACCTCCTACCCATTAACAGTCACTCCCCATTCCCTCCACCTCCTTCCAGCCCCTGGCAACTACTAGTCTACTTTCTGTCTCTTAGACATTCTGGGCATTTCATGTAAATGGAATCCTAAAAGATGGGTCCCTTGTGACTTTTTCAAAAGGAAGTGTTGTGAGCAATTAAAAATTTTTTTCCTTTCAATTGAGTGTCTTAGTTCTGGGGGTGATCTGATGCAATTGTTAAAATGGTTGTAGAAACCAGGAAGATTAATTAGTTCATGACCCGGCTGTTTGGTCATCAACATTCATAAGTGGGCTGTGCCTGAGGTCAAGGTGAAGGAGAACATTACAGAAATATCTATGGAATGCGTGCTGTCCTGATAAGTTATTTCTTAGCACAGGCTCCAAACCTTCCTTTTATTTGTTTAAATAGCAGTTTTTAAACCAAATCGTTAAATAACTGTGCTCAGCTGTCCACTTCATTTAACCCATGCAGGGATACAGGTTGCATGTAAGGCATTTCTGTTTCCTCCTCCTTGAAGTACATGTGGTTGTGAAAACAATGTTGTGCCTAATTATAAATGGCTTTCCTTCTGTGGGTAACCCACACTCCCAGCACTACTCCGGGGCTTTTGCGTGGAAGCTGAATGCCTCTTTTACTGAAATTAATACCTGAACATAATTTTTTCCTTCTTAATTAAAATTTCAGAATAATTTCCCATCCAGCAAGGATTGGGAAATTGCTAATATGTATTATTATATTGACTGGATGTAGTTTCTGTAATTAGGGTGTTTTTAAAATGTGAACCCTGGATACAATTGACGGTAATAGCTTCATCTATCATGTCTAAGCTTTGTTAGAACTTTTTAATTCTGGGATCATTGGCTCGGTGGACCGTAGCATTTTCTTAGTTTTCTTATGCTCCATCAACTTTGTGTGGCTGTCGTACTGGTGTAGGGAGGAAATGACCAAATACAGAGCCATTGTTAAAAGTGGCATTAAAATCTGGTGGTTTTCTGCCCATATGTATGTTTCTGTGGCATTAGACATAGCTCCTTATGGAAAGAAATCCAAATGTAAATAGAAATCCAAAAGAAATGACAGGTTGTAATATCAATTATTTATCAGTCGTTTTCTAAAGCTATGGGAGAGGTCCTTTAAAATTATTAATATTCTAATATTTACTCTGTTGGCACCAAAGCATGGGTATGCCAAAATAATATATTATAACACATGATTAAATTTCCCTTTTAAAAACATATTAAAAGAGCCCGCATTTAAATAACATTAACATACCAAATGGTTTCACTGTAAATCACTACAAATACATTCATCACCTAAATTTGTCTCACAAACCACCTATCGAGATATATAGGAAAATACTTATAAGCATTAGCTGCATTATCAGATCTACTAATAAGATTTTTTTTTTTAAGAAAAATAGTTGTCAATTAAAAAAAATTTTTTTTTAACGTTTTTATTTATTTTTTTGGGACAGAGAGAGACAGAGCATGAACGGGGGAGGGGCATAGAGAGAGGGAGACACAGAATCAGAAACAGGGTCCAGGCTCTGAGCCATCAGCCCAGAGCCCGACGCGGGGCTCGAACTCACGGACCGCAAGATCGTGACCTGGCTGAAGTCGGACGCTTAACCGACTGCGCCACCCAGGCGCCCCAATAGTTGTCAATTTAAAAAAGAAAAAATTCATCCTTCCACTATGCTGAAGAGCAAACTCGGGAAGATCCTTTTTCCTGACAGTAAGATAAAATATCAAAAATAATTTCAGAAATTTGTCTTAAATTGATCAAGAAAAGGCAGCAATTTATTTAATCTATCTTGAGTCACTAAACAATCTCAACGTAGAATTCTCTCCTTTTGATAGTAATTACAAGCAGATATATCAAATGTGACTCTCATTTAGACTTTGGTTTGTAAGAACAAAAGTTATTATCAGAGCCAATTACTGTTTTACCTACATGGCTGCACAGAAGCAGGGAGCTCAATTTTCATCTCATCAGTGATTTTGTGGTATTTATTTTATTACTATGCCCACAAAGCTATATAAGAAGGAAATAGCTTATGCTATTAAAACTAGGGTTTAAACATAAGAGGCTAAGGTTTCTTTTCGAAGAAGTTCTGAATTAAAAACACTAGGCAGCGTGTAATACCAGCTCCCCAGACATGGGCAGACCATAAAATGACATACATCCGAGCGGTAGATCCCGCACAGAGTAATCAAAATTGAAATGCTTCACAAACAAAGTTGAGACAGGCTATTTACTAAGTTACAGTATTATCAGCATAACATTATTCTCAACCGTGTTTGCTGCAAGTAATGCCTTCTAAAGTGGATATCGCCTAATATTATATTCCCACTGGTTAAAGACTTCTGCTGTTTAATCTCAAAACCAGAAAAAAGAAAAAAGAATCCAGTCGCCTCTAATACTCTGATTCTTTCAACCATTATTATATTTAATGGAAAGAACAATAGACATCAAATCGTGGTTCAGGCCACGTGCTCAAGATTTCTCATTTGTAAAACTGGGTAATAATACCTACCCTTACAGGGTTGTTTGTGAGGTTGAAATGATTAATGTACGTTAAGTATCTTGAAATGATAAAGCACTACTCGGGAGCCTACTGGCCAAAAAATGACTGCTATGGATCAAAACACTTCAAATATATAAAAACCCATGAGTTCCTTATATACATACACATATATGTGTGTGTGTGTATGTGTGTGTGTGTATATATATATAATTATATATTATAAATATATAAAAAGCCATGAGTTCTTTATGTACATATATATTATATATTACTTTATATAATTTTTTTAAAGTAGACTTCATGCTCAGCATGGAGCCCAACACAGGGCTTGTACTCATAACCCTGAGCTCAGGACCTGAGCTGAGGTAGGGGCACCTGGGTGGCTCAGTTGGGAAGTGGGAAGGCAAGGGACTCTTGGCTTTGGCTCAGGTCATGATCTCACAGTTTCGTGAGTTCAAGCCCCAAGTCAGGCTCTGTGCTGGCAGTACAGAGTTTGCTTGGGATTCTCTCTCTCTCTCTCTCTCTCTCTCTCTCTCTCTCGCTCTTTCTCCTTCCCCCTCTCCCTCCCCCACTCACACTGTCTCTGTCACTCTCAAATAAATAATAAACTTAAAAAAAAAAAAGGAAGAAAAGAAAAGACCTGGGGCGCTGGTTAGCTCAGTCGGTTAAGTATCTGACTTCAGCTCAGGTCTGTGCTGACAGCTCAGAGCCTGGAGCCTGCTTCAGAGTCTGTGTCTCTGCCCCTCCCCCGCTCATGCTCTGTCTCATTGTATTGTGTCTCTATCAAAAATAAACATTAAAACAATTTAAAAAATTTCAAGATAATTGGGGAAAACGGAACAATGACTGGAAATTATATGGTATTAACGCATTGTTAAATTTGTTAGATGTGATAATAGTTGTGGTTTTCCTGGGTTTTTAAAAATTTTTTAATGTTATTTATTTTTGAAGGAGAAAGAGAGACAGAGTGTGAGAGGGGAAGGGGCAGAAGAGAGGGAGACACAGAATCTGAAGCAGGCTCCAGGCTCTGAGCTGTCAGCACAGAGCTCGACACGGGGCTGGAACTCATGAGCTGTGAGATCATGACCTGAGCCGGAGTCGGTCGCTTAACTGAGCCACCCAGGTGCCCCAGTTTTTTTTTTTTTTTTTTTTTTTTAAGTCCTTATCTGACGGGCTTAAGGGTAAGATAATATGATGGCTGGGATTTGCTTTAAAAGACTTCACCGGGGGCCATGGGTGGCTCAGTCAGTTAAGTGTCCGACTCTAGATGTCGGCTCAGGTCATGATCTCACAGTTTGTGGGTTCAAGCCCCACATCGGGTTCTGTGCAGACAATGTGGAGCCTGCTTGGGATTCTCTGTCTCCCTCTTTCTCTGCTGCTCCCCAGCTCTTGCGTGTGCTCTCTCTCTCCCCCCTCCCCCATCTCTCTCAATAAATAATATATTATAAGACTTCAAAAAATGTGGAGGGAACAGATGAAATAAGAATGGTAACGTTATGGCAAATGTTAAAGCTGCTTGTGGGTTACATGGATTTCATTCTCTACTTTTGTGTCTATTCAAAAAATAATTTCCTTAGTAAAAAGGCCTATTTAAAATTAAAGGGTAATTAAAATCAAACTATTCATGAATTTACTATTGTTTCAACTCTATCACTCTCTGATGTACGACAGCCCCTCTACCTCTCTGCCGGGGCTGGAGGGACCAACAATCACAGCATCACTTAACTCCAAGCTGCTTCTAAATTACCCAGCTGCTGCCTAACTGCCTCAGGTTCACAAAACCTTAAGACTTAACTACTCCTAGTCAGATGGGCCCCTCCTGTTTTCTGATTCCTGTAGGAGTTGAGTTGTAGACGATGAGAAAGGTTGGGGGAGAGAGCAAGCATTTACTCAGCTCCCATTTTGTGCCGGGCACCATAACAGGTGGGTATTGTCCTAATCCAACTGACTCACTTTAGCCTTTAAAAGGACAAGAGATGGATGGCCGGGTGGCTCAGTCGGTTAAGCGTCCGACTTCAGCGCAAGTCATGATTTCACGGTTTGTGAGTTTGAGTTCCGTGTCCGGCCCTGTGCTGACAGCTCAGAGCCTGGAGCCTGCTTTGAATTCTGTGTCTCCCTCTCTCTCTGTCCCTCTGCCTCTCACACTCTGTCTCTCTTTCTCTCAAAAATAAATAAGCCTTAAATTATTTTAAAAAAGGACAAGAGGGAGTATGTGATATTATCACTCCTTTACCAATGACGATAATTGGTTAAGTGACTTCTCAAGGGCCCACTAGTGAGGAGGTAGGATTTGATTTGTGTCTCTGACTTTAACACCTCTTTCCATCGTAACATGCTGCCATGTCGTAAAGAAATGTTAGTTGATACACTCCTGATGCAACTTCCTATCTACCAAATCCTTTACTCTCACTCTAATCCTCATGGGCCTTGCTTTGGTCCGGGCCCTCCTTGATTGTTAAATACACCTCTGCAATGGCCAGTGTGGTGGTCTCCTTACTGCCAGTCCATCCTCTGCATAAACTCTGGAAGGACGGAGTATCTGATCACTAATTAAAATACGTCTCTTACCTCTTTAACATCCCCCAAAAGTTTCCCTTAGGGTGGCATAATCTGGCCCCTTCCTACCGTCCAGCCCCCTCTGCTACATTCTATCGTGACTGCTCATAGAGCAGCCAGCCTGTGGCCACATACAACATGTCCTCTCCATCTCTGTGAGTGAGCATGCTGTTCCCTCTTCGGCAAATGTCCTCTTCTCTCTCTGGTGTCTTCTGGACATACTCTTACTTCCAAACTTGAGCTCAGATCAGGCACAATGTCCTCTGGGAGACCTCCCCTAACCTCTATCTCTCTTTCTCTACTCACAACAAAATGTATTCATTCATTCATTCCAGCATTTATTAAGAGCCTGCTAGGTGGGGGTGCCTGGGTGGCTCAGTCGGTTACGCATCTGCCTCTTGGTTTCAGCTCAGGTCATGATCTCACGGCTCATGAGACTGAGCCCCACATTAGGCTCTGAGCTGACAGTGTGGAGCCTGCTTGGGATTCTCTCTTTCCCTCTCTCTCTGTCCCTCCCCCTGCCTCAAAATAAATAAACATTTAAAATAGATAAAAGGTAAAAAAAAAAAAAAAGCCTGCTAGGTGTGGGTGAATAAGAAAAAGTCCCTGCCCACATGATCTGATATTCTTGAAGGGATGTAAGGAATTATAATAACCATGTAAACAGATGTATAATTAATTTCAGATGGCCATAAGTGGGATAGAGAATAATGGGAGAATAATGGGATAGAGAATCTAAGGGAGAATAATCCCTTAGATATGGTGGTCAAGGACAGCCTCTCTGATGAGATGACAGTTGTATTGAGACCTGAATGAAAAAACTGAGCTAGTCATACAAAGATCTGGGGGTGGTTGAGGAGTGAGAAATTGATGGCTAATGAGAAAGGATAAATGCAAAATCGAAGGCCTTAATAAGAGAGACACTGCCATGATGACAAAGGAGAAGACATAAAATATAAATCCACACATAGAAAAATTAATTAATTTGGTAATGGGAAGGCCAGGACTACATTTGTCTCTGACTGAAAACTGGAAGAGTATTGCTTAAATAAGACAGAATGGATTCCTCTCGTGTATACGAAGTCCGGGGCTGGGCTTTTCAGGCTTGGTTTGGAAGTTCATGAAGTTGCTCCCTGCCATCCCTAGTGTATAGGCTTCCTCCTGTGGGTCTACGTTTGCTACTGGAGTCCTAGCCATCATAGCTTCCTTCCAGGCAGCAAGATAAAAGAAGGCAGGAAAAGGGTCAAAGGATGCAAGCCAGCCATCTTTTAAGGAAGTTTCCAGACAACCGCCCACGATACCTCCCCTTACACTTCATTGGCCAGTACTTGGTCCTGTGTCCGGCTGCAAGGGAGGCTGGGAAATATAGTCTTTATTGAGCAGCCATATCTCTAGCTAAAAATCAGCCACTCAGTACTCACTGGACAGAACTGTGACACATGGTCGTGCTTAACGGCAAGGAGGCCTCAGAAATGAGGGATCATCCTCGCGCGTGATGTCGTCCTGAACCAAATCACGGCTGTCTGTAATGCAGAAAGGGGGTTGGGTATCGGCTAGGGAAGCAACAGTTTCTGCCACAAGCATGCAACCTAACTTAGCTAAGGAGGAAAAGGACCATAAGGCAAAAGTGATAAAAAGTGAACTACTGAGAGGTCGGTAAAGGTTCTTAGAGTGTTGAAGAATTGTCGGGAGAACATACTACGGGAGCTGGCAGACAAGGACATGGTGGTCAGAAGCTGTTGTGCTTGAAACAGATTTTAGAGCTGATGTACTTACTGGTCATAACAAAGCCCAGGGAGTTAGCATACCCCGCTAGCCCTACAGGAGCATTTTTCCTAAACCTGTGTTATGGCATTGCCAATGCCGTAGGATGCCCGTCTACAAACTTTGAACCCCTTACGGCACGGACACACACAGATCTTCTACCTCACACATAGTACCATTAAAAGTAAAGTAGTTGAGGAAATAGCACACCGGGGATGAAAGACATTTTTTTTTTTTTTTTTAGCTTCACTATGTTTATGCTATCATTACAATGTGCCACCATGCCACAATCATCAGTGGACGGCCGTGGTGTGGGCCAAAGGTGACATTCTGTCCAATTTTTATGGCACGTGGGCCAATCACTAATTCTATGACTGACCTCCCTCTGCTACTAACTACCCTCCTGAGTAGGGAAGCCAGAGAACACGGCTCTCCTGCGTGTCCAGAAGTTAGTATTTCCTGGGAAGGTACAGAGCAAGGCATGAGAAATTTGGGATGCCACCTTCAAAATGTTACTGAACCATCGAATACCATCTAATGAAATTCGGGTAGTCCTTGCACTTGTAGGTAGTAAGTTACTTCTGTTTCTGGGAAAGGTGTCATGAGTCCTAAATATGTAGCTAAGTGAATCTTCTATAGAAACAATATTATTAGGAGGTATAGTCCTAATGGCCTATTTTTGATGCCTAGTTTTTATAGAAATAGCCCCAAAGCTCACACTTAGTCATCTGTTCCATAAGCTATAGCTTGTGAACCTCTTGAAAGTGTATAGGTAAGCCAAGTGAATAGTAACCAGTTATAGCCAAACGGTATCACACATGATAGAGTATCATAATGTATTATGAATAATTCTAGCACGGCTTCATAATTGCTACATTAGTTGTACTGCAACAAATCGGAAAGTAAAAAAGTTCACCTTGAGCAGGTGTGTTGATTGAGAAGTTTCTCTGGGAAAGTTTGGAGGGACATACCTGAGGATAATTCTGGCTATCGTTAGGGCCATTTGTGAACCGAATCAGGGCTTTATGTTGCTGTGGGTTTTTTTGTTTGTTTGTTTGTTTGTTTTTCTGTTGTAAATTTCCCTGTGGCAAACACAGGAAGGGAACTCAAGTTTTTGTTTTTTTTTTTTTAATGTTTGTTTATTTTTGAGAGAGTGCAAGCGGGGTGGGGGGGGGGCAGAGAGAGGGGATCAGAGAATCCAAAGCAGGCTCTGCGCCGACAGCAGCAAACCTGATGTGGGGCTCGAACTCACAAACCGTGAGCTATCCCTGAGCCAAAGTTGAATGCTCAACCGACTGAGCCACCCAGGTAGCCCAAGTTTTTGTATTTTCTCACAATGGTGAGAAATGGCCAGAACTTTGAGGTCAAACAGACCTGCATTTGAATCCCAGTTCTGCTGTTGCTTGGGTTTAGATTAGAATCATCTCCCATCTTCCAGTCCCATATCTGCAAAATGGGCATAATAATAATTCCTTCCCTCAGAATGTTGTGAGGATGAGCTACAAGTTCATCATCATGGCCCACACCGGCTCCTAAGTGGTCCCCCTGCTTCTGCCCTTGTTCTTTTACATCCTTGAAGGACAAGACCCCAGTGGCTTCCCATCACAGTGATATCCAAAGTCCTCACAACGGTCCTCGAGATCCGGCCCCCTACCACTTTTCCTACTCCTCTCCCCCTGCACATTCCCCTGTAGCTTCCTTGCTGTTCACACTCCTAATTCAGGGTCTTTGCATGCTCCAATTCCTTTGCCTGGAATGCTCTGCCTCCAAATAGCCAAAGACTCATTGCCTCTCATCCATCAGATTCCTGCTCAAGTGAGACCATCCAACACCCCTAGGCTCCTTCCCCAGCTTTTCTCTCACCAACTAACATACTATATAATTACTTTGTGCATCATTTTTTGTTTTCCTAATGACTGCTCCACCCCAACTAGAATGTAAGCTCCATGAGAGCAGAGATGTTTGGCTGATGCCTAAATAGTATCTGGCACATATTAGGCACATAATTGAGATTGGCCAGTATTCATCAGCAAATAATAAGAATTCACACTTGTATAACAGTCACCCACGTATGGTGTGCTGTTATAAACATTTACAAATATTAGCTCCTTTATCCTTACAGCAGCTCTATGAGGTAGGGGCTATTCTTACGTCCATTTTGCAGATGAGGAAGTGAGGCACAGAGAGGTTAAGTGACTTGCCAAGGAACAGGTAGGAAGTGGTGGACCCAGGATGTGAACCCATACTTCTAACCACGGTGTTGTTGTCATCTAGTGAGAGCCTACTCCGGGCTTGGCACTGTCTGGGCACAGATTACAGCGATGAATGAAACAGAGTCTCTCTGCTTTGGATTAATAGAGCTTTGAGAAATGATCAAATGCAAAGGATGTATCTTGGCAGATCCAGGTTTGGACAGAGGATTGGTAAAAGCCATCTGAGGATTAATTGGGGAAATCTGAGTATGACCTGAGTATTTATTGTATTCACAAATTATTGTTCATTTTTTAGGTGTGGTAATGGTGCTGTGGGTATGTAGGAATATGCTCATTTTTAAAAAAATTTTTTAACATTTTTTATTTATTTTTGAGAGACAGAGACAGAGTGTGAGCAGGGGAGGGACAGAGGGAGAGGGAGACAAAGAATCTAAAGTAGGCTCTAGGCTCTGAGCTGTCGGCACAGAGCCCGATGCGGGGCTCGAACCCATGAGCTGTGAGATCATGACCTGAGCGGGAGTCGGACGCTTAACCGACTCAGCTATAGGAATATGCTCATTTTTAAAGATGCATGTTAAAGCATTGAGGGATGAAATGTCCTTAGGTCTGTATTTTAAAACACTTCAATAAAAAGTGATGACACAAAAATGGCAAAGTTTAATGGTTATTAAATCTAGGCGAAGGAGAAATGGTCATTCCTGGACTGTTTTCTCTTTGGATATTTCCATAATATAATAAAAGGGTTTTTAAAAACCCAGGGAAAAGGAGCAGACATTTTTTTTTAATTTTTTTTTCAACGTTTATTTATTTTTGAGACAGAGAGAGACAGAGCATGAACAGGGGAGGGTCAGAGAGAGGGAGACCCAGAATCTGAAACAGGCTCCAGGCTCTGAGCTGTCAGCACAGAGCCTGACGTGGGGCTTGAACTCACAGCCCTCACAGACTGCGAGATCATGACCTGAGCCGAAGTCGGCCGCTTAACCGACTGAGCCACCCAGGCGCCCCAGGAGCAGACATTTTTTAAAAGCCACTGCTTTCATGGAGCCTAGCTTCTTGTGAGAAGATGGAGGTCACAGTGGTTGGCTCATTGGGGGCCTTGTCTTCTGTGCGCTCTGGTCTGTGAAATGCAATTACCATCTCATCTGCAAAACTTTCCGCCCAACGCCAAGTGAGGCAGAACTCTCAGCGACAGTCTGGGAAGCCATGCTTACTTGCTCTTTTTCCTTCTTTCATCTCTCACCATATTATTCTTCATGATGTCCAAAATCTTCAAAACTTCAGTTTGAGAGCAAAGTTTGAAAGTCGCTTTCTCAATTCGTCCACATCCACAAAGTTGGATCCTTCCCATCTTAGACCCTGATTCTGCACATTGCTGCATCATAGTGGATCACAGTGTATTTTTTATGTTTGTTCGACTGATAAAGCATCCATTGTATGGAAATTTTTTTTTAAATTTTTTTTTTCAACGTTTATTTATTTTTTGGGACAGAGAGAGACAGAACATGAATGGGGGAGGGGCAGAGAGAGAGGGAGACACAGAATCGGAAACATGCTCCAGGCTCCAGAGCCTGACGCGGGGCTCGAACTCACGGACCGCGAGATCGTGACCTGGCTGAAGTCGGATGCTCAACCGACTGCGCCACCCAGGCGCCCCCCATTGTATGGAATTAAGAGAGGGAATCATTTTCAAGCAATGGGATGCGTTTATTTCCCCTGCTCCACAGCCTGTATCGTGCTTGTAAGGAGGTCCTTTGATCTGAACGGTGTAGGAGTTTGCTCACCAGATACTACAAGAAAATCAAATGCTCTCTTGGCCCCTAAACTTTTTCTCCTTCTCTTCTTCCCTCCATCTTCTCCTTTGTTGTTTTTATTTCAAACCCTGTAGCCTGAGGTGCCCCAAAGAGGGGCTGAGCTGGTGTTGATGAGGAGCAAAGATACATTGTGAAGAAAAGTCATCACAATACGGCTTTTTCGAAAGTAAAAGATCAATAACCAATTGTTTTTTTCCCTCACAATATTACTGACCATATTCCCTCTGCTTTTCATCTCTGTGACTTACTTACTTTATAACTGCAAGTTTGTACCTCTTAATCCCCTTTATCCATTTTGCCCATCCCCCATCCACCTCTCCTCTGGTACCCACCAGTTTGTTCCCTGTATTTAAGAGTCTGGTATCTGTTGCTTCATTTGTTTTTTTTGTTTGTTTGTTTTTGTTTTTTTAAGATTCCATATGTAAGTGAAATCCTGTAGTATCTGCCTTTCTGTGTCTGACTTATTTCACTTAGCATAATACCCTCGAGGTCCATCCATGTTGTCACAAATGGCAAGATCTCGTTCGTTTTTATGGCTGAGTAATATTCCATTGTGTATATGTACCACATCTTCTTTATTCATCCATCTATCGATGGACACTTGTGTTGCTTCCATATCCCGGCTATTGTACATAATGCTGCAATAAACATAGGGGTGTCTGCATCTTTTTGAATGAATGTTTTCATTTTCTTAGGTAAATATCCAATAGTGGAGTTGCTGGATCATGTGGTAGTTCCATTTTTTAATTTTTTGAGGAAGCTCCGTACTGCTTTTCACAGTGGTTGCACCAGTTTACATTCCTACCAACCGTGCACGTGGGTTCCCTTTTCTCCACATGTTCTCCAACACGTGCTATTTCTTACCTTTTCGGGTCTAGCCATTTTGACAGGTGGAAAGTGATAGCTCATTGCAGTTTTGATTTGCATTTCCCTGGTGATCAGTGATGTTGATCATTTTTTCATGTGTTTATTGGTCATCTCTATGCCTTCTCTGCAAAAATGTCTATTCCGGATGCCCTGCCCATTTTTTAATCAGATTGGGGTTTTTTAGTGTTTATAGTTCTTTATATATTTATTAGTTGTATAACCTCTTATTGAAAATATCATTTGAGAACATCTGCTCCCATTCAGTAAGTTGCCTTGTTTCTTTTGTGTTTGGGTTTTTTTTTGTTTTTTGTTTTTCTTTTTTGCTGATGGTTTCCTTTGCTGTGTAAAAGCTTTTCATTTTGGTGTAGTCCACATAGCTTATCTTTGCTTTTGTTTCCCTTGCCTGAGGAGACCTTCTAGAAAAATGTTGCTAAGTCTGATGTAGAAGAGATTACTGTCTGTTTTCTTTTAGGAATTTCATGGTTTCAGGTCTCGCATTTAGGTCATTAATTCATTTTGAGTTTATTTTCGCGTATGGTGTGAGAAAATGGTCCAGTTTCATTCTTTGGCATGTAGCTGTCCTCATAAACAATTCTTAATTATGAGTGTAATTATAATTGAGCAACTCCTAATTGTTTGTCATGCAAGTTTTTGGTGCTAAATGGAACTCCAAAGATCGTTATCTACTTTGGAGAAAGGAAGCTTAAGGAAGCAACCTGGGTTTACCTAGTCGAACAGGTTGGCAGTGGGCAATTAAAGGTGGTAATATCCCAGTTGGATTTCCCTGCTACTTAATAATATAAGCTTTTAAGTTGGTGTAGGAGGCTTGCGGGAACAGCTGGCAAAACAGCACTGTTTGTCATTGAGTTTACAATGCAAAATTAGGGCTATCTTGTATGTCAGCGGTTATGCATTTTTAAGCAGATGTCACTGATATTAGAAATAAAACAACAATAGGGATCTAGGCCCTGGAGGTAAAGTCAGGGTAGGAAACCGTCCATGCCCCTTGTAAATGAAGCTCACCCATGCTCACAGTCTTTAAAAGAACTCTGGGCTTACACACTGCACATAAGATTCCCTATCTTTATGATCATTCTCCAGTATTCAAAACTCTTCTGGGAAAATACGTTCTGGCTGTGGTTTTATTTTTTTCCGGAATCATAATAGCAGCTATACATTCGAGAGAGTCCTAGTTTCAGATACTTTGTTTCCAAAGAGCCCCAATCTTCTACATGTGGGCCACCAGTGACCCTCTTGAGATTCTTGGGGGAGAGGGGGGAAATTGAGCTGAAGCAGAGACTTACTAGTAAGGGAGGTGAGAAGTTTAAGCTCCCTTTATCATAGCACTCCGTTTTCTTTTCAGAACAGCCTTTATTATGATGTGGTATTTTCTTATCGATGGTCTGTCTCCCCTGACTAGAATGTAAGCTCTGAGAGCAGGGACCTGGCATCATTGATCATAGTGTGCCTCTGCCAATTCTTGGCACACAGATAGTGGCCAAATGAACACCGTGTAAGAAGTGCCACGACCGTGGTCAGAGTTGGCTGTTTTGCGAGTGTAGTGGAGCCTGGACTGGTTTTACATGGGGGTGGGCACCCCCTTAGGGGTCCCTATGATGTCCTTTCTTCATTCCACAAGCATTTATGGAGAATCCCCTGGCAATATACAGCAATGAACAAACTGACATGGCTTCTGCCCTCATTAAACTTCCATTCTAGTGAGAGAAGCTGACACTTAAAAAAAAAAAATCTAGTTAGAAATTTTGCCAAGTGTGGTAAAGGAAAAATACGGATAATGCCATTATAAAAAGGGTACTGCATGATGGCTTCACAGCTTGGGGAAGATACTAAAAACCACTGACTGAACACTTAAAAAGGGTGAATTTTATGGTATATTAATTATACCTCAACAAAGTTATTGCCTACAAAGGGGTACCACAGTGGTTATGCCTACATTTCTGGGTTCATCATCCTGGCCCTGACACTTACTAGCTGTGTTCTCTTGGGCAATTTCTTTAACATTTCTGAATCTTGGTTTTTTTTCATCAATAAAATGAAGACCATAATAGCACGTCTTTCTAGAATCGTTCTGAAGGTTAAACAAGTTAGTGTTCCAAAAGCACTGACAGGAGGTGAGCTATTATCACTTGTGGGGGGTTGGGGAGGGAACAGGAATTAAAGAGCAAGAACACTCAAGAGGCAAAATCAGTAACCTCTTGAACTCAATTCCTTGCCACTTGGAAACTTTCCTTCTAGGGCCCTGTTCCAAAATTCTGGCTTTGCACAGTGGCAGTATCGTAGCCATTGGTTTATCTGAGGTGTGATTATTGCCAATTAAAAAATTGGTAGGCATTTTTTGGAAGGCATTGGAAGGCATTCTGTTGTGATATATTTGCTTTCTGAAGAAAGCTGTCTTGTGGTAGGAACTGACCCTACCACGAACATAATTGAAACAATAGGCATGTTTTCTCATTTAGAACGCAAAGCAAATTTCCTACCTTTGCTCTTAAAAAGTTTTTTTTTCCTAACAACTTTATTGAGCTATAATTCATATACCTTCATTTTATCCCTTTAAAGTGTACAATTCAAGGCACCTCGGTGGCTCAGTTGGTTAAGCGTCCAACTTTGGCTCAGGTCATGATCTCACGGTTTGTGAGTTCAAGCCCCGTGTCGGGCTCTATGCTGATCACTCAGAGCCTGGAGCCTGCTTCAGATTCTGTGTCTCCCTCTCTCCCTGCCCCTCTTCCCCTCTGCACTCTCTCTCTCTCTCTCTCTCTCTCTCTCTCTCTCTCAAAAATAAATAATAAAACATTAAACAAATTAAAAACTAAAATGCTAAAAAAAAGTGTATAATTCAGCGGTGTTCAGTAGATTCACAGTGTTGTGCAACCATCTCCACTATTGAATTCCAGAACATTTTCATCATCCCCAAAAGATACTTGATCTCCATTAGATGTCCCTCCCCATTCTTCCCTCCCCCTAGCTTCCACAACCACTAATCCCCTTTTTGTCTTTATGGGTATCTCTATGCCTACCTTTTTTCTTGGAAAGGCTTGTGGAAATGTACTGTGCTGTCTTTGGGGTTGCCAAAGTTTACCCTCAGATTCTAGAGGGAAAATAAATGATTTCTGATCAATTACAGCTGGAAGCAACCTAAGTTTAAAAAAGAAAAAGAAAATTTTAAATCAAATCTCAACAGCTTCACAAATTGTAATTTTGAAACAATGCTTCCTAGTTCAATTAGATTTTATAGGAAATATTCTATTGGTAATTACAGTAAACTAGACCAACTTTAGCATTTTTACTACTACGAAACTGTACTTGTTTTTTAAGCATATGAACTTTTGGGGCGCCTGGGTGGCGCAGTCGGTTAAGCGTCCGACTTCAGCCAGGTCACGATCTCGCGGTCCGTGAGTTCGAGCCCCGCGTCAGGCTCTGGGCTGATGGCTCAGAGCCTGGAGCCTGTTTCCAATTCTGTTTCTCCCTCTCTCTCTGCCCCTCCCCCGTTCATGCTCTGTCTCTCTCTGTCCCAAAAAATAAATAAACGTTGAAAAAAAAAATTAAAAAAAAAAAAAAAAGCATATGAACTTCTGAGTCTGATAATGACCACTATAGCATGAATAAAAAGCTCTATTTCTGGCTGAGTTTATATGACCCACAACGGACAGAATTACTATACTATAAAATATTTCTTGGTAGAGAAAATATAGCATGTTATATTGTTTTGTAAAACCAAACCACAGAATAGCCAATGTTAAATACATTCAAAATGCTTGTCCCTAAGCAGTTGGCACTTACATTCTTTAAATGTCTGCTATTTTATATAACTGTAAAGACTTAAGGATCAAAGGTGGTTGAAGGTCTTTCTTATTAAGCAGTGGGCAGTTCCATGGCGGGGGGTGGGAGGGGTGGGCAATGTAAAAACAAAGTTATAAGAATGACTGTGTGTATAATGTATGTCTTAAAACTTTTCATTTGAGGGGCACCTGGGTTATTCAGTTGGCTGAGTGCCAGACCCTTGATTTCGGCTCATGATGATATCACATTTCATGAGTTTGAACTCTGCTGGGCATGGAGCCTGCTTAACATTCTCCCTCTCTTGCTCTGTCGTGCACTCTCTCTCTCTCTCCCCCTCACCCCCCTCTCTCAGGAGCACACGCTCTATAACAGACTAAAACTTTTCATTTGAAAGTAGATTCCACTTTTTTAAATTGGTCAGCATAATTAGGATCAATTAAACTCAACCATAATGACCCAATCTCTTGACTCTACTGTGATGCCCACTTTTGTAAAATTTTCATTAGAAAGCAATTTATGGACGTTTGGTTTTGTTCCAACGCGTAAAGAGCTTAGAAGTTATTGTGAGGATGGGAGTGATAAGAAGAACCTCAACACACTGAAAAGCAATTCTTCTTTCATCTGTCAGAGAATCCAGATCACAGGGAAAACTACTGCCTTGAAAACTGGAGAGAGACTGAGACAGACAGACAGACAGACCCTGCTAAAGCTCCAGAATGGAAGCCTGCTGCTGGAGCTGGTATTGGCAAGAAGAGTTAAATTCCACTTAACAAATGGCCAGAGGCTCAATGTGTATTAACTTGAGCTGTAAAAACTCAGTGGGGCCCGAGCGCCTGGGTGGCTCAGTCGGTTGGTCGTCCGTCTTCAGCTCGGGTCACGATCTCACGGGCCAGGCCCGTGAGTTCGAGCCCCGCGTCGGGCTCTGTGCTGATGGCTCAGAGCCTGGAGCCTGCTTCGGATTCTGTGTCTCCCTCTCTCTCTGCCCCTCCCCCTCTCACACTCTGTCTGTCACTCTCACAAATAAATAAACGTTAAAAAAAAAATTAAAAAAAAAAAACAAAAACAAAAAGCCTCAGTGGGGCCAAAGCTTGGGGGCAGGGTAAAACTTTCATGACTTTACCTTCAGGGGCCTCTCCGTATTCCCACCGTGAAGACACAGAAAAATCACCTCCTGCTTCTGGCAGGGGGAAGGGAAAAGAAACCACTTCGAACTACTCCCAGAGAGTTCTGTTATTTGTTCTGTTCCCTGTAATGAAGGCCAGCTCTCAAGGAAAATTATCATCTGACCCGAGGAAGGGCAAGTAGCTAACTCCAGGCCCTTCCAGTCTTCCTGTCTCACCCAAGAGGGGGAAATTCCAAGAAAAACTAGTGAAGGTAACAGTTCAGAGGCACAGACCCACTGAAAGGCGGAGGCCTGATCAAGGAGTATTGAATGCTTCCCCTCAACACACTTACATCTACAGAGGATCACAGATGAGAGCACTTCGGGCTCAGGCCTATTTAGGAGGAAGTTTCTAGGAAAAATCAAAGACCCCAGGGGAGACAAAAACAAAGACGGTTGAAGAAATGGAAGCCTCAGACACCTACCTACCTGTTTGTTACAGCGAACAGTATACAGCACAATTTGTAGCCAGATAAAGACTCATTTACCTCACTTCCTGTTACCCATACATCATGTCTAGCTTTAAAAAAAAAAAAAAAAAAAAAAAAAAATGACAAGGCCCGCTAAAAGGCAAGGGAAAAAAAAAAAAAAAAAAGGTTTGAAGAGACAAAGCCAACATCAGAATCAGATATAACAGATTTTGGAAGTATCAGACCAGGAATTTAAAATCACTGTGATTAATAAGCTAAGGGCTCTAATAGAAAAAAATAGACAGCATGCAAGAACAGATATTTAATGTAAGCAGAAACCTTGAAACTCAAAGAATATAAAGAAAATGCTAGAAATCAAAACACCATAAGAAATGGAGAATACTTTTGACGGGTTTATTAATAGGACACAACCAAAGAAAGAATCCATGAGCTTGAAAAAATGTCAATAGAAGTTACCCAGACTGAAATGCAAAGAGAAAAAAGGACTGAACAGAACAGAATGTCCAGGAACCGTGACACAATTATAAAAGGTGTAACATACATATATATAACGAGAACATCAGAAAAAGAAAGAAGAAAGGAGCGGAAGACGTATTTGAGTAATGATGGCTGAGAATTTTCCAAAATTAATGACAGACACCAAACCACAGATCCAGAGAGTTCAGAGAATACCAAGCGAAGATAAATCCTGAAAAACTATACCTAGGCATATCCTATTCAAACTATGAAAAACTAAGAGCAAACAGAAAATCTCGAAAGAAGACAAAGAAAAAAATTCCCAACTTAACCTATAGAAGAGAGGTATAAATTGTATCAGACGTCCCTTCACAAGCCATGCAAGCAAGAAAGCAGGGTGAAATATTTGAAGTGTGGAACGAATAAAACACACCAACCTGGAATTCTGTATCTAAGTAAAATTATCCTTCAAAAACAAAGGGGAAATAAAGATCTCCTCAGATAGATGAACACTAAGGGAATTCGTCACCAGAGTCTTGCAAGAAATGTCACCAGAAGCTCTTCAGAGAGAAGGAAAATGATACAGGTTGGATAACAGGATACATAAAGCAGAAAGAAAATCCAGGGGCCTCACCATATGTCCTTCCTTGGGTCCCAGGGCCCCCTAACTGGTCTCACTTCTTTCTAAGTCCTCATAAACTTCTTTTATAATAACGTCCAGGGTTTTTAGCTGTATTTATCAGAAGGAATAGGGAGAAGTATGTCTACACCATCTTCTTAGAAGTGAAACTCTCTTCATGGATTTCCTTAAAAAAATAGTTTTAAATGTTTATTTTGAGAGAGAGAGAACCAGTGAGTAGGGAAGGTGCAGAGAGAGGGAGTGAGAGAGAATCCCAAGCAGACTCCACACTGTCAGCGCAGAGACCAATGTGGGGCTCAAATCCAAAAATCGTGAGATCAGGACCCGAATCAAAACCAAGAGTCTGACACTTAACTGACTGAGCCGCCCAGGTGCCCCTCTATTTGTGTATTTCTTATCAATCTTTTTACCTCTCTTTATTATGTACTTAGACGTGAATTTGAATTGAGATATAATTTTGCATCCTGCTTTCTTCCCCCTCAACATATACTGTGAGAATTTTTCCATGTCATTAAATTTCTTGGATAATACCAGTTTTAATAGCTATGTAATACACACATAGATGTGTTATCGATTTTTTTAAAAAAACTTAATGTCCATTTATTTTTGAGAGACAGACACAGAGTGGGAGCAGGGGAGGGGCAGCGAGAGACAGGGAGACACAGAATCCAAAGCAGGCTCCAGGCTCTGAGCTGTCTCTAGCACAGAGGCTGATATGGGGCTCGAACCCACGAACTGTGAGATCATGACCTGAGCCAAAGTCGGTCACTTAACAAATTGAGCCACCCGGGAGCCCCAGATGTGTTATAGATTTAATCATGCTTTTACTATTAACATTTAAGGTTATTTCCACATTTATTGGTATTAAATAGAACACTGAAATTAACAAACATACACAGATTCATGTCTCTCTCTTTTCATTTCCTAGGACAAATTCCTAGAAGTACAACCACTAAATTAAAAAAAATGAATTAAAAAGCTTCTCGCACATGTTGAGAAGCTGCCTTTTAGAACTTCGTGCCAACTTACACCTTTAGTGGTAAAACAAAAGTATGCCCGTCCTACTGCTACCTCATCAGCACTGATTATTAGAATGGTTTAAATGATTTGTTGTGCTAATTTGTAAGGAAAAAACAGTAATATATTGTTTAATTTGCATTTCTCTGGCTTACCAGTGAGATTGAACATTTTTCACGTTTACTGGTTATTTGCATTTCTCTCTCTGTGAGTAGTTTGTTGTCCTCTGTCAACTTTTTTTTTTTTGTATTGGCATGAATACTTTTTTTAAATTTTTTAAAAGAATGTTAGCAATTTTTGTGTCATGGCTGTTGCAAACGTTTTTCTGGTTATTTTTTCATTTTCTGCTGCTTTTTAAAAAAATTTATTTCTTACTAAAAACTTTTTTTAAGTTTTTAAATTTATTTTTGAGAGACAGAGCGCACAGGCAGGAGAGGGGCAGAGAGAGACAGGGAGACACAGAATCCGAAGCAGGCTCCAGGCTCTGAGCTGTCTCCAGCACAGAGCCTGATAGGGGGCTCGAACCCACGAACCGTGAGATCATGACCTGAGCTGAAGTTGGATGCTCAACTGGCTGAGCCACCCAGCTGCCCCTGTTTAAAAAAAATGTTTGACCCACAGAGAAATGGAAAGAGCAGTTAGCATCCAAATACCTTTCATGTAGATTACCAAGTGTTACCATCTTGTTCCCTGTGCTTCACCTCTGTATGACCAGGATGTACTCATAGTCTATACAAGTGGGATTTGTGTACCGCCGTGTAACAACCCAGAATGGATGGGCTCCAGGATGCTTCATTTACCGAGGGAAATGTACCTTCTAATGTACGCTGGCCGTGCAATACAAACCTCTTCTTTCTCTCGCACTGCTTCTCACCATCATCTATTTGCTTTGTTCTTGTCTCCCCTTCTCAAACACTGGCACAACAGACTATAAAATGAAGATCTCTGTGCGGTTCTGAGAGTGTTGGTACAGATGGTAGTCACCCTCCCAGTGTCAATGAGCAAAGCGAGGTCGTTAAGAGCAGTGTGAGCAGATATTACGAGCAATAAAATCCATGAAAGCCAATCATGTGAGAGGAAGAACCACACTTTGACATAGAAGAATCACTGCCAAAGTGGGGATAGTGGTGAAACATATTTGGAAAACAATACAGAAGCTTTTTTTAGCTCTTTGGAGAAAAGATGCCACTTTGGATAATGTCCTCATCATTGTTTTCTGAACGACTGCTAAGAAAATCTTGCATTTGGGGGGCACCCATTGTTAGCACTCTGTGTCCCTACCGGTTTTTGTTTCTACCGGACACAATGACCAGATTTTCCCTTCTTGCGAAAATGTAAACCATCTTTTGTGAAAATTAGGCTTCTTGGTTTCCAGGAAGCCACGGCGTGGGAGAGTGCTCCATTGCACACATGTGACCAGACTCAAGTCTGGGCCTCACCATCAATGACCAGTGTGACCTGGGATGGCTGTGATCCTCAGCATGCACAGTTTTAAAAGGAAAGGATAAATATCTGCCTCATGGGGTAAAACAAAGTCCTTTGCAAACTGTCAAGTGTTAGGAAAATTGTGACCACAAGATGAAATTCACACTGATAATGAAAATGAAGATGATGGCTATTGTATCTGGTCTGTTCTAAGTCATTTTTAAGGTATATCCTGGGACAATAGTCATTTGGAATAAACTCTCCCAATTTCCTGGGTTTCCATAGTTAAAATGAAGCCGCAAATATCGGAACAATGTTGATTCTCAGTTACTCATAGCAACCGTGCTTGCTGTCCAAGGAGCAGCAGAGATGCACAGTTCTGATTAAATGGCACCCCTTTCAGAAGGAGTTGCTGGTCTGGACTCCTGGCCTCTGACACTCCACCAGACTCACAGTTTAAGTGGACAGTGACAGTCCTACCAGCATGACTCCCAGGTGCCACGCTGGGCTCATTCCTAGTGCAAGAGGCTTACTCCAGCCCTTCAGAGCAATGGGGTAGCTGAATTTCCAGGACTAGGCCCTTGACCAGACAGAGGCAGGCCCTCTCAGTGGCCAAGGAATACTGATTCCAGGGAGCTATGCTTGTCCTGGGATTCCAAGCACGAATTAATCTGCATTCGGGATGCCAAGGGTGTTTGTTAAAATGCAAATTCCAGGACCATCTGGGAGCCAGTGAAACCAAAGTTTAAGAACCATCATTCTAGCCCTGTGGCCTCTCAAGCAGGATGTCCACATCCCAGGCAATCCATAAAATAATGCCGTTGGTTGTGTGATGAGAACATAAGAACTTTTTTTTTTACACATCAAATAAGAAATATAGAAAATAAGAAATTACTGTGTGCTACTATTTAATATTCAGCTTGTCCCTGGATCCCTCATGTGGTCATGTCACCTGCAGTTCTGGAGGCCTTCTGGGAGCGGGGACTCCAAACCACAAAGGCACAAACGGCGGGGTCTGCACTGGTACACAATTTTTCACAGTGTTAGAATACACTGTAGTTTACTCATGAAGTGGGTTTATGGGTTCTATTACGTAGTTTTCACTCAAGCCTGAAAAAATGGACCAGTGTCTTAAAAAAGATTCCTGCAAAAAAACCACGCTGTATCTTGAAGATAATGATAAGGAGCATCAGTGAAAAATAAGAAAATGCCAGAATCGACACGTACTCGTGGGGTGAGCTTTTCTTCAGCCACACTAGAGAGTGCAAATGATGGTAAACCAATCAAATTTATGACAAGTCAGCCAAATCCATCCCCCCCGAAAACTTAAAAGTTATCCAGAAGACTAACTGAAATACAGACTTCCGTTCAACCAGCATCTCTGCCGAATCTCCACTAAGCGTAGAATATGTTTCGGGTTATTAGCTACAGCCAGTATAAAGCCATCGTGATTAACAAGATAAAACAACCAGAATATTCTAATCAGTAGCCTTTTTTAGCAAAAGAAGCTTCGTACTGTTAATAAAGTAAAATATTTTAAACTGTTTAATCTTTGTCTCATTTAAATATTTGTTGGTGTATTTTATAGTGTATTCATGCCATATGATAAGTATACAATTTATAAATAAATACATATTATGGATGCATGCCCGAATTTTTAAACTGATGGTCATGGGGGATAAAAGGCCAGGTTCAGCTTGTTCCAGCTCAAAACTGTAATAAACTGTCTTCTTCTCTGACCTCCTGATCAGTGTTGAGATAAGTAACCTGTCTCTCAGTGAGTCATGCCATCCATCATGAAAAAACACCTTCTTACTTGGGTGTTACAACAACTTTGTCATGGAACCTCAGAAGAAAAATGGAGTGAATTGGCCAGTCCCACTCCCCCCGGGCATGAGCACCTGAAGGAATCCTGGGCTCTACAAACTGCTTTGCATAGAAAACTCCTAGCAGGATATGAACTCTGAAGCCACATCTATTCACGATGGTCTGGGGGGACACGCCTGCAAGTGCAGAATCTGGTGCGACCATCCACCAGGGAACATTCCCATCACAGGCAACAGTTCCTGACTGCCCGGCGTCTCCTGTTTTCCATTTCTGTCTACTGTTGCGACTTCTTTTCCTCCTTGAGCCACTCCCTGTGACTCACACTTGGACTCCCAGGACCTGCCCCAGGCCTGCTTACTTTAAAGACCCAATCTGGATTTTCCTCCAGTTTTTGACCTGGTTCCTCGCATTTCGTTTTCTTTCTTTTTTTTTTTTTTTAATGTTTATTTATTTTTGAGACAGAGAGAGACAGAGCATGAATGGGGGAGGGGCAGAGAGAGAGGGAGACACAGAATCGGAAGCAGGCTCCAGGCTCTGAGCCATCAGCCCAGAGCCTGATGCGGGGCTCAAACTCACGGACCGCGAGATCGTGACCTGAGCTGAAGTCGGACGCTTAACCGACTGAGCCACCCAGGCGCCCCTCGCATTTCGTTTTCAAATTGCACGCTACCTTAGCGCCACAGCTACGATGGATATACTCCCCCAGGCTTGCGAGGCTCATACAAACTTGCCAGGCTCCCATCGTCCTGCCAGGAGGGCCAGTGATTATATTATTGTATTGAATAGGAGAGAAAGGATCCAAGGACTACTTCTGGGAGCCAACCCCATGCCCCAATTAAGGGTGAAGGCTTCCTTCCCTCTTCCAGACCCTAGTAAGGGGCAAGGACACTCCTTGGCAAGGGAGAAGAACTGTAGAAGAAAGGTCTCTGCCCAAATGTTTCTGCTTGATTCTCTGTGGGTATAATGGCTACACAGTTTGCTCTTTTCAGCCATCTTAACTTGCATATAGCCCAGACTCTCTGTTCTTTGTCAGGACAGAAGAACAAAGAGAAAGCTGGATACAGGATGGGAGAAACTTCATTGGAGTTGGTGACAGACCCCTTTTCCTGTTTACTCCCCACCCCCTCCATTGTGAGGCTCTCTTACTTGATTCTGTATGCATAATCTTTGGCCACAGCCTGCTGTCTGTTGGCTGCCATCTACAAAGGCCTCCCACTTGGCCTTGTAGAGCTCCTTTGATTTCCAACTAAGCGTCAATATAAGTTGGGAAACTGACCTCCAATATTTTCTTCTCCAAGAACCCCTTTTATGATGTTCCTTCCTCACAGATTCCTTGTTTTAGAAGATTTATATTAACCTATTTTCAAGTCATTTTTTTATTCCCTAATTTAAAAATCAAAGCAATAAAATGACTAAAAGCTAGACAGATGAGGGACAGTTGCGTCTACAAGGAGTGATGGATGCCTGTGGCATTCCATGTGCAGGAAAGGGAGACCGATACAGTGGTACCCCAAAGCTCTGCTCCCCACTACTGAATGTTGGAACTTGGTTATGTCTGTAGATTGCCGCGTTTCCTTGTGCGCTACAGTAAAACCTTGGTTTGCGAGCATAATGTGTTCCGGAAACATGCTTGTAATCCAAAGCACTTATATATCAAAGCGAATTTCCCCATAAAGAACCATGGAAACTTGGATGATTCGTTCCACAACCCAAAAATATTCATAAAAAGGGCACCTGAGTGGCTCAGTCAGTTAATCATGTGACTTCGGCTCAGGTCATGATCTCTCAGTTTGAGCCCTGCATTCGACTCTGTGCTGACGGCTTAGAGCCTGTAGCCTGCTTTGGATTCTGTCTCTCTCTTTCTCTCTCTGCCCCTCTCCTCATTCTCTCTTTCTAAAATAACTATTTTAAAACCCACAAAAGTATTCATATAAAAATGTTTACAATACCCTAATGTAATACAAAATAATAAAGAATACACAAAATATAAAGAAAAATAAACAAATTAACCTGTACTTACCTTTGGAAACCTTCGTGGCTGGTATGAGGGAGACGAGAGAGGAGGGTTATTGTGTAGGACAACTTTCACTATCACTAATGGAATCACTGCTATCTATTGACTCAATGGAATCTGTGTGTGTGTGTGTGTGTGTGTGTGTGTGTGTGTGTGCAACATTAACAAGGAACCTATCCAATGACCCTTGCTTTTGTCTCTTTTTGAGGATTTTGTGGAAATGTGACATTGCATTGTCATTAAACAGATTCATTGCTCGCATTAATAGCCTTATTCAGGTGGTGCTTTTCACAAAACTGCACTGTTTCCCACATTTTACACATCTCCCTAATCTCATTTGAAGTGAGGGGTTCCTCGGCCTTTTTCTCCTCCTCCTTTGCAGACAGGATGAAGACGTAGACTTCTCACAAAATCTTGCAGTTTCGGCCACTCACATATCTTATTCGTATTTCTCAATGATTTCCTTCTTAACTTCCACTGTAATCATCTCCTTCTTACCGCCTTTCTTTCCAACCTTTTTCTGCAAGGGGCCATTGTATATGCTCACATGGATGTTGACTACAGTACAGTATTAATAAACTCCTGTCAGATACTGTATTTAATGTAACTGGCAATAAGGCAGCAGAGGAAAGGGTCTATAGCTGCAGGCAGCCTGCCCTAGAATGAAGCAAAGCATTTCTAAGCTTACTCTTGTATGGAAAAGAAAAGGCCTGTCCATAGGTGCTTTGAAGTGACAAAAAAATACACTAGTGCGTGTTGTGGGCGCCTTCAAGTGTTCTGAAAAATCACTGATTTCTGCCAAACACTGCAGTGTGAGACCAAGCATCCGAGCATGGGAGACGATCACCCACAGTCCCACAGGGAGAGAGAGAGAGAGAAGAACCATAAGGTCAGTTGCGATCATGTGACATTCGGCATCACATACTACTCGATTGCAAGCCACCGCTCATTTATCAAGTTAAAATTTATTAGAAATGTTTGCTTGTCTTGTGGAACACTCATAGAACAAGTTACTTGTGCTCCAATGTTTTACCGTATTTCTGAAACTGGACCCTACGATGCTTTGTACATGTGTACGATGCAAATAGGGCCACAAGGTTTTTAAGCTTAGCACAAAGCCTTACTCTATATACACTCAAATTCAGGAGGCCTACCTGTAAGAGGGTCCAAAGTGAGGCAAGGCAATTGAACTCAAGTCTAATTTTAATAAATCATCTCTTAGGATGTATTACATTATGAATATTTCAAGCAAGTTTCATTATTTTTGTTTTATTTACCCTGGATACCGAAATCACCTTTACAATGAAGTACCTAAAACTGTGAAGAAAGTGCAATGTGATCTTAATAGTGTAAAAACAGACTTGCATTAAAATACCTCCTTTAGGAGTTGAATTTTGGATACCTTTTACTAAAGCAAACAGCCAAAACTAGGACCCTGAAACAACTGTCATGGCGTTAAGCATTAGAAGGTAATAAAAGTCACGCAGAATAAACCAAGCCCAAATTCTGCCATTAACTTCTTTTGCGAAACTACTACAGTAGAATGGATATGAACAAAGCCAAGAAGATTTTGTCTTTATGGTCACCTGACCTGAGTGGGAAAGATTTTTTTTTAATTGTACTTATTTTGTCCCCGCCCCCCCCCATGGGTATTTTACTTACCATTTGGAAGCATGAGGAGAATATAAATTATCATCATTAATAGGAGCCGTTAACACATGATGGTTTACAACATTTAAATACTTCTCGATGTGAATCTGTTACAGAAAAGTGAAAGTTTAGGCTATTAGACTGGACTGAAGATACTCAGCTAATTTACTTAACTTCATTAGGGTAACACTCTGAATTGTGTGATTAAGCCAAAAGACACAACACGCTATGTGTTTATTACATGCCTAAGGTATCATTGGGCATCTCAGGGCTAAATGACTTTAACTGTCCCAAAAAGCGTAATAAACAATTGAGACTCAAAGCTTGAGTGACCTGTGGTGCTCTTCACAAATTAAACCATGCACGATAGTAAATCGCTAAGCCAGGTAAGCTTACGAGGCAAGACAGACACGGAGTAATCTTTCCCTTATAGGGACTGCAAGCCAGCAGCCGAAGAAAGAATTTGGCCCTTAGGTTACAGATCATTTAAAATGGCCAACCCGAAAACTTCAGCTGGGTACAGCCCTGTCACCATCAGGTCATATAGGACAATGGCGTGCCAGTTTGATGAGGCAACAAAAACACACCACATCTCCCACGGCCTCTGGAGCTGAGCTGTGAAGCTGACAGCTCGTTAGCGTGAAAGGCTGAGACCAGAACAGGGACAATGACAGTTAGAGGTCTCAAAGATGGAGATGGTCCTTATTTGGGCGCATGTGCTAAGAGATTTTTGTTTTATAAATGATTATTATCCTGGTCTGAAACTTGGGTTCTCCTCTGCCCTTCAACCCATGTATAATGATGAAGTCCCTATGTACTGTATTTCTGTTCCAACAGTGGTACATCTCTTTAGTTTTACTGACTGGCTTACAATATCATAAAAATGACTAATCTCAAAATACTTAAGCTAGCAGGGAAAGATACACTCTTGTTCTTTAGAATCTCAGTGAATCTGATAGAAACTCGCTGCAGGCATTGGTATGAATTCTTTTTTGTCTGGCATGTTGTTGGCTGACTAATAGTTATTTTTTAAATTCTTTTTTTTTTTTTTAATTTTTTTTTCAACGTTTTTATTTATTTATGGGACAGACAGAGACAGAGCATGAACGGGGGAGGGGCAGAGAGAGAGGGAGACACAGAATCGGAAACAGGCTCCAGGCTCCGAGCCATCAGCCCAGAGCCTGACGCGGGGCTCGAACTCACGGACCGTGAGATCTTGACCTGGCTGAAGTCGGACGCTTAACCGACTGCGCCACCCAGGCGCCCCTAAAATTCTTAATTCCTTTCATCAAATCACGTGTTAGGGATTGTCACTGCATGATCTTATATTCCCAACACCTTAACTACTTTGATTTGCATCCTGGCACATTTCACAATCAGTTAATCATCATTTTAATGACAGGAACAGAATAAGAAAGCTGATGACCAGTCTAAATCCACCTCTGTTACAGAATTACAAAGGGTCCTGGGAGAACCACAGTTCTTTTCTCCTGGAGGAATCTCCTTCCAGCGCTTTATTTAACATCTAAAGCTCTACTTACTTTTAACCCCATTTCAGTCCTTTTGATTGCGGTTTCAAGATTCCGAATGTCTAGAGTCTCTCCCTTTTCCTCAAGCGGGAAATTTGTTAATTTCTCCTTTAACTGATAAAGGTCTTCATGGACCTATAGGTTTAAATAATATAAAATATTGAAAGAATACATACAGAGTTCACCTAAAACATTCGTTTTTTTTTTTTTAATGTTTATTTTTGAGAGAGCGCGAGCACACATGTGCGCGAGCAGGGGAGGGGCAGAGACAGACGGAGACCGTGGATCTGAAGCAGGCTCCATGCTGACAGCAGAGAGCCCGATGTGGGGCTTGAACTCACAAACCATGGGATCATGACCTGAGCCAAAGTTGGACACTTAACCAACTGAGCCACCCAGGTACCCCCAATTATTTATTTTATTATTAAAAATTTTTTAATGTTTATTTTTGAGAAAGAGAGAGACACAGCGTGAGCAGGGGAGGGTCAGAGAGAGGGAGACACCGAATCCGAAGCAGGCTCCAGGTTCTGAGTTGTCAGCATAGAGCCTGACGCGGGGCTCGAACTCATGAACCGCGAGACCATGACCTGAGCTGAAGTCGGAAGCTTAACGGACTGAGCCACCCACACGCCCCTGCAGTTATTTATTTTAAAGATTTATTTTAAATAAAATTATTTATTTTTAAAGATTTTCAATTTTCTTGAATTGCTGGGGATAATCAGGTAGATTTTATGATGTTCCTTGGAAAGAGCTGTCTTCATGGTTCGAAGATATCCTTTATTAGAATGTTTCACTGTTGTCTTTCAGATTGAAAAAAAAACTAAGCTTCCATACAATGTTCTATGTTTCCTTCCCCCATTAGAAACAAATCCAAGGGTAAAACTACCACTCGAATGGCTTCTGCTTCTCACCTGGCAAAACAGTTGAGTTCACGACTCGTATGAAATTTGCACCAAACTCGGATTCCTACTAATCGGCCAAGAGGTAAGAAAACAGAAGAGTTCTGGCAAAGAGAGGTTCTAGTGAAAGCAGAGCTTTTCAAAAGGGAATTGTAAATAGGTCAACAGGGCCCATTGGTTTTCCGTTCTGGCTGGATCTTCCCCGTTTACTGCTCTGCAGAAGCGGCTCTTTCGGCGTGTGGCCTTGACTCTGTCTTACGTAGTCAGAATTGAAAATGATCCGTGAAGAAAAAGTGGCGTACGTTAACCCACTTCAACATTCTCCTTCAATCTGTATTTTCCATGGAAACGATGAACACCTCTCTGAGGTCCGCCACCCTCGCGATAAAATGGGTGCTGTGAGATTAGGCATCCCCAGGTTCTCCGAATTCGTATTAGAAACCAAACTTCAATACATAAATACAGATGGCACCAATTATTGCGTGGGCTGCTGCCACAAGAAAAGCATTTTGTTATGCAAATTTATGAACCCAACACCTGTTTCAGCAATAGTGACACCAATAACAATCTGCAGACTGGGTTGCTGAAGGCATTTTGCAGCCGTTACCTTTTCTCTGGTAGTCTAACTGGACCTACAGGGTGCTCCCAGCCTGTGGTATCGATTACTTTGGAATATTCCCGTGGAGCCAAGGATTCAAAAGATCAGAATTTGCATCTTTTCACTGATGGGCCTCACAGTCTGGTAGACACATCTGGTCATTTGTACTCTGCACAAATTGTCATGGAAAGCCTTGAGGGCTCACAGATTGAAATCAGAACACACCTACCGTAGGCACTAAGGATAAAGGCGAACTTCTTTCAGTTGTTTGGTCCACATTAACGGCTGCAAGCTGGTTTACCTTCGATTGTCTAAAGGCATTTGGAAAGTACAAAGAAGCAGCCCAAGGGCGAGCCTCGCGTCCAGGCCCGCATTTCTTGGTCCATCCTTTGAATGCACTGAATTTCCTTCTTGTAGCTCTAGTGTTTGTAGTATTATTTGTAGCTTCACATAGCATTCTGTAATGTCTTTTGACAGCTGGTGGGGAATGAAACTGCCCTGGGTTATTTATCATGGAACCAAAGGGCTCTTTTGTTTCTTTGTTTGTTTGTTTGTTTAAGTCTTCCCTGTGTGGACAGTTCCACTTCTTTCCACGTGACGGCTCTAGTACACAGTAAGGGCAAGTGAACATAATTCCTTGCTCCATCACCAGTCACGTGATGTCCGTGCACACCATCACATTTCCCCTGGTTTCTTTACCAAGGGGGGAAAAAAAAAGAATTACTCTACTTCATAGAATGGTTGAATAAAACTAAGGCAATGTGTGTGAAATTGAATGAATGTAGGTTTTGGAAGCAGGCAGATATAAACCAGAATCCTATTTCCTCCTTTCCTGAGCTGGACAAAGTTACATCGTTTTTGAGAGCCTTGATGCTTTCATCTATAAAATGGGGATCATTGGCTACCTGTTGGAAGAGTGGCAAGAATAAAATGAGTTAAAGTATGTAGAGTGCTTTGTGCAGGGCCAGCCACATAGGACGGCCCTGAACAAATGTTAATCCTCCGCTCCTGCGTGGTAAAACCTAGTGAAGTTCCTTGACGTAACTGGCATTTAGTAAATGTTCCTTGATTTGAATTGCTCTCTTCATCTTCCTCAAGAGTTTTTTTTTTTTTAATTTTCTTGCTAGATATTTTTTTTCTCCCCTTTCAATAACCACATATCTGTATGGTAGTTGCAATAGAGACAAACATTGTAGGAAATGTGTCAACCAGACTTGGGTAGGAAGAAAAAAATTATGTTCTAAATCTCTGTTCTTTCTTCAAATGGATCCAATCTACCATATTGAAATTTTACGTGTCCCCCATCATTTCTCTGGTCATCAAATGCATTGCTTTCCGTATATTTCCTACTAGGAGGAAGTTTTTTTTCTTCTAAAAATTTTTTTTAACGTTTTATTTGTCACTTAGAGACAGAGTGTGAGCAGGGGAAGGACAGAAAGAGGGAGACCCAGAATCTGAAGCAGGCTCCAGGCTCTGAGCTGTCAGCACAGAGCCTGACGCAGGGCTCGAACTCACAGAAGGAGGAAGATTATTATTTTGACAGTTTGGGGACAGAGCTGCTTAATAAGAAGCCCTTGAGAGATGTAATGCAGTGAAGATTCGCTCTAGCATTTAGAAATCTGGCCACACAACTAGATTCCATGTTGTCAAAAGCAGTTCCATAACTGCATTTTATGTATCTCTGCTAAACATAGGGTTTGGCTGAGTCATTCTCATCATGCTTGCCCACTTGTCCCTTCATTTTATGTTGTTTGTTCCTGGCAAACCAGACGGAGGAGGTGATAAGAAAGACAGTGATGATATCAATTAGTTCCAGTATTTCCAAGGTTGGTGTTTTTGTTTGTTTGTTTGTTTGTTTGTTTGTTGAAAGAGGGAGCGTGAGCAGGGGAGGGACAGAAGGGAGAGAGAGAAAACCTCAAGCAGGGTCCATGTTCCGCATGGAGTCCAATGTGGGGCTCGATCCCATGACCCTGAGATCATGACCCGAGCCAAAATCAAGAGTCGGATGCTCAGCTGACTGAGCAACCCGGGTGCCCCGAGTCAAGAAAACATTTATAAAGATGTTTTAAAAAGATATCAGATGATCATTAGTAAAGTACAAAAACAAAGCTTGTAAGAGTTATTAATAAAAGAAAGCATGCAGGAGGCCTCCCGGACTCAGCACCCCACTTCTCCAAGACTGTTTCACGAACCTGCCATAACCTGTTTCAGGATCAACGCGCGTGGGATCTATCCCCTTGGGCAACTTACTTTAGCTCTTCGTACTTTAGTTTCTTCTTCTGTCAACTGGTGCTAAACGTGATACCTGCCTAATAGAGGTGTCACTAGGGCTTGAGATAATCTAAAGCTCTCAGTACAGTGTCAAGCTGTCAGTAAAGTTGGCAACTCTCTTAGTTATAATCATGATGATTAATTACTACAGTTACAGCCTCACTGTTCTGATCAGTTGAGGAAAGGTGCAGCTGACACTGTAAAAAGCCTGAATTAGAGACTTAAAAGTGCAAGAAGGAGTTAACAACAGGCTGCCTCGTAGAGCTCTGTGTGGAGATGGTAACCCTATGTCCTGAGCCAAAAGTAAGACTGTGGGTTGTGGTTTTGGTACATGATCTGACAACGGGACAGAATATTCACAATCAGAACTGTCCTGAGAAATCCAAACATATAAGGCTTGTGTTTTCATAACAAGTCACACAAAAAGAGCTTATAACTAGAACATTGATTATGCGTATTTAAAGATTTTTTTCTCAAGTATTTTAGATATTTTATCAAAATATTTTATTATTAATTAGCATCATCCATTGTATTTTCCAGATAATGGTACATGTTAGTCCAGCTCGCTTCATTTTTGAAAAGAACATACATTATTGGAGACTGAATTAATGACTAGATCATTATCCAGTCATCCAGGATCAATGGACCCAATCCTGTGCGGGGTAAAATGGGATATCCCAAAAATCCATCTGTAACAGGGAAACAAGACATAACTTATTTGCCCTATAGCATCACCCATAAAGTTTTAGTTAAGAATGGAGAAGTCCCAGGGGAGCCTGGGTGGCTCAGTCGGTTAAGCATCCAACTTTGGCTCAGGTCAGGATCTTGCAGTTGGTACATTCGAGCCCCGCATCAGGCTCTGTGCTGACAGCTCAGAGCCTGGAGCCTGCTTCAGATCCTGTGTCTCCCTCTCTCTCTCTCTCTCTCTCTCTCTCTCTCTCTCTCAAAAATAAATAAACATTAAAAAAAAAGTTTAAGAATGGAGTAGTCCTGGCTAAAAAGACAGGCTGAAATTAATTTTTCCTTTTCTTCCAGTAAAAATCAGGCTAATCTTAAAAAGACACAGGAATGAACAGAAAACTAAGTGATATTAAAAAGCAAGAGACCCTATCTAATATAAACCCACATCTATTGAGTGTTACACATTATATGTTATCTTATATTTTAATTCTTACAAGACTCCTAAGACAGAGTTCATATTATTATCTTTATTTTATACTTGAGGGAAACTGACGTGTAAAGTGCTTAAGTAGCTTGTGCATGGTAACACAGCTGGTTATTTGATGGAACTACTCAAATCCAGGCAGTGTGAATCCAGAACCTTCATGCCTAACCATTAACCAGTACATGCACTATATCTACAAATATACAAATGTGTATTTATAAATATACAAAATTAAAGACTGGTGAAAATTCAGTGGAAAAGGCAGGATTTAAGTATCTAGAGGAGTGAAAAGGGGCAAGGGAAGACTTTATTAAAAATTTTTTTTTAATGTTTATTTTTGAGAGAGGGAGAGAGAGAGTGAGTGAGTGAGCATGAGTGGGGGAGAAACAGAGAGAGAGAGGAAGACTCAGAATCCGGAGCTGTGAGCTCTGATCTGTCAGCACAGAGCCTGAAGCGGGGCTCGAACTCACGAACCTTGAGATTATGACCTGAGCCGAAATCAAGAGTTGGACACTTAACCAGCTGAGCCACCCAGGTGCCCCGGGAAGACTTTATTTTATACCAGGATTGACAGATTGAAAGGGTTTGAGAAGATTGCTTGCATTTTCTATGTATATGGGTCTACCCACAATACACATCTTTGGTCAGTTTCTTTTCCATAATGTGAAATAATAACAGTCCTTAATGGATAGCTTTGTTTTAAGTCTTAAAGGAGTTAAAACACATATAGCATTTAGAACCATGCACAATACCCGACAAACACTATGTAGCTTTGATTACTGTGATTTTTCTTTGAAATCATATTACAGTTTACATTTTAGAAAACTATCGAAAGTAGAAGTTCTCAGAACTGAGTGTGCCGTAGTTATGTTAATCTTTTTTTTTTTTCCATTCATTTATTTTTGAAAGGTGGGGGGCGGGGGGGAGGGCCAGAGAGAGAAAGAGACCGAGAATCCTAAGCAGGCTCCAGGCTCTGAGCTGTCAGCACAGAGCCCGACGTGGGGCTCAAACCCAGGAACCGTGAGATCATGACCTGAGTTGAAGTCAGACACTTAACCAACTGAACCACCCAGGTGCCCCTAGAGTTATCTGTTATAAGAACAGATCGCTGGGTTGCTCTACGCCCAGAACTCCTGATTTAGTGGGTCTGGAATGGGGACTGAGAATTTGTGTTTCGCCTAAGTTCTCAGCTAGTGCTGAAGATGCTGGTCCTGGGATCGCTCTTTGAGAATCACTGGCCTAAGGAGTTGCTTAATGTTTCTGATTAAGACACAGACCTGTTTAGGTGAAGCAAGTGGAGATTTGAAGTACCTCTGCTTTTCTGGCAACTGTGTATGTATATATATCATATAAAGTACCTTAAAATTTATAATATGTTAATATATAGTTATATAATAATATTTATATAACTATAGGAAGAATTTGAATGCCTAGGCTGATAATAAAGGAAGTCCACTTTATGATTAAAAGAGATTATGTAGCTTTTTTTTTTTTTTTTTTAGAAATTATGTAGCTTTGGACAAACTGGGTCAGTTTAGAGTCAGAAGTGGATCTTATTCAAGCTATGTCTCCTACAGAAGAGAAAACTGAGGCCCAAAGAGGTGAAATGATTAGCCTAAAGTTACCCACCTGGAAGAATGTCATTGCCAGGGTCAGACCTCAGTGTTCTGACTCCCAACATAGTGCTTTCCACTAGAGGTACTGTTGAATAGTAACCTGTTTAAAGGATGTAAGTCACAGCCCCAGGCAGAAGTGGAATCCACGCTGAGTGTCTGAGAGTAGGGGCTGTATGCTCATAAATACTTCAGACGTGGTGAGAAAGTAGGGGAGGTCTTCCTCATTTCTTTGTTATATACATTTTCTACACATCACCAGGGAGAATTTTATCTGTGTCTAGAGAGCAGCCTGGATATGACTGTTCTGAGCTCTCCTGCTCCATTTTACAATCCAATGATAAAAGATATCAATATTATGATGTTATAGCCTACGTTGATGAAATAGCTACCTCTGGGTCCCCCTCTGAAGTGAAAAGGCTTCTAGATTTTCAGGCAATACCCTATTCTACACTGTTCTAAACCACAAGGGGGGCAGCCCTGGGAAAGAGAATTATCTCAAGGGAAAGTATGAAATTAGGTGTGAGAATTCTCCCCAGATTCTGGTTTCTTTTTTAGAGATGTTCCAGGTCTGGAGAAATACAGAAAACTAAAGAGTAACAGAACTGTCCCTGTAGTCAACATGAAGTATATTGTAGGCGAAACTGGCTGTTGCAGGGTAGGAATCTCCACGAGCGTTCCTGTTGGAGTCTGTAAAATGGGCCCTGGATTTAGAAGGGGTATGTGTAGTAAACAATCAGCTTTACCCAACAAGAGGTCTGGCCTTTGCCCTTGGATACTGAGAGGTGATCTCTAGGCCCCTGCTTGATAAGTGTCTTTGCTTCGCGTCTTTGGTTACCAGAGAGCCTAACGATGTATTTTTGATGGGGGCCTTGGGTCACACAGTATCCGTTCCAAACTGTAGAGGAACCGGAGACTAAAGGCATTAGTGTGACCTCTGGGACGGGCTGAAGATAAAAGGTCAGAACACGGGCAGTGTGTAATTGAGTCCCAGGAAAAACTCTGGACATCAAAGTCCTAGGTGAGCTTCCCTAGTTGTCAGTACTCCCATATACTGTCACACATCACAGCTTGTAGGAGGTAAAGCTGTGCATGACTCCAAGGGGGTAGGATCACTCTGCCCTATGTATGTCTTTCCTTGGCTGACTTTAATTTGTATCCTTTTGGTGTTACAATACTGTAATGGTAAGGATAACACTTTTCTGAATTCTGTTGCTTTAGCAAATTAGCCAGTATGAAGGTGGTCAGGGCCCCCAAATTTGTCGATAGCCGGCCTTACGTGATGTTGATTCTGGGGACTTCTGAACTTAGGCCCATGTAGAAGAGGGAGCAGTTTTGTGGGGACTGGTCCCTCAGACTTTGTAGTTTGGCTAAAGTCATCTAGGATGCTGGTGACAGAGGATGATAAAAGGTGAGGTAAAAAGATTTGGGTATTATTCGTAACGGGTATCTCTATGAAGTTGGCGAGTTTAGGGGTTTGTATTTTGGAAAAGGTGAATTTAAAGAACTCTCTCCTAGGTGGGAGGTAAGAGACCAATATCCTGGCAGGAAAATCCATTGCAGATCTGAGTATGAGTCAGAATGGAATGAATTTAGGCAAATTACTTCAAGCCTTAGACAAATGGAGCTAAATATAAGTTCAAAGTGATGATTTATGTAGAGATGTTTTTAAAGCTACCATATGTAAATGTGAAAAAACAAAATGCTTTTACCATTTGGGAAAAATCTGAGTGTAATTGTCACAAACTGAGTTATCCTGGAGAAGTTAAGACTTTCTTGATATTTCCCCCCACTCAGGTTAGAAAAAGTTATTTCCTGGAGTTTTTAAAATTTGTCACATTTCTATTCAAGACTTAATTAAACTTGATGGGCAATCCAAGTTATCTTTACTATATTTTCCTGTGTGTGTTCCCAAGCTTTTATTTAATTCATTTATTTATTTGAGATATAATTGAAATATAACGTTTTATTTCAGGCATACGACATACTGATTCGGTATTTATATTTACTGCAAAATGTCAAAGTTAACATCCATAACCACACATAGTTACAATTTTTTCTTATAATGAGAACTTTTAACATGTATTCTCTTAGCAACTTTCAAATATAACAGTACAGTATTAACTATAGTCACCATGCTATACATTACATCCCCAGGGCCTAACTTATTTTCAAGATCCTTTTAGATACACAAAATTTAGGTGCGTAAGAAAAGTAGTTAACATATTTCAACTTCTCCCCAAATTTCTTACCATCTCCCCAAAGTGCCTGATTTGTATTCTCCCTCCCCCATATCATGGGTTCAGATTTTTCAGAATATAACATTTTAAAATGGTGCCTCGGTGTAAGATTGACTTCGGAAGTAAAGGTTCTGGGGGTGAGGTGTACGGTCTCGAGAGTTTTACCAGAGGCAGAACGGACGGTCGAGCTTCTGAAGCGCAACCTGCAGGGTACGGCACGGGAGGCGAGTTAGGCTCTCGGCAGAGGTCCGGGTTGGCATATTTGGGAGTTCTCGAAGGGGCAGTGCCTCTCGCATGCCGGAGGCAGTCTAGGGGCGGCGCTCCAAAAGGCTGGGCGCGAGTGGATCTGCGCTGCTGCGCCTCGCGCGTACGTATCTTGGCTGGGCAGGGTCAGGAAAGGCCCGTTTCCCACCTGGATTAGGATCGATCCGATGGGGTCGTAGTTTTCAGTCTCTTGTGCCATGGCTAGGGCCGGGGAGCGGTACCTCCCGGAGAAGGCGCGGTCTCCAGGCGCCCAAGCCAGGTGCTGCTAGTGCTCGTCCCCATGGCAACCCCAAGCGCAGCCCGGCCTGTTCTACGCCGGGAGCGGAAGAGGGGTGTCGGAGGAGTCAGGGTAGCGGGTTCCTGCCGAGAACGCGCCCTTCCTTGCGTGTCTCCCCCGCGCACCGGTAGCCGTGGTGCAGCCCAAGGCGGAAGCGGCTCCGGGACGGAACTGACTTGCTAGTGCAGCTATGGCTGCGGGCGTCCCTTGTGCGCTTGTCACTAGCTGCTCTTCCACCTTCACCGGAGACCGGCTGGTCCAACGTGAGTAGCGAGGCTCCCGGGCCGACCTTCAAGTTCTCCGAGCCTCGGCGGGCGGCAGCCTCGGAATCGCGGTCTCCCTCTGTGCCTTTGTCGCCGCCGCGGGCCCCGAGCTCTTCCTCCACTCGGCGGTGGCCAGAGGCTCCACGGGTGCAGCTCAGACCCGGTCCGGGGGCCCAGGCCCCGCAGGTGTCTTCCCTTGGCTCTCACACTCATTGCTTTTCTGCCCGCCCGGCGCGCTATTGCATTTCTTCCAGCTTTTTCAGCAAAGTGGGACTCATCCCTGCCCCGCCCAGTCCACGGATTGTTGCGGGGACCTTTGAGATGAACCGCAAGGCGCTCTGGAAATTGTACCCACTCACGCGGGTGTAAGGTGCAGGAACTGGGATGTCTGTTGCTATCCCTGCTCCGGAGGTAGAGAGTTGGTTTCCTTTTGGCTCCTCCTTGTTGTATGTGAGTTCGCCTTGTCTCCTCCACTCTAGTTATTTACTGTAGGTTGTTATCCAACATTGGCTTTGGGGTGTTACTGGCCTAGTTTCTTTGCCTCTGGAGCTTCACAGTGGCTGTCAAACTGAACGACTTAAAAGAAACCTTAGGCGAGACCAGTGTAGTAGAAAGAGCATGGGACTGGGTCATAGGCTCAGCATTTTGAGTAAATGATTCTGTGAAGTTGATTGTAACCAAGACTCCTATTTTAAATGAGTGGATCTCAGCTGTGTGATAGCTTAACCTTCACCCTTCAGTTTTCGAATCTGTAAAATGGTGATGATTTTCGCAGAATTGTGCTTACCCCAGAGGTTGGCATTTGGTAAACGTTAGATAATGGCAGTCATTATTATCAAAGCACATTATCTTGGGAACCCTCAGTTTCCTGGGCCTACAAATGGTGCATATGAGCCTATCTCACAGGATTATTTGAAGGACAGGTGCCATTTTGAAAGCACTGTGTCAATTGTGAAGCATCACACAATTGTATATATATTTTTTCTGTACCTGTCAAATGACAGAATTAGGCAGGATGCCCCTCCAACAACAAATATTCTATAACTTAGTTGCCCTTTGTGACCACTTAAAAAGTTCTTTGCCAGGGTAAAAGTTTAATTATAACACTTATTGTTATACTCTATGCCGTTTCCTTACCCCTTAACAGTGCTCCTTCCATTTATTCCCTTTCTTTTCTTTTTTAAAAATTGTTTCATTGTAAAAAAAATAGTGCATACTTCTTTAGTGCATACTCATTAAGTAAGATTTAACATATGGAGAAAAGAGAATGTCATCCATGGTCTCATCAGCCAGACACAAGTACTGTTAACATTTCTGTGCATTTCCTTCCAGTCTTTTTTCCAATACTTACGTTTAAAAAGAAAAATGGTAATTATATTTCACATATAATTTTATTCCTGATATTTATAATTCCTGATACAATTCCTGACATTTTCTATATAATTTTTATGTTTTATACATAATTTACATTTTCATATTTTGTATATAAAAATTTAAATATATGTAAATTAAATGTTCAAAATATTTAAATAAAATTAAATTTATGCACATATAATTAACATGTGCAATATATAAAATGTATATAATTTATGTTTATATTTTACATATAATATTTTTAATATAAATTTTATCCTGATATTTTTCTTTTTTAATTTTTAAAAATTTACATCCAAATTAGCATATAGTGCAACAATGATTTCAGGAGTAGATTCCTTAGTGCCCCTTACCCATTTAGCCCATCCCCCCTCCCACAACCCCTCCAGCAACCCTCAGTTTGTTCTCCATATTTATGAATCTCTTCTGTTTCTTCCCCCTCCCTGTTTTTATGTTATTTTTGTTTCCCTTCCCTTATGTTCATCTGTTTTGTCTCTTGAAGTCCTCATATGAGTGAAGTCCTATGATTTTTGTCTTTCTCTGACTAATTTCACTTAGCATGATACCCTCCAGTTCCATTCACGTAGTTGCAAATGGCAAGATTTCATTCTTTTTGATTGCCGAGTAATACTCCATTGTATATAAATACCACATCTTCTGGATAAAAGAACCTTTATCCATTCATCCATCGATGGACATTTGGGCTCTTTCCATACTATGGCTATTGTTGATAGTGCTGCTAACATGGGGGTGCATGTGTCCCTTTGAAACAGCACACCTGTATCCCATGGATAAATGCCTAGTAGTGCAATTGCTGGGTCTTAGGGTAGTTCTATTTTTAGTTTTTTGAGGAACCTCCATCCTGTCTTCCAGAGTGGCTGCACCAGCTTGCATTCCCACCAACACTGCAAAAGAGATCCTCTTTCTCCGCATCCTCGCCAACATCTGTTGTTGCCTGAGTTGTTAATGTTAGCCATTCTGACGGGTGAGAGGTGGTATCTTCTTTTGGTTTTGATTTGTATTTCCCTGATGATGAATGATGTGGAGCATTTTTTCATGTGTCGGTTGGCCATCTGGATGTCTTCTTTGGAGAAGTGTCTCTTCATGTCTTTTGCCCATTTCTTCACTGGATTGTTTGTTTTTTGGGTGTTGAGTTTGATAAGTTCTTTACAGATTTTGGATACTAACCCTTTATCTGGTATGTTGTTTGCAAATATCTTCTCCCATTCCTTTGGCTGCCTTTTAGTTTTGCTGATTGCTTCCTTTGCTGTGCAGAAGCTTTTTATTTTGATGGGGTCCCAGTAGTTCATTTTTGCTTTTGTTTCCCTTGCCTCCGGAGACGTGTTGAGTAAGAAGTTGCTGCGGCCAAGATCAAAGAGGTTTTTGCTTGCTTTCGCCTCGAGGATTTTGATGGCTTCCTGTTTTACATCGAGGTCTTTCATCCATTTTGAGTTTATTTTTGTGTATGGTGTAAGAAAGTGGTCCAGGTTCATTCTTCTGCATGTCGCTGTCCAGTTTTCCCAGCACCACTTGCTGAAGAGACTGTCTTTATTCCATTGGATATTCTTTCCTGCTTTGTCAAAGATTAGTTGGCCATACGTTTGGGGGTCCATTTCTGGGTTGTGTATTCTGTTCCATTGATCTGAGTGTCTGTTCTTGTGCCAGTACCATACTGTCTTGATGATTACAGCTGTGTAGTATAGCTTGAAGTCTGGGATTGTATATGCACATAAAATTAATACATGCAATATATAAAATGTATATTATTTATATTTATATTTTACATATAATATTTTAATATAAATGTTATCCTGATATTTTCTTTTTTTTTTTTAATTTTTTTTTTTTTAACATTTATTTATTTTTGGGACAGAGAGAGACAGAGCATGAACGGGGGAGGGGCAGAGAGAGAGGGAGACACAGAATCGGAAACAGGCTCCAGGCTCTGAGCCATCAGCCCAGAGCCTGACGCGGGGCTCGAACTCACGGACCGCGAGATCGTGACCTGGCTGAAGTCGGACGCTTAACCGACTGCGCCACCCAGGCGCCCCCTGATATTTTCATTTAACATCACATCATAAATTACTTTCTATCATATATTGCCTCTAGTGAACATAGAATTTGCTCAAGATTCTTAAAATTCTTGATGTATTTAACTTTACAAAATAATCACGTGCGTTTGGATTTCCATTACTGATATATATAAAAGTCATTTCCAAGCCAGTGTCTGAAATATTTGGTGAATATTCTGATGACTGTGGTACTCTGTGTGCTTTAAGGATCAGAATTGGCAGACACAGTCACTTCTTGAAGGAGTTGATTACCTATAATTGGCAAATAGTAACTCTATAGTACTTTAAAGTATGGTAGCATTCTTGGGGGTAAAATGAATTCTGTAAAATAATCCACTTTGTTTCTATATGTAAAATTCCTCTTAGGTAACTCAAAGCCAACTTTTGTGTTGACTAAAATTAGATAGGCCTTGGGGCGCCTAGGTGGCTCAGTCGGTTAAGCGTCCGACTTCAGCTCAGGTCACGATCTCGCGGTCCGTGAGTTCGAGCCCCGCGTCGGGCTCTGGGCTGATGGCTCAGAGCCTGGAGCCTGCTTCCGATTCTGTGTCTCCCTCTCTCTCTGCCCCTCCCCCGTTCATGCTCTGTCTCTCTCTGTCTCAAAAATAAATAAACGGTAAAAAAAAAATTAGATAGCCTTTGTGATTCTGTTAATATTCCGTAGAGAAAAAAATAAGACTGCCAGTGAAGACATTACTTGTAAGGAAAAGTGAACTATAAAAGGACTTTATCATTTCTTGTCAGGTTATTGATAGGGAAATGGTGGGTACCACTAGCCTGCAGTATTTGCCGAGCATTCCTTCTGTTTTATTATAAGATTGAATTAAATTAATCATGAATTGAGGCTAATTTTGGTATAAGAGAGACGACCACAATGAATGATGTTTGTCAAGTGTTCAGTGATATTAGGCCATAGAATGATTTTGGATTGAATCTGATCTTTTTGGGGAAGGTTTGGTTTCGTTTCATCCATCAGGAAGAAGAACCTTTAGGGTTTCTCCAGTTTCTCTTTCTTTCAACATCTGATCTCTTTTACTGCTTTTAACCAACAATGGGAAATATTTCATAACCAGATAACCAAGTTTGTTATAAATACACATGAAATAAAAATCAGTAGGCCTCTGCTATGGATAAAGTGCATGCATGGATTTTGTGGAAAACTTTTTTTCATTTTGTCACTCAAAGGCCTTATTTTCAGTATTCTGGGTGGGTGTCTGATATCAGATAAAAGGGCATTACAGACTTACATTGTAGACTTTTAAAAAAATTCTTTTTTAATGTTTGTTTATTTTTGAGAGAGAAAGAGAGAGAGAGAGAGAGAGAGAGACACTGAGCACCACCAGGGGAGGAGCGGAGAGGGAGGGAGACACAGAACCCAAAGCAGGCTCCAGGCTCTGAGCTGTCAGCACAGAGCCCCACATGGGGGCTCGAACCCCCAAACCCCCAAGCAGCGGGATCATGACCTGAGCTGAGGTCGGACATTCAACCAACTGAGCCACCCAGGCACCCCACATTGTAGACCTTTAAAGGGAAATGAAGTCTTAGGATGCATGAAGGCAAGGCTGTATGTGCTGTGAGAGCCCGTGTCTGTATTCCAGGGCCAGACCTCTTTCCACCTCATATATATTTATATGAAGGTTTTACTTTCATTCTGGAAAAGTATAGCCTGATACGAAGCACAGCTCGTCTCTTTTGTACCGGTTACTGTAGCTAAAATGACAATTAACGTACTATTCCTGCTCTCAAGAGGGATGCAGTGAAAGTGTGTGTTCCACTTGTGAAAATATTAAAATGTAGAGACCGAAGTTTTAACATTTTACTCTACTTTCTTAGAAGGAACTTTAGTTTTTATTTTAACTCCAGGACAGTTAACATACAGTGTTATATTAGTTCCAGGTGTACGATATAGTGATTCAGCACTTCTGTATGTTACACTGTGCTCATCATGGTAAGTGTGCTCTTAATCCCCTTCACCTGTTTCACCCATTCCCCCCCGCCCCCATCTGCCTCCCCTCTGGAAGCATCTGTTCTTGATATAGGAGTCTGTTTTTTGGTTTGCCTTTTTTTTTCTTAGTTCTTGTTTTCTTAAATTCCACCTGTGAGTGAAATCATATGGACTTTCTTTGACTTATTTTACTTAGCATTATACCCTCTAGATTCATCCATATTGTTGCAAATGGCAAGATTTCATTCTTTTTTTTATGCCTGAGTAACATTCCATTGTATATATATTCACACATCTTCTTTACCCATTCATCAGTTGAAGGGCACTTAGGCGGCTTCTGGCTTCCGTGGTTTGGCTATTGTTAATGCTACAATAAACATAGGGGTACATATGTCCTTTTGGATTAGTGTTTTTGTTTTCTTTGGGTAAATATCCAGTAGTGGAATTACTGGATTTTATGGTAATTCTATTTTTAATTTTTTGACGAACCTTAATACTTTTTTCCACTCCTAGAAGACGCTTTAGGTAGAAAAGTCTCCGGAGACTTGTTTGATTTTTTTTTTTTTTTTTTTTTTTTGAAGTGTGTAATGCTAACTCAGCAACTGTAAGCCATTCAGGTTCTACATCTGAACACTCGGAACAGAATTCTTACTTTTAGTGAAATGTGGGAATTTGGAGATCTTACAATCATAATAAGCATTTGAACTCTTCTCTTTAAAAAAAATTTTTTTTTAATGTTTATTTATTTTTGAAGGAGAGAGAGAGACAGAGCATGAGCAGGGGAGGGGCAGAGAGAGAGGGAGACACAAAATCCGAAGCAGGCTCCAGGCTCTGAGCTGCCAGCACAGAGCCTGACGCAGGGCTTGAGCTCACGAACTGTGAGATCATGACCTGAGCCGAAGTCGGACCCCCAACCGACTGAGCCACCCAGGTGCCCCTCCGAACTCTTCTCACATGTGTTTTCACACCTTTTAATTTGGTTCTTGTATCTGTGAAGTCATGAATTCAGGTTATCCCCATTTTATAAATGCAGAAATTGTGGCTTAGAAAAAAATACTAGCTGGCTTGCCCAAAGCGCTCAAGTACTAAGTGTGGGTGCATACGATCACATTCCGGACTTTTATGCATGGAACATGTGAATGAAATGTGTTGGAATTCCTTAGCAATCAGAACTATTTAAGGTGGTGGCATTGGTATAAGAAATGATAGAGAAGATTAACTCCTAAAAGAAAGTTTTAAAATATCTTTGGATTTCCATTTAGGAGGGTTGAAGTCTTAATTCTGAGTGAGGAGGAAAATATCTTTGTCTGGAGGACCTATATTTAAAAAGAGCATTATGGGGGCACCAGAGTGGCTCAGTCAGTTGAGTGTCAGGTCATATGAGCCCTCACAAAGGGCTGGTTGCTGTCAGCCTGTCAGGGCAGAGCCCACGTTGGATCCTCTGTCCCCCTCTCTCTACCCCTCCCTCACTTGCACTCTCTCTCAAAAAAAAAATAACAGAACAAAACAAAAAAACCCAAACATTATGTGTTCCCGATAGTTTGAACGGTGTCTGAATTTTTATTTGCTCAGTTGAGTGAACTCAAAATAGAGGCATATTATTTATTAGTCACTCCTATGTAGGATTAACATTAAAAATAGGAAATTGTTTGAGATCATCTCTACCATTCCTCTAGATGTAAAATCCTGTGTTACCATGTTACTTATTTTTATGTTAGATTATATGGTGCTTCTTACTTCTGCATTCTTTTTTTTTTTTTTTTAATTTTTTTTTTCAACATTTATTTTATTTTTGGGACAGAGAGAGACAGAGCATGAACAGGGGAGGGGCAGAGAGAGAGGGAGACACAGAATCGGAAACAGGCTCCAGGCTCTGAGCCGTCAGCACAGAGCCCGACGCGGGGCTCGAACTCACGGACCGCGAGATTGTGACCTGGCTGAAGTCGGACGCTTAACCAACTGCGCCACCCAGGCGCCCCTTACTTCTGCATTCTTAATTTGTGTGTGTGCGTGTTTTGGAAAACTGCCCCGTGTATTTTGTGCTATAATATCATATTCAGTTTATTGACATTAATACAATCCACCAATCTTACTCAGATTTCCCCAGTTTGACTTTTATGCGTTTGTGCTTGTGTATGTATTCTGTACAACTTTGTCACCTGTGGTTTGTGTACCTACTGCAATCAAGATACTGAATAGTTTCAACACCGCAGGGATCCAGTGTGTTGCCCTTTTATAACCGCACCCACCTCTCTCCCAGGTTATGCCCCCAGTCTTCATCCCTAACCCCTGAAAACCACTAACCCGTCTTCCATTTCTAAAATGTTGTCATTTCAAAAATACAATTGGAGCTCTATAGTAGATTACTTTTGGAGATATTTTTTTCTGCTCAACAGAATTCCCTAGAGAGTCATCTAGAGTGTATGTGTCAATAATCCATACCTCTTTATTGCTGAACAGCATTCCATGGTAAGGATGTGCCACAGTTTAACTGTTTAGCTGTGGAAGCACATCTGGGCTGGTTCCAGTCTTTGGTCCCTGGTCCTATTTTTGTATAAAGTTTTATTGGCACACAGCCGTGACCGTTTGTTTACATTTTGTCTATAAATACTTTCCAGAGTTGAACAGTTGCACCACAGACAGTATGGCCCCCAGCCTAAAATATTTGCTATCCAATCCTTTATTGAAAAAGTTTGACAACCTGTATTCTGAGCACTCACCGCGTACTAATCTGCTTAACTATTACAACATTTTTGTGCTATTGTTCCCATCATTATTCTCATTTTGCAAAGAAATTGCAACACGGAGAAATTAAGTAATTTGCTCCAGGCCAAATAGCTGAGCCAGGTTTTGAACAGAGGCAGTCTGGCTCTAGGAGCAGCCTCTTAAGCAGGCCTGCTCGCAATTAACTCAAGATAGGGGAACTCAAAACAGCAGAGGCACCAGAGAGGCAGCCGCTGAGCTATGGGGGTTCTCTTTGAAAGGCTGAAGGGATAATAGGATTTAGCCCGTGGTCATTTGCTTTTGTAGGAGAACAATGCTTGAAACCGAGCTAAAACGTCTCACTAATTTGAATTTAGCAATTCCACACAGGACCTTTGTACGTTCTTCCCGGATTTAACTAAGGCTCGGGCCCCAGGTCCTGGTCACCTGGTTTCCACAGCTCCCCGGGGGAAATGGAAAATGAGCCCAGCCATTGTTATGTTTTGCTGTCTTCCAGGGATTTGCAGATAAGGAGGGCGCTCCTTCCTAGAGAAACCTCCCTGGGCCAGGGGGAGGTGAAATGGTAGCTTTTAAACAAAATATATTTTTTTCCTCATAGGTGGGAAGACTTATGCCCAGCTGAGAAGATTTGGGTCTCCCTTTAGGGCAGTCAGCTATCCTAATTTCCCCAGGATTGAGGTTTTTTTGTTTTTTTTTTTTTTTAAGATTGAAGTATAGTTGACATGTATTAGTTTCAGGTGTATGACATAGTGATTTGGCAGTTATAAACATTACGAAATTCTCACCACGATAGTGTAGTTACCATCTGTCACCATAAAAAATGATTACCGTATCACTGACTATGTTCCCTCTGCTGTACTTTCTATCCCTGTGATTTGCTTTTATAGCCAGAAGTGTGTACTTCTTCATCTCCTTCCCCTATTCCGCCTATGCCCTCAACACCCTCCCCTCTGGCAACCACCAAATTGTTCTCATATATATGAGTTTTTGTTGTCTGTTTTATTTTTTAGATTCCTCGTAGAAGTGAAATCGTAAGGTATTTGTCTTTCTCGGACTTATTTCTCTTAGCATAATGCCTTCCTTCTAGGTCCATCCATGTTGCATTTTTAAGGTTGCAGTAGACACTCCACTTTTGAACTTTTGGTGTTTGGAATTCAGATTCCAAACTTACCCATGGAAACAATGCTCCAGCCCCTAGGTTTCTAAAGGGTTCTAAAGCTGAAGAACCAGTTAGCTCAACTATATGATGGGTAAACTAGGCTTTGGGGAATTACACAGGCAAAGCCAGCCATCATTTATGACATTGCTTCTTTGGGAAACATACATTCTCCTTCAAGACTGGGAGTTTGTGTCTAGGCCTCTTAGACCCCAATAGTTACAAAAGGATCCTAAAGTAGTTTACTAAGGAGACGTTATTTCAAAGGTAGGGGCTTATTACACAGCTTAGCTAATATTGTCCAGCAACAGAAGAGGATAAGAGCTTGGGTCTTTTAATTTGCATTTTTTTTTTTTTTCTATAGCTGCTTTGTTATTCTGAGTGGAACCTTTTTTTTTTTTTTTCCCACTCTGGGAATAAATAATAATTTTTGCTTAAGCAATATCGCTTGTTTTTTTGTGGTAGGACAGCTCTGCCTTTGTGTATTTCCAAGGCTTTATTTTCTTCAAAGGAAGAAAGATTGGACTAACAAGATCTTCCACCAACGGGCTAAGGTTGTCATCAGAGTGATTCAGTAAGTGGTCAGCCTAAGCAGCGATTTCAACTGGTAATGGGGGTAGAGGAGTGTTTTTAGCTATGATTCTTAATATATTTTTAAATTTTCAATTAACATTAATAGAGGGCTTAGGATTTTTATTGTTATTAAAAGAGGGATGTTAAGTCATCAACCTAAGGAGGAAGAAAGATTAAATACAAGTTCATATTTTCTCCAGACCCAAAGGAACTTACAAAACATGCCCATGTTATCTTTTAGTATGAGCGCGCACGTGTGTGTGTGAGTGAGAGAGAGAGAGAGAGAGAGAGAGAGGGAAATGCAAGCTCAAAGAAGTTGTGATCTTCTAAGGTTGTTCAGCCTTGCATGTTGGAGAGCCAAGATTCAGTTCTAATTCTTCCATATACATGAAACGTGATGAATTTCTTGGCAGCCAGAACTGTGTGTATTCAAGGTGGAGGTAGGGATAGGAAAAATTACAGTGAAAGATTTTTCTACAAAGATGAGAACTTTTATGGCTCAAATTAAATGTACACTTTTCTTTCGTGGTAGTTTAGAGCGTTAGTAGATGAACTGTGACAGGTTAAATGATTAAATGAAGACATTTTTATTGGTGTTCAGTTTGTTTCCTAGTGGAGTCGGGAATTTGACTTTTTGTATAAGGTTATTGTTGATGATGAAATGATTGTAAGGTGTTTGCCTTCCCAATAAATGGCATTCCTGGAAAGAGGGTGGAGAGTATGATGAGAAGCACCAGTGGAAAAATATTGTGCATTAACCCATGTTGCACAGAACCATTTATGACGCAGAGAGCATTGTATCATCCTGGACGATTCTAAGAGTATCTAGACTCAGACCCTTATTTCTGGGCCATCCAACTGCTAGTTTTTGTGCACAAAAGTAAAAACATCTAGAAACTACGTAGTGGTCATTTGGTTTAAGCTTGCCCTGTATAATTCCTCAACAAATAGTGACACTTCATAATAATGAAATCTGATATAGACCCATTTTTCAAAAGGTTAAGGTATAAAAATTGTTTTGAGTGTGTCTGGCGAGAATGATAATCTGGACGTGACATTGTATTTGTGTTGGAGCCAACGCACACAGATACCACAGACACATCTCTAATAATTACTTATCCAAAAAACAGGATTGACGTAGGTTAAGACAAAGAGGACAGTTGTCAAACTCTTAAAGAGCCTGTGTGATGTTGTAGGCTCAGTAGCAAATACCCTCTTCAGGGTTTCATTTTCCACACTGACCTGAAGGCTGGTTCTACACAGAGATGGGGAAACATGTTACTGTCCTTGGATCAAAATCTGTATGCTCACAGCAGGAACATGTGATCAACCGGTAATAAACCAAGAAAATTGCCATTCTGTCTGCATTCTCCTGGGGTCATTCATGGGTTTCGTGGGGGAAAACTTTTTGCGAATTGAGCACTGAGGTCCACCTTTTCCTGGCTGTTTTGACTTGAAGCAAGTTAACTTTCCTCCTACAAATATTCAGTCTCTCTACCTGTGCCATCATCGTTCTAAGTCTCTAAAACATCATGTGCCTCAGTTACTTACCTCATCTGTAAAATGAAGACATTATCTTCCAGCTTCCATGATTTTTTTGGTTTTTTAGCAGCTTCATTTGGATATAATTTAAATATAAGATCCACTTACTTTTGGTGGAAAACATTTCTATCCCCTAGAAGGAAAGCTTGTGACTATTTGCAGTCACTCCCCATTCTCGCCCCCAGCTCTAGGCAACCACTAATGTACTTTGTCTTTATAGATTTGCCTTATGCGGACATTTTATTTCAAAGGAATCCTGTAGTATATACTCTCTTGTATTGCCCTTCTTTTACTCAGCTTAATGTTTTCGAGATGCATCTATACTATAGCATGTACTTCATATTCCATTGTATGGGCATACCACACTTTAACCATTCATCAGTTGATGGACATTTGGGTTGTTTCCACTTTGGGGCTACTATGAGTAATGCATTTATGCACATTCAAAGAAGCTACTGTGCTATTTGAAGAAACTGCCAAACTGCTTTCCAGAGTGATGGCACCATTTTGTGTTCCCATCAGCAATGTGTGTGGATTCCAGTTTCTCCTCCTCTTCAGCAACGCTTGTTATTACCTGTATTTTCCATTATAGCCATCCTAGTGGGTGTGAGGTGGTATTTCACTGTGGTTTTGATTTGCCTTTCCCTAATGGCTAATGATGCTGAGATTCTTTCCAGGTGCATATAGGCCATTCCTATGTCTTCTTTGGTGAAAGGTCCATTCAGTTCTTCTTCCAATTTTTTTTCTTTTATATTTATTTATTTTTGAGAGACAAAGACAGAGCACAAGCAGGGGAAGGGCAGAGAGAGAGGGAGACAGAGAATCTGAAGCAGGCTCCAGACTCTGAACTGTCAGCCCAGAGCCTGACGCGGGACTGGAAACCACAAACCGTGAGATCATGACCTGAGCCAAAGTTGGACGCTTAACCGACTGAGCCACCCAGGTGCCTCTCTTCTTCCCATTTTTAAGTTGGTTTTTTTTCATCTTATTATTGAGTTGTAAGAGTCCTTTAAATATTCTGGAAATGGTCACACATATCATTCACATGTATTTTCTCCTGTTTTGTGGCTTGTCTTTGGGTTTTCTTGATGGTATCTTTTGAAATGCAACAATTTTTAATTTTGATGAAGTCCACAGTGCTATAGTGTTCTTTTTCTGTGGTCCTTTGACCAGGTGTTGCCCAATGATGGTCTTACCCTTCCTGAAGGACCTTTTAAGTGCTGGGACATTGGATGTGTTAGCTTTATGATGCTCTCCAGTGGACCAAGCTTATTTTCATATTTGAATGCAGGGGATACAGAGTAGATGTTCTTCATTAAACTTACTGTGTTTGGGAAAATTCATCTCAGACATGTTTACCTTCTTTCAGATAAGTCAGCATCTGCTGCAGATACTGTCGTCATCCTGAGCAGACATTGACATCTTTTTGTGACACTGACTTGATGCTAATTTGTTAATGAAAAATTATTACTTGAATGTGACAAGTACTCTCCTAATTGGCCTGTCTAGGCTTATGTCTTCTTTTTTTCCCAGAAAACCACCATTCATAAATAATTTTCAAAACATCTAAGGTTAATGACCAAAAAATTCTTATGATTGAAATAACTAAGATGTTTGAGATCGATTTTATCAGAGATAGATTTCATGTGATGCCTGGCTGTAATGGCAAGTTTCCGTTCTGGGAGAAAGAATAAAACCAACTTTGCGTTCCAGAACTTGCATTTTGTTTCATAAACACAGCCAGGTCCATTCCACAAGTTCCTTTTAGATCAGGGTTTCCGAGCCTTCACACTGTTGACATTTTCAGCCGGGTAATCCTTTGTTGTACACGTGCTCTCGTATGCACTGTAGGATGTTTCACAATATTCCTGGCCAATGCCCACTAGATGCCAGTAGCAGCTCCCAACCTGGTACAACCAAAAATGTCTCCAGGTGTTGGCGTGTCCCCAGGAGGGCCAAAATCACCTCCCTATAGAGAACCCTGGCTTAAATATAGATCTAGAACTGTGGTTTTGAATAAATAAGTAATAGTAATGGAATTCAAAGAAGTCCCTCTCCCCCCCATATGGGTGGGAATGGTTCATGGGCTGTGCCGCTGGGATTGATAAAGTGGTCTTTGCGTTCAGCCCGTAGAACATACAAGCTGGGGGTTCCTCCTTGGCCTTCATAAAACACTTTTCCATGTTCTCTCTCCCCTTGCTGCCAGCTTCTTCCTGTTCTTTTGTGCAGATGTGTCTTACTGCATCATGGGGTCTTCTGGGGGCAGGCACAAACCATGTTTTTTCCCTGAACATTCCTCCCCCATTCCCCCCCCCCCCCCCCCCAGTTATTTTAAGATGAACCTGTGGTGACCAATTCCAGATGGCTACTGGGAGAAAGTAAACTAGGGGAGGAGGAAGAGGAGGAGGAGGACTGAGTTGGATTTTCTCTGCTTCAACTTTCAAACTTTTCCACGGTGATATAAAAAGTCGCCCCAGAGCATGTGGAAATGTGAATTTCGAGGGTGACCAGAGAGGAGTGTGTGAGGAAAAGGTAATGAAGTGTTGTAAGCAAACCAGAATTGCTGTCCTCTTGTTCAAGCAGCGGTACGTTGCCCTAACCCAGTTATTCTTCCCTGGGCAACCTAGTACTGCCCCAACCGGCCGTCTGTCCCTTAGACTGAACCAAGCACTGCCTGCACTCGCACGGGGAGGCGGCAGGGTGATGGCTCAGAGAATCACAGACGAGGATTTCCCCACACTGGTCCTTACAAAGGCCTGGCCCTAGGCCTGCACAGTTCTAAGCGTTAAGTATCACACCGGTGGAGATGGCCCCTTGTACTTGGGGACTAATCTGTTCATAACTGCTACAAAGTGTGTGACAGCAGGCCCCTTTCTAGGACCTTTCAGGAAATCGCACTATGAGATTGTAACTAGTTGCAACAATATGGAGCCTTGATGATTTTTAAAGGTCTCTCTTTGCCTTTCCTTGCTGGCTAATGAGAAGTCTGGCCTTCATAGTTTTTCCTAAAGCACATTTTACCCGATTCTTTTCTTTCATAATGGCTACTTTCCCCTTCAACTGACGTCAGACTCTGCTGCCTCCTATAATTTTCCTAATTGCTTTCTCTTCTGTCTCAGTCTGTGCGTTAACAATGGAAAAGAAACATTTGAGAAGGCATATTTTGGGAAGGGAGGGGCCAGAGCCGCTCAAGGACGCGGTCGTTTCCCCGTTGCACTTTTTCTTACCGCCTCTGCCCGTGCATCTCTGGCCCAGCCTCTTGTCCAGAGTGCAGCACGTGGGCAGACACCTGAGCCCGGGAGGAGGGAAATGAACACTTACTGGGGCAACTCAGTGCCCAGTGCCTGCCTGCACCTTCTCACGCATCGTTGCATTTAATCTGCAAGAAGCCATTTGAGAAGTGTGTTTGTCCCTTTGCCGGTGAGGAAATGAGACACAGAGAGGTCAATTTTTTGTTCTTACAGAGGATCAGCATTCAAATGTGGGTCTGTCTGACCCCAGGTCTGTGCTGTCTCTATTTGATGGCCTTTTCTTTTTTTTTTCAATATATGAAATTTATTGTCAAATTGGTTTCCATACAACACCCAGTGCTCATCCCAAAAGGTGCCCTCCTCAATACCCATCAACCACCCTCCCACCCCCCATCAGCCCTCAGTTTGTTGTCAGTTTTTAAGAGTCTCTTACGCTTTGGCTCTCTCCCACTCTAACCTCATTTTTTTCCCCCTTCCCCTCCCCCATGGGTTTCTCTGTTAAGTTTCTCAGGATCCACATAAGAGTGAAACCATATGGTATCTGTCTTTCTCTGTATGGCTTATTTCACTTAGCATCACACTCTCCAGTTCCATCCATGTTGCTACAAACGGCCATATTTCATTCTTTCTCATTGCCACATAGTATTCCATTGTGTATATAAACCACAATTTCTTTATCCATTCATCAGTTGATGGACATTTAGGCTTTTCTCACAATTTGGCTATTGTTGAGAGTGCTGCTGTAAACATTGGGGTACAAGTGCCCCTATGCATCAGCACTCCTGTATCCCTTGGGTAAATTCCTAGCAGTGCTATTGCTGGGTCATAGGGTAGGTCTATTTTTAATTTTTTGAGGACCCTCCACCCTGTTTTCCAGAGCGGCTGCACCAATTTGCATTCCCACCAACAGTGCAAGAGGGTTCCCGTTTCTCCACATCCTCGCCAGCATCTATAGTCTCCTGATTTGTTCATTTTGGCCTCTCTGACTAGCGTGAGGTGATATCTGAGTGTGGTTTTGATTTGTATTTCCCTGATGAGGAGCGACGTTGAGCATCTTTTCATGTGCCTGTTGGCCATCCGGATGTCTTCTTTAGAGAAGTGTCTATTCATGTTTTCTGTTTTATGGCCTTTTCTATTCTGGTTAGTACTGTCAGTGCAGAGGGGAGGGAGAGGAACCGTGGGTCCCCGGAGGAGTGGATACCAGGGGTGGGAGGTTATGATACCTTGCGGAAAAGGCAGCTTCGGTTCTCGGAGAAAGTAGAAAACCAGCTGCATTCTCAGAAGAGGGCTGATTTCTGGAAGGATCATCTTGATTTGGAGTGGCAGCTATCATTTCCCTCTGGGCATAGAAAATATGACTTAACCACTGGACAGCTTCTCTTCACAAAGAATGTCGCGATTCGTTAAGGGGACATGAATTCTACTGGTGTCAAAAGTGTCCTGAATTCTACTGAAGAAGATGGGGTTAATCTAAAGCAGTATCAATGCATTTAAGTTAGAATGGACTTGTTTTGTCTTTTTTGGCTGGAGTGGATAGATGAGGGGGTAAGGTAAGGGTTAGTATGTGTGGGGGTGAGAGAGGGAGGGAGGGAGGGATTGCAAATGTGTACTTTTGGTGTTGGTAGAATTCACCTTGGAACTCCAGTGTGCTTCCTAATTCATGCTAGAGTATCACCTCTTACCGATTCTGAACTAAGGATAGCTGTGTGCAGGCCTCCTCTGATTTGACTGCTTACCAAATTTACACTCTCTGAGGGAAGCGACATTAGGACAGACAGAAGTACAGAGCGGGTGTGAGGACAAAGCAGTCATTGGGTTGCGGAGCTGACGTGCTTCCTTGGCGTACGCCTTTCTTCCGTTCTCTTGAATCTTGTCCCTGACTTGCCACGTGGGACTGTAGGGGAGAGAAGTTCACGAAAGAAGCAAGAAGGGAATCGGAGTGGCAGGAGAACTGGTGGCTATGTGTACCCGTTTCTCAAACAGGGCAAGAGATTTATACTTGCACTTAAAGCTGGGGGAAAGGTTCATACTTGCTCCTGGAGCTGGGTTGACGTTTAACTTCTCATCCGAAAACACTATAGATTACTATTTTAAGGTGTGAGACCAAGTTTGTGGCAACAGACTGGCAATTCATCATCTCGTATTTGTCTCTTAAACAATGATGTACTGCAGCTCCACCAGGTGGCTGCCAACAGCGGGAAGGAGACAGGCCAGCATCCACCGGGCGGAGGGAGAACTGCTCTTGACTTCATTTGTGCATTGTTTTGACGGCATCAAAATTCATTTTAGTGAAGGGCAAAGAAGGGAAAAAAAAAAAAACACATTGCGGGTTTCTCTAGGAAGTCTGGCAAAAAACCAAACAGCAACAAAAACCAAAACACAATCACTGTAACTCACTTATAACATATAAATACCCAAAACCCATAGACAGTTTTCGGACGGGTTAATTGTGCTTCAGGCTCGTATATTCTGATGCCTTTGTTCTGGCTATTATTTTTGGTTTTCATAAAAAAGTGGGAGATACTGTAAGCCCATAGGTTAGTTTGGGCTTGTGACCATTAGACACGTGAGTGTGATCTAGCTCGGATCCTGAGTATCACCAGTATTGCATCACAGTGTACTAGGGAAAAGTGCTGGTGACCTGAGTTTCTTTTAGGCTCTTCTCCCTTAGGCAAGTGGCTTCTCCTCCTCCTCCTCCTCCTCCTCCTCCTCCTCCCTCTCCTCCCTCCCCTCCCCCCCCCCCCCTCCCCCCCCCCCCCCCCCCCCCCTCCCTTTTTTTTGGTCCTCAGTTTTCCCATCTGTGAAATGAGTAAACGGTACTGGCTCATCTCCAGAAACTCTTAGTCATGTGCATAAGCGTTTGAGCAATTCTTGTTTTAACGTGGAAAAGAATAAACTTGTTAGACGTTTGAAACCAAATAGAAAAGACAAGTAAGTGAGAAAAGCCATATTTAGTGTAGACATTTACATTTTTAAAATTAAAGTGTACATTATGAAATTGATGACAAAAAGAATGAGACCGTTCACTTTTGTCTAGTTGTGAGATGGCACAGGTGTGATGACAAAGTCCATATTCAGCCTCTCCGAAAGTATCTGATTGGACATAAAATGTTACAAATGAAAGAATCTGATAAGTGGATTGAGCCATCAAGTTATTCCAGGGAGCACAATAAGGAAACACACATACCCAGCTAGGAAAACACTGACAGGTGAAATTCATTTTCCCAGCCTATTGGTTCTGTTCTCATCCAGGTGTAGAGAAAAGAGAAATTGCTTCTTTCTGTGTGTTCGGTAAATATCTTAATCACTTGGAAATCAGAGAGGAGACAAAACTAAAATTTTAAGAGCTCTGAGAAGCACATGGATCTGTTGTCTTGTGCTCTATGCATTGATTAATAAAACGAACCACGCTTAATGGATCCCAATGTCCTAAATTGCAGTCAGTAAGGAGGTGACCCCTTAATTGGTTTTATTTTTCCAGGTTAGTTGAAGACTGTGATTTCAAAAACGCATAGCTGAAATTTTATTCCAGTTTTTAACAAGACAAGCAGTGTAGGAAATCTCAAGAACCGCCTGTGGTGACAGCAGGAGTTCTGGTCCCACTCTTTGTCCTTTGCCCCATAACACGTGGAAACGGTATTTTACTCTCTGTATTCCCTACTTAAAAAAAAAAAAAAAAGTTAATTTGTTCGTTATTTAAAAAAAAAAATGCCCATGAATGAAGAAAACAGATTCCATATGGTAGCTCCTCCTATCCTTAAAAAATCAGTTTATACAATTTTTGCTACTCCCCTTGGTTTGGTTTGCCTTCTTCCATATGTGCTTTTATCGGCATATTGCTGGACCACCTGCTTGGAGTTAGGAAGATTAGCTTTGAATGCAACATAGACTTTGATCTAGGAGGTTTGGTGGGCTTTTTTTTCTTTTTCTGTGAGACACTTACATGAAAACAGAACCTTTGATTTTTACACTTTATCTGTTCTTCCTGCTCATTTCCTACCTGAACTTGTCATAATGCTCCATGGAGGACATCGCAGCTGGCTGCTAAGGAATTGCTTGATAATTAATGAAAGATTACTTTATGTAGAAATTAAGCAGCAAGAGCTGTCGATTTCTTGAACAGACAAGACAAATTCAGATTTTCAAATATTGGCATAGACCTATGGTAATTTACAAGTAACAATTCTGGTTGCAGTGAAAAATTTTAGAAAGTTTCACAGTGTGTGCCATATGTCAAATGTAGTCTTAAATTTATTTTAAATTTAGTTATTTTAATTTTTTTTAAAAAGGAGGGGTTTTATTTTCAGACCGTTTCCTCCTAATCACCACATAAATATAGTTTACCAGTGAAAAGCATGCATATATACACGTGCACGCTTTGTAAGTTACTATACATTAATCCTAGCAGTCTTTTGGACTACATAATTTCCTCAGATCTTTTTGTTTGAGCAAAAACTATGGCAGTGTTTCAAATACATAATCTTAGCTCTGGAACTGAAAATTTAGCTTCTAGTTTTCTATGTCCTGCTAACTGTGAGTTTGAGGAATATTTTATAAAATAATATTCATCTTACTTTGCATTGAAAAGGAGTTTGTGGCCATTTTGCCCTATATTCTCTCTCCTTTTTTTTTTTAAATAAAGTCACTTTTTTAAAATGTTTATTTTTGAAAGAGAGACAGAGCATGAGTGGAGGAGGGGCAGAGAGAGAGGGAGACACAGAATCTGAAGCAGGCTCCAGGCTCTGAGCTGTCAGCACAGAGCCCGACGTGGGGCTCGAGCTCACGAACCGTGAGATCATGACCTGAGTCGAAGTTGGATGCCCAACCGACTGAGCCACCCAGGCACCCCTAAAGTCACTCTTTTTTAACGTTTATTTTGAGAGAGAGGGTGAGAGAGAGAAAGAGAGAGAGAGAGGGAGGGCAAGAGGGAGAGTGGGGGGAGGGGCAGAGAAAGAAAGAGAATCCCAAGCAGGCTCTGTGCTGTCAGTGTGGAGCCCTGCTGGGACTTGATCTCATGAACTGTGAGATCATGACCCGAGCTCAAATCAAGAGTCAGGCACTTAACCGACTGAGCCACCCAGACACCCGCCATACCTTCTTATAAGAACCCAATTTTAGTGGCATGTTATTTTACCTCTTTAAACTTACTTTCCACATAAAACATGGGTTGTGGGTATGGATGTGAGAGATGGGAGGTTAGGGTAGGACAGTTTCTAATGTTTTCCACTTCTGAATACGTTACGGCATTACGGAAGCAAACTGCTCAGTGGTTCCATGTCCTCATCTATATTTGTTCATCGTTGATTTGGCTTTTACTGTCAGGATTTCATTAGTTATAGCCGCACTGCACATGGGTTTCTGAAAGATTTAGTTACATCCTAAATAAATTTGCTTGGCTGTTATGTCTTTAAGTGATGCCAAAAGTGTCTTTATCGGACAAAAATTTGAGTTGGCTTTCGAAGAATCTGAACAAGGCTGAATATAAATGGCATTGGGGTCATTTATCAGAATCCATTCTTTTCTATCTTCAGTTGAATTAATGTGTAAGCATTTGGCCCAAGGAATATGTGTAGCTTTTATTTTATTAATGGTTTAGCCTTACTGCTGCCTGCCTTTCAGCTTGCGGTAAGTACACAATAGTTCCAGATTCCTGAAGATTCTTGTAATCTTGCCTCTCACGTGAAGTATGTAGGCAATAAAATAAACGTAAGCTGTTCTTTCTTTTCTGCCTGCTTTTTTCTGGGTGTTTGGCTAAATAGCTCTTTTGTTGCCTGCTGTCTGACCTGATCACAATCGTTCTTGTGTTCTTACAAGAGCCCGTGAGTTCGATTATGCCACCATTACTTTCACAATCAAATGATAGAGAAGGAAATACCCTGATAAGTGGGGGGCTTTTTGAAATCTTTCCCGAAAGAGAAGCAGCCAGAGTACCCCGTTAGTCTGATACTTGACCGTGAAACTTGACCAGTGTGTATCAGTTTGTGCACTTTCCATGCTAACGTCGTGTCCTTTTGTTCAGATATCCTTGGAGCAGAAGATCTTCTCGTGGAAGTGACTGCCGATGATGCCGTGAGGTTTTACCCCTGGACCATTGATAACAAATACTATTCGGCAGACATCAATCTGTGCGTGGTGCCAAACAAATGTCTCGTCACTGCCGAGGTGGCGGAGTCCGTCCAAGCGTTGGTGGTTTACTTTGACAGCACGCAAGTAAGCTTTGGTTTTCCAGGGACCTTGAGGAGGAAATTATTTTGTGCTTCCCCCCCCCCCCCCTTTTCCATGAGGTCTCTTACTGTCTCTTTTTCTGGGTTGGTTGGTTGGTTTGTTTTTTCTCCCTCCAGAAATCTGGTCTTGATAGTGTTTCCTCCTGGCTTCCACTGGCAGAAGCATGGCTACCTGAGGTCATGATCTTGGTCTGTGACAGAGTGTGTGAAAATGGTAAGGCGTGCCAACGGGGCTACGGTTGGTACATACAGTTGCTGTGCCTTGGGAAGCAGAGTACTTTTGTTCTCTTAACTTAGTATATTTCCTGTGATTTTATTACTGTATAGAACTATTTTCAGCTATTTCTCTTTGGAATCTTGTAATACTTACATTTTATTTTTTATGAATGGACACTTGGGGTTTGAGATACCATCTTTTTTGTTTTAAATGTTTATTTTTGAAAGAGAGAGACACACACACAGAGTGCGAGCGGGGGAAGGGCAGAGAGAGAGGGAGACACAGAATCTGAAGCAGGCCCCAGGCTCCAAGCTGTCAAGCTTTGAACCCACGAACCGTGAGATCATGACCTTAGCCGAAGTCAGATACTTAACCGACTAAATTACCCAGGCACCCCGAGAAATCATCTTCTTTATATTACTTTATTTTGGGTGCCTTTAGAATAACGTTGACATTAAGGGCAGCACTGAGATTTGTGGAGAGTATTGCAGCAATATTCTGTTTGAAAAATTTTTTTTTACTTATGAAGATTCTTTTGCATGTTAGGTGTAAACCGACAAAAAGCTCAAGAATGGTGTATCAAACATGGCTTTGAATTGGTAGAGCTTAGTCCGGAAGAGCTGCCGGAGGAGGATGGTAAGTATTTATGTGTCGGGAGAAACATGGCGTTTGGATTCGGAGATGAGGGAGCATTTTAATTTGGGGAAGAAGAATCGAAGTGAAGTTAAAAAAATATTTTTTCCTCAGCTGTTTGAAAAGATTTGTACAAAACCCATTGATGTGGTCGTACTGGTAATCAAATAATCCATTTATTTGTCTTCACCATGCACGTTAGGACTTTTGAAATACTGTTTGTGTTTTTCTTACGGATGAAGATAGAGGATTTCTACCTTAAATCTCAGTCATTTCCCCAAGCTCTTATACTTTCTCCACTGCCAAAAAAAAAAAAAGAGGGTTTGACCTATATTCATAAATAGTTAACGTTCCTTATTTTGAATTCTTAATATCCTAAGGCTGAATTTCCAGGGACCTTAGGAAGGGCGTGCCAGCCCTATTTTTATGTCTTTTGGACATTTGAAACTACAAATAGACCCAGAATCCCCACTGCTTTCCCCCCGGGGCAGCTTTTCACTTAACTGCCTTCCACTATACTCTGGACCTTTTGTTTCTTCCCACATCTCTCTTCACCCCCCCTTCATTCCTCTTCTTACCGTCTCTGCTTCCAAATATACTTGTGCTCCCTGCTGTGGGACCTACCAAGATAAGACAGGTTTTGGCCCACCAAAACCTCATAATCTAGTACAAGAGAGAAACGTATACGAACAATTGAATTACCAAGTGGAATATCATAAATATTTAAACATATATATATATATACATATATATATTGGTGCTGTGGTATTTCAGAGATGGGAGAGATCATTTCCGTTTAGAAATGTGAAGACTGTGTTGGCATCATGAACTCTGACCTCTCACTTGTTCCATGGGGAAGAAATGGAAAAGGTGCTGGGCTTGTAGTTAGGGGACCAGTTGGGGTGTAGCATCGAGAAGATGCCAGTTGTTACAAAAGATACTTTAAGGCACAACCAATATGGATTAAAGCACATAGATAGGATAGAAGTAATCATTACATGAAACCTACCTAATTTTCTTGAAAGGAATTAAGAAATATCTTTTTATATTCTGGCTTATTTAGAATTTTTCCAGAATGTTACCTTTGGAAATAAAACCGTGCCAGAGAAGAAGAGGACAAAAATGAAATAAAAAGGCTGATTTTTCTCCCTGTACATTTTTAATAATAACTAAAAATGAACAAGTACAGTTTCTCTTCTCACATCTTTCCAAGGCCCCTAAAACTTGTGCCTTGTTTTGTGTATATGAACATGTACATAATTGCTTATTTCTGGCACTAGAATTTTCTCATCTTAGTGTTGCCCCTGAGAGTCAACCTTTGAGTCATTTATTTAAATCTGTTTTTATTTTGTAATTTCTCCTCCCTTATACCACCACACATCTCCTTGCTCCTTGTCTGAACAATGCTCTTGCATTAATTTAGCTTAATATTAAAATAAACTTTTAACATATCATCTTTAGGCGAAGTGATTAAGTCCTCCCTAGAAGTTTTAAAAACAAACCGTATGCTTTGTATGCGTGTGTTCTAACCCCAGGTATGAGAATTCATGCTTGTTTGGATTAGCTTTCATCTTCCTGGTTCTAGCTCTTTATTTCAGACCCTTTTTATGGCTTCTGGTTCTGACATCTGAGGTATTCTTCTTTTAAGAACAGAATTATTCGTAGTGAAGATAAACCTGCCTTTTTATTTCCTCATTTAGACACGATGGCAATAAAATTCATCTTTGTGTTTTCAGTTTAAGCCTCACCGTATTTGTTGGGTTGGTAGGTTGGTATCTTTCAAATGATTCATCCATCCATCAGTAGTTACTGAGTGCCTGGTGTCCTTCAGGCGCCACATTAGCTGGTGGTTCCCGCCAGCCTTTGTCGGTGGGGGGGGGGGGGGGGGATTGCAGAGTGGGGTCAGCCCCATTTTTCTTTGAGAATGGCATATGTGATTTGCCCTTGATCAAATAGGTAACAAGTTACAGAGCCTGAGTTCAAATTCAGATCTTCTGACTTCTAATTCTGTGCCAGGTCAGGCCACTGGACACAGGTTCTACATGGATGGTGCCCTGTAAGCTCTTAGGAGACTTTGTCTTCCAACCACATGAAAACTTTTTCTGCCATTATTTTCCATACAGTCTTTCATGTTCAGTTTCCATTGTACACATATCTGCAAGCCAAGAATGTCATCTTCTTAGTATGCTAACCGGGATTATTGCCCTATTATTTTGAGTAGTATCAGTTAAATTCCAGAAGCAAGATAGTACGAATACTAAACCGGCAAAACTGAGTTGCTGGTTTTTATTTTTTATTTTTTTTAATTTTTTTTTTCAACGTTTATTTATTTTTGGGACAGAGAGAGACAGAGCATGAACGGGGGAGGGGCAGAGAGAGAGGGAGACACAGAATCGGAAACAGGCTCCAGGCTCTGAGCCATCAGCCCAGAGCCCGACGCGGGGCTCGAACTCACGGACCGCGAGATCGTGACCTGGCTGAAGCCGGACGCTTAACCGACTGCGCCACCCAGGCGCCCCGCTGGTTTTTATTTTTAATGACCCTTGCCTGTCTCCTACACTTAGAGTAATTTTACTTCTCACCCTTAAACTGTGTCTCTCTGATAAGGAAATTGTTCTCTAAAACCTGTTATAAACAGTGATTGTATTCTGTGGTTCCCAGAAGAAGATAGGGCATTTACAGGATTTTATGGCATTACCAAGAGGACCTTTCCTGCCTTCAGGAAACTCATTCTCTATAAATAACCAAAATTGGTATTTCTAGTGGTATGCCAGGATTGTGTAATTAACAGGAACTAACATTTTTAGGAGGATATGAGTGGGTTCCATTGTGAGGTGATAGAGCTGACTTTATCTTATAAACCTTTTCTATTGTGCATTTATTTCATTGATTTAGTTTCACGGATATTCCTATTAGGAGCTCTGAGCTCTGCATTTATTTTTTCTTTATTACGTAACTTACAGTGTGAAATACCAACTAAATAAGCAAGATAATATAATTAATCCACAGTTACACTTCCTTGGGGGATACACCCACACACACCCACACACACGTATATACGTACACACACACACATATATATATATATATACACATACATACACACGTATTTATGTATGTGTGTATAAATGTTTGTATAAATGTATCTATTTCCCCTTCCTGATTAGATGACTTCCCAGAATCTACAGGAGTAAAGCGAATCATTCAAGCCTTGAATGCAAACGTCTGGTCCAATGTAGTGATGAAGAATGGTAAGTAACTTGGTACTAAAAGTCCTAAGGAGTTTTTTTCCTCTTGTTCCTTGTAGGTTTTAAATTACTTGGATATATGTGGGACCATGAGGATTACATGAAATTTGTAGATTTGTTCAATTTTAAGTCCCCAGTTGAAGGAAGAGCCAAAAGTAACATTACTAAGAATTTATAATATGTTTATTTTTAATTTTTTTTGAACGTTTGTTTATTATTGAGAAACAGAGCATGAGCAGGGGAGGGGCAGAGAGAAGGGGAGACACAGAATCCGAAGCAGGCTCGAGGCTCTGTGCCGACAGCACAGAGCCTGACGCGGGGCTCGAACTCACAAACTGGGAGATCATGACCTGAGCTGAAGTCGGACGCTCAGCCGACTGAGCCACCCAGGCGCCCCGCCTTTTTTTTTATGATCTATGTTTAATAGTTAATTCAGTGAGGATTTAAGAACCTAGAGCTTGCTTCAAATATGCCTAGCATTGTCTTTGGCTTTGAGAAATACCCCCCAAATTGGAAAACATGAACCCTATCCCTAAGGAGCTCATAGTCCGGCTGTGGGATCAAAGTGTGCACTTTTAACATGCTGGGTAATCAGGCGAGGCAGTCTTTGATGAGTGCAGAACGACTCATACAAGCAGTAAACACATGGAGGTCACAGATGTGGTCTTTGCGGTGGGCATGAGTATATAGATCTTCACGGTGAACGAGGTCTTGGCAGTGGTGTTCTTGGGATGGTCCAGATTTGGGTTATTGAAGGGGAGAGTGACAAAAAGGGAGGAAACATGGCATCAAGAGTAATGGTTGTATGTTCCAGGGTCACTTAGCAGTTGGAGCTAGCTTAGGAGAGAGAGACCTGACTGCTAGTCAGGAGAATCTGGAGAATCTGACTTTTTCCTATAGGAATTGGTGAGTAAACTAGAGGTATTGTGACCAGAGTGACACAGAGAAGTTGGCATCTTTCAAAGGGTAATGCGATGGCGGTGTGCAGGGGAGTGTGGCGGTTGAAGCCGGTGGAGGCAGAGCCAGAGTGAGGAGGTGGGGCCTGGACTGATGTGGCGCAGGTGGCCGTGGGGCGGGAAGCTGGACCTGAAATGCAGTGTGAAGGGGGTAGGCTGCTTGGTGCGCGTTACCCTCTTATTGTCTGTATTAGTTTGCTCAGGCTGTGGTAACAAAGTACGGCAAGCCGGAAGCTTAGGACGACAGGTGTTTATGGTCTCACAGCTTTAGATGCCAGGTGTGTGAAACCAAGGAGTCAGCGGGGCCATGCTAGGGAAGGATCTTTTCGCTTCTCCCGTCTCGTGGTTTTTGGGCTTGTGGCCGTCTCCCTGTGTGCCTGTCTGTGTGCAGATTTTTTTGTGTGTGTAAGGACGTTAGTCATATTGTGTTAACGGCACACCCTACTTCAGTGTGACTTCATCTTAACTAATTAATACTGCAAATAGGGTCACATGCGGAGGTGTTAGGAGTTAGAACTTCAGCATGTGAATTTGGTGAGGAATACAGTTCAACCCATAACTTAGTCCTTTAGGAATTGCTGATTGTGTGTTTCTGTCTTGTAGCACCTGGCTGTCTCAGCAAGTATGCTGTGGGAGGTGAAACACTACAGAAAGCGATGAGAAAAACCCCATTGACACTGAGTTCACCCCATCTACCCTGAGATACAAGAGTCAAGTGGAAGATCAGTTTTAAAAAGTTTTTTTTAATGTTTATTTATTTTTGAAGGAGAGAGAGAGAGAGAGAGCGAGCGAGCATGAGTAGGGGAGGGGCAGAAAGAGAGGGAGACAGAATCGGAAGCAGGCTCCAGGCTCTTTGCTGACAGCACAGAACCCGACGCGGGGCTCAAACTCACGAGCTGTGAGATCATGACCCAAGCCAAAGTCTGACGCCCAACCGACTGAGCCACACAGGTGCCCCAAGATCAGTTTTATAGAAGTAAAATATTTCATCTCAAGTTTTGGTTGACACTTGAGTGTGTGTTTTTAGAAAAAAAATTTTTTTAACATTTATTTATTATTGAGAGAGACAGAGCATGAACATGGGAGGGGCAGAGAGAGAGGGAGACACAGAATCTGAAGCAGGCTCCAGGCTCCAAGCTGTCAGCACGGAGCCCGACGCGGGGCTCGAACACACAAACTGCGAGATCATGACCTGAGCCGAAGTCAGATGCTTAACCGACTGAGCCACCCAGGCGCCCCAGCACTTGAGTGTTAAGTGAGATCGGGGCCCTTTAGCTTGCCTGAGATATGACCTGACCCACGTCATCATCAGCGAAACTCCTTGTGGTATAGTAAGCTACTCCTTCCCCTTTTCTTCCCTTCTGTCCTTCCTCTTCCTCACTTTATTCTTCCTAGGGGGGATCCTAAAGTGTCTCTTGCATTGAATTGCAACGTAGATTTTATTCTTTTTCAGTAGCAGTCAAAATAAGGCCCGGGGTGCCTGGGTGGCTCAGTTGGTTAAGCGTCCAACTTCGGCTCAGGTTGTTTTGGACACTAAACGATATTCTTTGGAGAACTGCAGAGCAAAGAGGCATGCCACTGGTATTTCATGGCTCTTTGCTCTGAGTGTGTCTGCATTCTTCTTTTCTCCTCAGTGTTGGTACGCTGATTTGCCATTAACAAAAAACCAAACTATTGCCATCAGCTTAATTCCAAGATTGAGAGGATCCTGAACTATGTGGTATGAAGGAAACTTAACTGTCTTCTCTCTAGGAGGAGCCCTAGATATGGAAATGCAGTGACATTTGGATGCAACCCAGGTCTTAGGAAGCGTGAAGGTCACCCTTTGCGTAGCGTCACATCTTAGATTAGAGACTGAGCTCTGTGTGGTTGTGGGGTGGGACCTCTAACTCTTCCAGAGTGACCTGTTTCCTGTGCTCTTTGCAGAGCCTCGCTTTGCTGGCGGTCTCCCTGCCCAGGGAGCTGCTCCTTCCTCCCAGCAGGCTTTTCTTGAATGTCTGCTAGCAGGTGCTCAGACTGGTTAATTTGTCTTTTGGGGACCTCCTCCTCCAGATTTCTTTCACTCCCCTCCTTTCTCTTTTTCTTCTTCTGTTTCTCTCTTAAAAAAAATTACGGTTAATAAACGAAGCATAAAATTTACCACGTTAACTTTTTATGTATACAGTTCAGAGGCATTACTTATATTCTCGTTGTTATGCAGTCATTCCCACTCAAAGTTTTTGTTTGTTTGTTTGTTTTTGAGAGAGAGAGCAGGGGAGGGGCAGAGAGAGAGAGAGAGAGAGAGAGAGAGGGAGACAGGATCTGAAGCAGGCTCTGTGCTGACAGCAGAGCGCCCAAAGGGGGCTTGAACTCCCGAACCACGAGATCATGACCTGAGCCAAAGTCGGATGCTTAACTGAGCCACCAAGGCACTCCTCAAAGTTTTTTAAACCAAAAAAATTTTAAGTTGCAAAGTTGGTTGACAGAGAAAGACATTAGAGGTCTTTGTCGTGGTCATCATCTTCTTTTTTTTTTTCCTTGGAGTTCATCCAGCTATTTTAATGATGGAAGAAATGTTTACACAAGATTTTAGAGTATAGTAAGAGAGGTAGTGTGCCGAATTCATTCCAAGGCTAGCTAAACACACCCTGATCCAAACCTCTAAAGATCGTTGCCGGTAAAGAAACTTTCTCATTTGTGAACATAGATGCCATGATTTTAACGAAAATATTAGCACTCAACTACTGTAATACATAGCCTCATGCATTATTATATTGTAATGAAATCTCTCCTTTACTGCTGTTTCTCTAAAGAATCAAGTAGCAGTTTCCAGTCCTAACACTGCCACTCAGTTATGTGACCTTAGATCTCATTTTTTTTCTGGGCTTTATTTTTAATCTGGAAAATGAGGTTGATCCCCATGCATGGCTCCCAGCTCTGGCTGCACATTTGAATCACCTGAGACCCTTTTACAAGCTGTGGCTCAGGCAAACCATTTATCTCAGAAGGGAGGGGCAGCGACAGTATATATTTTAAGTACCTCAGGAATTAAAATATGCGACCCTGGCTGACAACCACTGACATCCAAGATAGTCATCTAGTGTGCTCCATCCACAGGAGTAAATTAGGCATTCTGACAGCAGCATTAGCCTGGACTGACTTGCTTTCTCCCATTCCTAAATCGTGGCGTATTTGCAAGTCAGTCCTCTGACATACAAAGCCAGAGGGAAGAGACAGGCTTGCCCAGCGTAGAGTCACCTAGAGGCAAAGGCAAAAATAGTGGGCACTGCCTTCCATACTTCCTTGGTACCTGTTTCTAGGAGGGGCTAGTGTTAGGACAAAGTCACCGGTGTTCGTATTACATAAGCCTCCTTGAGATCCGAAAGAAAGAATAGCCTTTGTAAGTAGCTAATTGTCTAGGAGCATAAGTGAGATCCAAGGTGTACCTGAGCCATTTGAGTTTTTCTTCTGTCAACCTCAAATCTCTCTCTGGTCCATAATTTAAATCCAATTTCAAGTTCATTCATGCATCAAAAAAAAATATTTATTGGTGCACCTGGGTGGCTCAGTCGGTTAAGTGTCCGGCTTCAGCTCGGGTCATGATCTCGCGGTCTGTGGGTTTGAGCCCCGCCATCGGGCCCTGTGCTGACAGCTCGGAGCCTGGAGCCTGCTTCGGATTCTGTGTCTCCCTCTCTCTCTCTCTGCCCTTCCCCTGCTCACACTCTGTCTCTTAAAAATGAATAAATGCTAAAAAAAAAAAATTTTTTTTAGGTATTTATTGAGTGTGTCTCGTGTGCCACTTATTGTTTTGTGCGCTTGGAATACATCAGTGAACAAAACACAAATTTGTGTCCTTGTGGAGTTTTCATTCAGGTGGGGGGCAGTAACCAACAGACAACACAATTAGTAAATTGCACGGCAGGTTAAGGAGGTGATAAGCCATATGGAAAAAATAATGAAGCAGGGCTGGGGGTTGAGGTTGCCAGATAGACTGCAGTATTAAATTGGGTGGTCAAGGTTGGTCTCCTTGAGCACTTGAGATTTGAGGAAGGAGATGAGATGCTGCACCAGGTGGCTATCTGGGAGCAGAACGTAGCAGGCATAGGGAGTAGGTACAGCAAGAGGCCCTATGATGAAAGCACGCCTGATGTGTTTGAAGAATATCAAGGAACACACAGTGGCTGAGGGGAGAAGGTCAGAGGGGGCGGAGGATCAGGTTATTCGAGGCCTTGTAGGCCATCAGGGAAACTTTCACACCTACTTAAAGTCAGCTGGGAGCTGCTGCAGGTCATTGAGTAGAAGGGTGAAGTGATCCAGCTTTAGGTCTAAAAGGACCACCGTAGCTGCTGTGCGGAGAAAAGGTGATGGAGGTGAGGAGGAAGCAATAAGGTCTCTTAGGGGGCCATTGCCGTCCTGCAGGTAAGAGACGGTGGTGGCCCGGATCAGAGCTGTAGCAATGGAAGATGTAAGAACAGGTCAAATTCTGGATGTATCTTCAGGTAGAGCTAGCCTGATTTCCTGATGGTTTGAGGTGCGATAGAGAAAGAGAGCAGTCAAGGACTGCAGGATCTGGGCCCGAGCAATTTGAAGGATAGATTGCCGTCAACTACAATGAGGAGACTACAGATGGGGCCGACTGTGAGGGCCAGGGTGACATATGAGTAATACAGCTTTTGACATGTTATCTTTGACATGGCTACTAGACTTCCCAGTGGAGATGTCAAGTAGCCAGTTGGATAGATGTGTGGAGTTTCAGAAGAGAGGCAGATGCATGGCCTGGAAGAGCTCACCAAGGGAGTAAACGTAAATAAAGTGGACCAAGGACTTAGCCCAGGGACATTCCAACATCAGGAGAAGAGAAGGAACCAGCAAAGGAGACTGGAAAGAATGACCTATGAGGTAGGAAGATCAAGAGAGTAGAGTCCTAGAAGCAAAAGTGGAGTGCGCTTAAGGTGGAGGGAATGGTCAGCTGTGCCAGATGCTGCTCACAGGTCAGGTAAGGTGAGAACTGAGCATTGACCTCTGGATTTAGCAATATGGGGACCACTAGTGACCTTGAATAGAATAGTTTTGGGAAAGTAGGTGTAAGAGATACTGGAAGGAGAGAAATTGGAGACAGTGACTATAAACCTCTCTTGAAAATTTTGCAGAGAAAAGGAGCAAAGAAATAGGTGGGAGCTACTGAGAAGAGTATGGCTAAGTTTTATTATTTTTTTTAATTTTTTAAAATAATTTTTTAATGTTTATTTTTGAGAGAGACAGAGCACTATGGGGGGGGGGGGGTGAGGGCAGAGAGCGAGGGAGACACAGAATCCGAAGCAGGCTCCAGGCTCTGAGCTGTCAGCACAGAGCCCGATGTGAGGCTGGAGCCCACGACTGTGTGATCATGACCCGAGCAGAAATCGGACGCTTAACTGACTGAGCCACCCAGGTGTCCCAGGTTTTATTATGTTTTTAAGATCAGAACAAGAGCAGCATGTTTCTGGGCTGAAGGGAAAGAGCCAGTAAAGAATGGAAAACTGATGATGTAGGAGGGAGAAAGGAGGGTTGTCGGAGTGATGTCCTAGAGTAGGTGAGGGGCCAGCTCCAGTGGATAAGCCGAGGGATCGGCTTTGGACAGGAGGAGGAGAATGGATCTGTGGAAAGAGGCAGGAAGGGAATATATTGCTGGGTGGGGAGATACGGTGTGGAAATCTATGGAAGTTTCTTCTGATTGCTTCAATTCTCTCAGTGAAGTAGCAAGGCAGGTTCTCAGCTGAGAGGCCAGAAGGAGGTAGCATTAGGGTTTGAGGAGGGAGAAGGAAATACGGAAGTCCTCTAGAAAAGAGGATGTGAACCTAGTGATGTAAATAAAGTAAGATTGCCAGCCGGCATGAAGAGGCTCACTAGAAATGTGGTATGATAAATTTAAAGTGAAGTCAGGCAACGTGTGTGTGTGTGTGTGTGTGTGTGTTCCCCAGCTACCTTAAGCTATATGGGTGCATGAACAGAGTAATCAGTTGTGCTTTTACCAAGCAAGGGTATCCCCACAAGAGAGATGGAAGGAATTAGTGTATATAAGAGAGTAACTATGATGGTTGTGGAATTTAAAAGAAAGGGAGAAAGAATTGGTGGGGATAGGGTCAGTGAAAAGGTGATAGTTTGGAGGTGCCAGTGGAGTTGAGGAATAGTGGGATTGAAGCCCTGTTGGGATGGAGTGGGTGGAAAGGTGGGTGGTGGTCAGAGAGTGGGGAGGCATGAAATTGAAATTATGGCGGGTTTGTTGCTATTGGTGGTGATAAGGTCTTAGGCATGACTGGGAGCACATGGCTGAAGTTGGATAGAGGACAGCATCGGTAGAGGACAGAGACTGTTGGAAGGATATATATGTCTACTGAACTTGCTAGGAATTCAGGCAGTAGTATTGGAGACCATGACATTGGGCCACTAATTAAAATCGTGAAGAAATGAGGGGAGGGTGGTGGTGGGGGGGGGGGGCTGTTGGATGATGGTAGTGAAGTCCTTAGACACTTTCCTTCGAATAAAGATTGTCTTTGTGGAAATATCATTAGGCTTTTATATTTGGGGGAGATTTTAGGAGTAATTTAATCCACTGATTCTCCACTGAGACCCACTGGAGTTATGGGAGTGCATATCACATGCTACACACACGCCGTCTGGAGATCCTTGCCTGGTTCCCAGTAACAATTACTTTAACTAGTAAGTCAGCATTACCAGTTGGTTAATAGGATGATGAGTCTCTCAGCTACATTGGATTAGAAAACTGTTAGGAGGGGCACCTGAGTGGCTCAGTCGGTTAAGCATCTGCCTTTGGCTCAGGTCATGATCTCACGGTTCATGAGTTCAAGCCCCACTATGTGCTTACAGCACGGGGCCCACTTTGGATCCTCTGTTCCCCCCTCTCTCTGCCCCTCCCCTGCTCGTGCACACATGCCCCCTCCGAAGCTGTTAGGAACTTTTGAGCTAGTCTCTTCTATCCAGTACAGGAATGGCTTCTATGGCCAGATGACCATCCATCCTTTTTGGCTGAGTGCTTCAAATAACAGATCCTTCAGTACTTTGTGAAATAGTTCTAGAAGCAATTAATTTCATAGAGAAATCAAAGAACTGTGTTATTACTTAGCAGATAGAATATTTTTTTTATGCTGGTAGTTTGGGGAAAGGACATTTGCTTTACTTTGTCATGGAGTGGTGAAAATGTTCTCTCTGAATGATGTATTGTCTCTGCTTCTCCCTGTTACTGGCTTTCATTTTGATCACTCTTCTTCCTAGTCTTTCTAGGAAGTGAAGAATGGTCCAACGGCACTGGAAAAAATGTAGCTCAGGGCTACTGAAGTAATCTAGGGGAGGGGAAGAATGGAGATTGTCTCAAGTAGTAAGTTTGGAAAAACCAAAGCTGAGAAGGGATTTAATTGGAATCTGTAGTATATATAGGGTAGATACGGACTTGATTTCCCAAATCCCAGACTACTATAACTTAGGGACATTTCCTAAAGCTTAAAATGGTTTACCAATTACAAATAAAATGAAAGCATTATTGAACATAGCAGGAGGTAGTTTATGGAGCACATTACACTAAGAGATGATCCAAGCAGAAAATAGATATGGTTCCAAAAGGGGCTGCAATGAATTCTCATGAATGATAGTTGTTCCTAATTCAAGTGGAGAAAAGTACTTTACCTGAAATTTTAAGACTGTTATCTTGGAGAGCAATCACGTTTTTCTTCCCAGCATTTTTGATGCAGTATTTTTTCTATCAAGTCTTGTACTGGGTAGGTTGACTCATGTTCTTGAATTTTGTAGTGTTTAGTAAAGGGCATTGTTTTCTTTGTTATGAGAGTGTGTGTGGATTGGCCAGGTGAGGGCCTGTAAAACGGAGACTTTCCATGCGTGCGTCTTCCTTTTACAGATGGGGGGTGGGGGCGGGTGAGTGAGGCATCAGGGAGGAGAGGTGACTTACCCATTCTCACAGAGTGACTCAGTAGCTAAGGTAAGACCAGATGGCAGGTTTCCGACCAGGATTGTTGTTTGTTTTTCCATTACAGCATGTTGACTTACGTTATTGGCTGGTTAGAGAAATGAACGCAGAGCGGTTAAATAATTTACCCAGGCTGCATGGGATATTACTGGCAGAGCCAGATGAGTTCATTCCCTCAGCCTAGGTATTCTGGCATGAATGAGATTTTAATGAGACAGACTGGAAGTAGTGATCCTAGCTGAGATTTGGACGTTTTTGCTTATTGCATTTAAAATAAATCCTTTTAGAGGCGCCTGGGTGGCTCAGTGGGTTAAGCGTCCAGCTTCAGCTCAGGTCATGATCTTGCTGTTCCTGAGGTCGAGCCCCACATCCGGCTCTGGGCTGACAGCGTAGAGCCTGGAGCCTGCTTCAGATTCTGTGTCTCTGTCTCTCTCTGCCCCTCCCCTGCTCACACTCCCCTGTCTCTCTCAAAAGTAAACAAACATTAAAAAGTAAATAAAAATAAAACCTTTTAATTTTAGAGTTTTATTTTATATATTGTTTAATTGAAGTACAGCTGACATACACTGTTATTGGTTTTAGGTATACAACATGGTGATTCAATGAGTCTGTACTTTATGCCCTGCTCGCCACAGAGGAGCTACCATGTGTCACCTTGCAACGCCATTTCAGGATCACTGACTGTATTCTCTATACGCTGTACCTAATATCCCCATGATTATTCATTCCAGAACTGGAAACCTGTCCCGCCTACTACTTTTCGCCCATTTTGCCCATCCTCCACACCCTCACAACCATCAGTTTGTTCTCTGTGCTTAGGAGTCTATTTCTGCTTCTCGTTTGTTTTGTTTTTCAGATTTCACATCTAAGTGAAATCATACGATACGTGTCTCTCCTCCTGACTCATTTCACTTAGCGTAATACCCTCTAGCTTCATTCGTGTTGTCACAAATGGCAAGATTTCATTCTTTTTTATGGCTGAGCAATATTCCATTGTGGACATATATCACATCTTTATTCAGTCATCTGTCCATGGACACATGGGTTACTTCCATATCTCGGCTGCTGTAAATACTGCAGGACGCCCAGGGGTGCGTGTACCTTTTTGAATTCGTGCTTCTGTTTCCTTTGGGTAAACACCCAGTAACGGAATTACTGGATCATATGTTATTTCTATTTTTAATTTTTTGAGGAACCTGCTACTGTTTTCCACCTGACTATACCAATTTACACTCCCACCAGCTGTGTGCAAGGGTTCCCTTTTCTCCACTTCCTCGCCAATACTTGTTGTTTCTTATCTTTTTGATTCTAGCTGTTCTGACAGGTATAAGGTGATATCTCATTGTGGTTTTGATTTGCATTTCTCTGATGGTTCACAGTGATATTGAGCATCTTTTCATGTGTCTGTTGGCTTAGAAAAATGTGTGCCCATTTTTAATCCGATTATTTGTTTTTTGGTGTTGAGTTGTATACATTTTTTATATATTTTGGATATTAAGTCCTTACCAGATACATCATTTGCAAGTATCGTTTGCCAGTTGGTAGATTGCCATTTTGGTTTTTTGTTCGTTTCCTTCACTGTGCCAAAGCTTTTTATCTTGGTGTAGTCCCAATAGTTTATTTTTGTTTTTGTTTCCCTTGCCTGAGGAGACCTATCTGGAAAAAGGCTAATGTCAAAGAGATAACTGCCTATGTTTTCTTCTAGGAGTCTTATGGTTTCAGGTCTCACGTGTAGATCGTTAATCCGTTTTGAGCTTATTTTTGTGTGTGGTTAAAAAAAAATGGTCCAGTTTCATTCCTTTTTATGTAGCTGTCCAGTTTTCTCAACACCATTTATTGAAGAGATTGTCTGTTCCCCATTGTATATTCTTGCCTCCTTTGTTGCAGATTAATTGGCCTGGATTTATTTCTGGGCTCTCTGTTCTGTTGATCTATGTGTCTGTTTTTGTGCCAGTACCATATTGTTGTGATTGCTGCAGCTTCGTAGTATATCTTGAAATCTGGGATCGTGATACCTACAGCTTTGTTCTTTCTCAAGATTGCTTTGGCTGTTTGGGATCTTTTGCGGTTCCATAAAAATTTTAGGATTAATTTGGTTTTAGTTCTGGGAAAAGTGTTGATGGTAGTTTGATAGGGATTACATTGAATCTGTAGGTTGTTTTGGCTTGTGTGGACATTTTAACAATACTAACTCTTCCAGTCCATGGGCGTGGAGTAGCTTTCCATTTCTTTGTGTTGTCGTCAATTTCTTTGATCAGTGTTTTACAGTTTTCAGAGTACAAGCCTCTCCCTTCCTTGGTTAAGTTTATTCCTAAGTATTTGATATTTTTGGTGCAATTGTAAATAGAATTGTTTTCTTAATTTCTGTTTCTGCTACTTTATTATTAGTGTCTAGTCATGCAACCAACTTCCGTGTATTAATTTTGTATCCTGCAACTTTACTGGATTCGTCTGTTATTTCTGATAGTTCTTTAGCGGAGTCTTTAGGGATTTTTATCCCTATTTTATATGATGTATAGCATCATATCATCCTCAAATAATGACGGTTTAACCTCTTTCTTGCCGATTGGATGCCCTTTATTTCTTTTTTTGTCTGTTTGCTGTGGTTAGGACTTCTAGTACTGTGTTGAATAAAAGTGGTGTATTTGGACATCCTTGTCTTTTTCCTGATCTTAGAGGAAAAGCTCTATTTTTCACCACTGAGTGTGATGTTAAGCTGTGGGTTTTTCACACACAGCCTTTATTATGTCAAGGTATGTAGCCTCTAAATCCGCTTTGTTGAGGTTTTTTATCATGAATGGTTGTTGATTTTGTCACGTGCTCTTTCTGCGTATATTGAGATCATACGATTTTTATTTTTCATTTTGTTAACGTGGTATATATCAATCACATTGATTTGCAAATATTGAACTATCCTTGTATCCCTGGGATAAATCTCACTTGATCGTGATAAATGATTCTTTTAATGTATTATTGAATCCAGTTTGCTAATATTTTGTTGAGGATTTTTTGCATATATGTTCGTCAGGGATAGTGGCCTGTAGTTTTCTTGTTTTGTAGTGTCTTTGTCTGGTTTTGGTATCAGGGTAATGCTAGCCTCGTGGAATGCATTTGGAAGCTTTCCTTCCCCTTCTGTTTTTTGGAATAGTTTGAGGAAAATAGGTATTAACTCTTCTTTAAATGTTTAGTAGAATTCACCTGTTAGTCCATCTGGTCGTAAACTTTTGTTTGTTGGGAGTTTTTTTGGTTACTGATTCAATTTCATTACCAGTAATTGGTTTGTTCAAATTTTCTATTTCTGATTAAGTTTTAGAGGATTGTATGATTCTAGGGATTTATCCATTTTTTCTAGGTTGTCTAATTTGTCAGCATATAATTTTTTGTAGAGTCTTAATAATCATTTGTATTTCTGTGGTGTTATTATTTCCCCTTTCATTTCTGATTTATTTTTATTTATTTATTTATTTTTTACATAGGTCTTCTCTCTTTTTTTCTTGGTAGGTCTGGCTTATCAATATTTTTTATCTTTTCAAAGAACCAGCTCTCAGTTTCATGGATTCTTTTTTCCTGTTGATTTTATGGTCTGGTAATTCATTTATTTCTGCACTGATCTTTATTATTTTCTTCCTTCTCCTAATTTTGGGCTTGGTTTGTTCTTTTTTTTTTCCTAGTTCCTTTAGGTGTAAGGTTAAATTGTTTGAGATTTTTCTTTGTTTCCTGTATCGCTATAAATTTCTGTAAGGGAAATTTTGTTTAGAGGGATGCTTTTGCTGTATCTCAAAGGTTTTGGACCATGATGTTTTCATTTTCATTTGTCTCCAGGTACTTTTTAATTTCCTCTTTGATTTCTTCCCTGACCCTTTGGCTGTTTAGTAGCATGTTTTTGGGTTTTTTTAGCCGCCACATGTTTGTGTTTTTTTCCCAGTTTTTTTTTTCTCGTAATTGATTTCTAGTTTCATATTGTTGTGCTCAGAAAATATACATCATACGATTTCAATCTTAAGTTTATTGAGACTTGTTTTGTGACCTAACATATGATGTATCCTAGAGGATGTTCCATGTGTACTTGAAAAGAAGGTGTATTCTGTCATTTTTGGTTGGAGTGTTCTGTATATAGCTGTCAAGTCCATTTGGTCTAATGTGCCATTCAAAGACACCGTTTCATTATTGATTTTCTGCCTGGATGTAACCGGGGTGCTGAAGTCCCCCATTATTATTATATTATTGTCAGTTTCTCCCTTTATGTCTGCTGATATTCGCCTTATGTATTTAGATGCTCCAGTGTTGGGTGCATAGATATTTACAATCGTGATATTCTCTTGTTGGGTTTAAAATAAATCCTTTTTAAAAGGCTGTCTGAAATGGTGGGTCTATTCTATTGTTCTACACTTAATCCTGAGTACCGATAAAGCTCTAGATAGTTAATGTAATAAATACTTACACATTACTTGTGAGCGTAAGATAGTTTATTTTAAATCATTTAGAGTCACAAGGAATTATTCTCTTTAGTTTGAGGTAAAACTCTTATGTACACAGGTGCTCAGTTAAAGTGTTTTTGTCACTTAATTTCATATTGTAAAAGCAAACAGGTAAAATTATAGTACTAAAGTTGTAGGCATATTATTAGTCTAGAAAGAGATTTAAAAATCTTCCTAATAAGAGACGTAACTTTTGGGTTAACTTATAATAACCTGGTTTTATATTCTTGGTGCTACCAGTGTCTTGTTTCATAAACATTCTTAATGGGGCATCATTGCCCCCAAAGGGGTGAAAATTGATTCTGGGGGGTAAAAAAAATTATTCCTTTTATATATGAAGCACAGATCTACATATACTGTGTAAACATACATGCAGTATGTTTGTGATAATATTTCCGTGGGGAGGGTGTGTCATGCATGATTAGGAATAAAAGTCTAAAAAGGCCAAGTGGAGTTGTATTTAACCCTAGTACCTGGCACAGAGCTTCTAAGGTAATATTATAAATTAGTAATTGGTTTGTGTCCTGATCCTGAAACAGCTCCAGATCTATAAAGGTGAAGGGAGCATCTTTTATTATTCAATAACAAGCCCCTTTTCAACCACACCTGAGTTATGTTAACTTTGGAAAGCCCCTAAACGTGGGGGGCTGGTTGTCAGGGGAACCAGCCACTTGAGTAGAGGGTTGCAACCTTTAGCCCCACCCCCTGACTTCCAGGGCTGATGGTTGAGTTAGGCACCTAGGGTGCAAGATTTAGTCAATCGTGCCTGTGTAAGGGAACCTCCCTAGAAACCCTAAGCAACCTTCCAGGTTGGTGGACACACTGAGGCACTGGGAAGGTAGCACACTCTGATTCGTCGCCCTGTGCGTCTCTTCCATTTGGCTGTTCCCGAGTTACATTCTTTCATTTTAAATTGGTGAGTTTAGTAAGTTACCTGACTTGAGTTCTGTGAGCCATCCTAGCAAAGTATGGAACCAAGGGAGGGGTCGTGGGAACTCTCAATTTATAGCCAGTTGGGAGTTCAGGTGACCACCGAGACTTGTATTTGGTGTCTGAAGTTGGCGGGGAAGCGAGGGCAGCCTTGTGGGATTGCGCCCTCAGCATGGGGGGTCTGGGCTAACTGTAGGCGTTAGTATCAGAATCGTAAATTGTAGGACATCCAATTGACATTATACGAGAATTGGAGAATTGTACGGTGTGGAAAAACCCACACATCTGGTGTCAGAAGTGTTGGTTGTGAGTAGAGAAGGAAACACCAGTTTTTCCTTTAGGGGCCATGATGAAAATGGTTGAGAAACAGTGAGCTGAAGGATATATTCTAAAGTCTTCCTCAGGGGCGCCTGGGTGGCGCAGTCGGTTAAGCGTCCGACTTCAGCCAGGTCACGATCTCGCGGTCCGGGAGTTCGAGCCCCGCGTCGGGCTCTGGGCTGATGGCTCGGAGCCTGGAGCCTGTTTCCGATTCTGTGTCTCCCTCTCTCTCTGCCCCTCGCCCGTTCATGTTCTGTCTCTCTCTGTCCCAAAAATAAATAAAAACGTTGAAAAAAAAATTTTTAAACTCTTCCTCAGAGGAAATGCCCAGATTCCACTGTCTTCATTGTAATCTAGTTTCTAGTGATGCAGGTGGGTAAGGATTAAGCAGAATTTTAATAGTGGAAACAGCAATTCTTTCATTTGATAGTTTTCTGTGTTCCCATTATAAATGGAAAGAATTAGGGGTACCTGGGTGGCTCAGTTGGTTGAGCAACCAACTTCGGCTCAGGTCATGATCTCACGGTTCATGAGTTCAAGCCCCGCATCTGGCTCTGTGCTGACAGCTCAGAGCCTGGAGCCTGCTTCCGATTCCGTGTCTCCATTCTCTTCTCTGCCCCTCCCCTGCTCGCTCTCTCTCTGTCAAAAATAAATATTAAAAAAAATTTTGTTTAAATAAAAAGAAATAATCATGTATTAATGTATGCTTCCCCCGAATTTACTTGGTAACAAGACACTAAAGTAGAAATCCCAGATTCCAGTTTAAGGAACCATTTACAACTGGGGTACAGAACAGTGGCAAGAAATAAGTACCAAAAACACAAGGTCTGTCTGGTTACCTGATACCTAGCCTACTCTCTTGAGAAAGTAGATGGCCAATGCCCTTAGTATATATATATATTTTTTAAAAGAGAGGGTAAAGAATGATTGAATAAAAATTTAATCATTAAATTTAATGTTATCGGAAAATAAAACAACATCAAATTAATGAGAGGGAGAGTGGTAAACAAAGAGGGTTCTAGAGGGTCTGTCTCTGCCTTGGTCATCTTGGGAAAATGGCATCATGTCTCTGGACCCCAGCTTCCTCATCTCTAGCATAGGGTAGAATTATACCAACATTACATTCTGTGGACTCACATTCCTTGAATCAGACTGAGTCGCTCCTCTTTGTATCCCATGCCTAATATCGTGGAACTTTTGAAGGAATGATTTGAATGATCTCTTAACACTTGGCTAACTGTGAACGTTGTGGTCAAAAATAAAATAAATAGATCCATGTGTGTACGTGTGTGTGTGCGCGTGTACTGAAGGCATAACTTGGTGGAAGAGGTTTGTTGTAAGAGAACAAGGGGAAGAGGGCATTGTGAATAATTAGAGAAGATGGAGTAAATGAGTCAAATGATGAGGCTATGGTTTAAAAAAAAATCGCCCCCCAAATTGCCCATAAGCAAAATGAATGGTGGGAGATCCCCTCAGGCTAGTCACCCTGGAGGGTAAGGCAGGCCCCGCCTGTGGCCACCATGTGGCCTGTGGCCACCATGCGAAACATTTTTGGTAGTTTTCCTTTGGTATTCTTTCTAGAACTGGTTATGAACTACATAAGAAAAGTCCTCTTTTTCTTTAGGGTAACATCTTATGGTTCCCCACACTTGGTTCTGAATGACTTTTCACTTGATTCTAAACATTCCTTTGAGGATTTTCAAGAGTGTGCTTCAGGCTCTAGAGATAGGACTCTATGGTGGAGTCGTGATTGAAATTAGTGTAGGGGCGCTTGGGTGGCTCAGTCGGTTGGGCATCTGACTTCAGCTCAGGTCACGATCTCGCAGTTTGTGGGTTTGAGCCCCGCGTCAGGCTCTTTGCTGATGGCTCAGAGCCTGGAGCCTGCTTCGGGTTCTGTGTCTCCTCCTCTCTCTGTTCCTCCCCTGCTCACACTCTGTCTCTCTCTCTCTCTCTCTCTCTCTCTCAAAAATAAATAAAGATTTAAAAAATTAAAAAGAAATTAGTGTAAAGCTTTCCTTTACAACTTTGGAAAAGACAGTACTCATTCTGATGTTTAGTGCAGTTTGTTAAGAAATTGTGTGTATGCGTGCATAGAGAAAAGGAGCAGGAGGACATATACCAAAGCATTGATTGGCATCTCTTATGGTTTCATTTTCTTCTTTATACTGTTCTCTACTTCCCGAATTTTCTATGGTGAACATTTCGTTTATAGTCAGGATAAAGGGAAAAAGCATAGTCTGGTTACTTTCTGGTTATGTTCATTGTATCTTCAGGTATTGGCAGAAACAGTTCTAGACTTGGGAGCAGGTGCCCAGGTGTGGGAGAGCACGGATTCACGTACTGCCAGCTACGGTGCATCAGAGTTTTGTCTTTTCAAGCAATAAATAGTTCATTGAAAGAGAATAAATCAGTTTTTCTAATTCTTCTGTGATTTCAGAATCATTCATTTCATTATGTCAAGCAGAAGGTGGAATGTGATAGGGGCGCCTGGGTGGCTCAGTCGGTTAAGTGTCTGACTTCTGCTCAGGTCATGATCTCACGGTTTGTGAGTTCCAGCTCTGCATCGGGCTGTGTGCTGACGGCTCAGAGCCCGGAGCCTGCTTCGGATTCTGTCTCCTTCTCTCTCTGCTCCTCTCCCACTCACACTCTGTCTCTCTCCTCTCTCAAAATTAAACATTAAAAAAAAAACCAACTTTTTTTTTTAAAGAAGTGGAATGTGAAAAAGATGTGTAGGCTTATTTCCCAAATACTAGTGAAATCATTTTTGATGGAGTACTTGCTTAAAATAAGTTTTCATGGGGGCGCCTGGGTGGCGCAGTCGGTTAAGCGGCCGACTTCAGCTCAGGTCACGATCTCGCGGTCCGTGAGTTCGAGCCCCGCGTCAGGCTCTGGGCTGATGGCTCAGAGCCTGGAGCCTGTTTCCGATTCTGTGTCTCCCTCTCTCTCTGCCCCTCCCCCATTCAAGCTCTGTCTCTCTCTGTCCCAAAAAAAATAAATAAACATTAAAAAAAATTTTTTTTTTAAATAAAAAATAAGTTTTCATGGTGTGATTTAAAAATAAGAAAAAATAGGCCCAGCTTCTCTATGGAAGTCGAAAATCTTAGCTGTGGTGTAAGTGGGGTCACGTGTATCACTGGGTAGAAAACAAAATATTTTGTGGGGAGAGAAAGGGGATGTAAAGAAAAGTTGAACTTCTACAGATGGTGCCAACTAATTGCCGCTTTAAAGAAATAAAAGCTGAATATGGACACAGAAGATACATAACAGGTCATCTAAGACGTTTTGGCTGTGTGGTCGTGGAAATGCTTAATATTGTAGCTGTGTTGTGTAGAAATTTGAAGTAAAAACCTCTCTGGCTGACACAGTGCAGCCTGAGTCCTATCAGGCCGTCAGCGGATATCCCAGCCTCCTTCGTATGTTTAACCTTCTGCTAAAATTTCCCTTTGGGCCCGAGTTTTCAGTTCTGTAAGTGTCTCAGGGAATGGAAGTCACAGTTGCTGTGTGAAGTGCATGTTACGTTTCTATAAAAATCCCGGGCTTTTATTTTATTTTTTTAATGTTTCTATTTTATTTTTGAGAGAGAGAGAGAGACAGAGCATGAGTGGGGGAGGGGCAGAGAGAGAGAGGGAGACACAGAATCCAAAGGAGGCTCCAGGCTCCTAAGCTGTCGGCACAGAGCCCGATGCGGGTCTCAAACCCACAAACTGTGAGATCATGACCTGAGCCGAAGTTGGTCGCTCAACCGACTGAGCGCCCCAAGCGTCCCCAAAATCCTGTGCTTTTAGATTTATGAAGAGATACCCAAACACTGCCATCTATATGAAATTTTCTGGAAACTTATTACAAAAATAAATATATAAATAGAAGCTCCTCCCCAAGGCACATGAAATCTTTATTCTAGAGGCCATAGCTCTGTTTCGGACACTTGTGTAAGAATTCTGTGCTAATGACCAGCACCACTAGAGTTTTTCATGACTATCCTTTTTAAAATCTAGTATTCCACAGGTGCCAATTGAGTAGTCTGAAATGGAATTAGATGTTTTTAGGACCAGAGTTTAATATACTTACTGTGCCTTCCAGAAGAATTTATTTCCCACCATTAACAACTTCCCTTTTCTCTAGCTCTGAAGCTCCAGAAGAATCCGTTCAGTAAGTGGATTAATTTATTCCTTCCTGGTGTAGTGTTTTGTGGCATCGATAAAACGAGAGGGGCAAAAGCCAATTTCAACAACTACCTGCTAAAGAAATAAATTCTTCTTAATAGGGATGATATTTCCATGCCCTGAGTCCTGGGGAGAAAAATCTGGCAAACAAGAAAAGATTTATGTAATCCTTTCCTATGAGAATGGTTTTACAGTGGGTGCACACGGGCAGAATTTTGCTAAACACGTTTTGAACTAGGCAGGACTGAGTTTCTTTAAAGCCGTAGGTGGATAAAATATCATCCAAGTTTTTTTGAGCAACATTAATGTGCGAGCGATCCGCTTTGTATAAACAAGAATGAATTGCTTTTCTAATCATGACAATTGCTATGGTTCTGATCTCCTTAAAATATAAGCAGGGGAACATTGTGAACTCTCTTGTCAGTTGACTACATTTCTCCGTTGTTTATAAGAAAATCCTGAGTGAAAGTCCTTCCAGCTTATTATAATTAGTCCAAAACCTGATTATAAACTCGTAGTCATCTGTGAACCTTAAAAGGATTAGGAAACTTAAGGTTATTGTTTTTCTATTTAGTAATTTTTTTAAAAAGCCCAGCTAATTCAGAGCTACTGTAAGAGAGGCAAAAGAGTACCTCTTCATAAAATCACAGACACCTAGGGCAGAAAGGACCTTCACAACCATGAATATAGCACTCCTCTTATTTGGCGGATCAAAAAATTGAGACACAGAAAGATTCATTAATTTGCCCGCGATCACATGGGGAGGCAGAGCCAGGAATGAAATCCAAGCTTTCTGACCTGGAGCCCAGTTCTCTTCCCACTATTCAGACTTTTTCGTGATCTACAGTGATGAGTCTGGCTCTTCTAACTCCTGTCCCTCCCAGACCCCCTCCTTGGAGGCAGCCACTATAAAGAATGAGGGACTTAGGGGTGCCTGGGTGGCTCAGTCAGTTAAGTGTCCGACTCCGGCTTAGGTCATGATTTCGCGGTTCGTGAGTTCGAGCCCCGAGTCCAGCCCTGTGCTGACAGCTCGGAGCCTGCAGCCTGCTTCAGATTCATATTCTCTCTCTCTCTCTCTCTCTCTCTCTCTCTCTCTCAAAAATAAGTAAAAACATTAACAACATTAAAAAAAAAAAAAAGAACAAGGGACTTTAAACAGACTGTTTTGATCAAACAATATGCCTAAGTTGACACAACATTGCCTTAGTCTTCATGGATTGCAGCCTGGCCTGCCAAGTTTAGGTGATGCCCAACAGAGGAAAAACATAAGCCGTGGAATTAGAATAGGCAGGGATTTGTGAATTGGATTTGAAGATTACCCCAAGCCCACTGTATTTCCAGTAACAGAGGTGAGGACTCTCTTACAGCAGTACCCTATTACTCAGGTACTGCCTTGTGTACAAAGAGCCTCAAGTCTACTCTAAGAGCTCCATGACATGGAGAATCCCTGTCAGAGCACTGAACTGTGTACAACTGCTTTAAAATCTATAGCACATTGGACCAAATATCCCAGGCTCTCTGAAGCCATCGGCGTGAGACACCACATGGATCTACTTCTCTCAGCCTCTGGGTCTCCGCTGCCTTCCTTGGTGACACCTTAGCGCTTGGTCCTTGCGTGAGACGCACCCGAGCACTTGGCCTGGCGTGTTCCTGGCAGAGTGACCGAGTTGGATGAGGAGGTAAAAGGGGCTCCAGGGGTACGTGGACGCTGGGGTACGGTGTGAGAAAATCAACAGGCCCCTGGTGCTGCCCAGCGCCGACACAGGTCCTACAGCGGGCAGGGTACGCGCGGGGTGAGAGGCCGAGCTGGAAAAAAGCTGTGCGGCCTAGCATGTGTGGTCATTGTGGTGTCGAAGGACGGAGACGGCAGGTGTCTCTCTGTTGTCAGCACCTCTGTGTGACTGTCTGGCAACAGATTTCACACGACGGGGGTAGGACCTAGGAACCTCTAGGTGGTTTAAAGAGCTGAGGATGGGTCCGGGGAAGGGACAGATAGAGGAAAGGCAAGGGGAAGGAAGATAGCTTTTTGACAGCTGTACCTTTAGACTCCTGGATTGTGGGTGTCGCCTTCTACTCTAAAGTAGTGATTTTCTTTTCTTTTTGTCCTTCCGACTTCCCTGATCCCTGTCCTTCAAAGATTCTCCTGGAGTATGTGTGAGAAGTTCAGCTTTCGGGGCACCTGGCTGGCTCAGTTGGAAGAGCGTGCGACTCTTGATCTTGGGCTCATGAGTTTGAGCCTCACGGTGGGCGTAGCGATCACTAAAAATAAATAAATAAGTAAACTTCGAGATATGGAAGTTCAGCTTCCTTGGTGTCTGCCCCAGAGATTCTGCTTCAGTGAGTCTGAGATAGGGTCCTTGAATACCTAGCTAGTTTTCATAGGTGTTCCAGGTGATTCTGAGGAAGCTGTGATTGGTGCTAGGGCTGTCGTCATTTCTAGATGTTCTGCTCCAGATTTGTCCTCCATTGTAAATACAAACATTAAGAGTATAGGGAGTCCTTATCTCTTACAAAATGAAAGCTTTATTTTAAAAAGCATGCATGCTCCTTTTCACCTGATGATAACGCACCTGTGTTGCTTTTTTGTAAACATTTCTGAACATTTGAAACACCGTTTGAAACACTGCCATATTGGCTCATAGTGACTATTAAAACATGAGTGCTGTTAACCTTTGCAAAAGAACCACTGAGTGGTCTTGTTTGTTGTGGTGGACCTGCCATTATATTTGGCCTGGACCTGTGTCTGTGAGTTTTAAAAATTATTCAGAATTGAGAGAGTATGGTGATTGTTGGTGACTATTTTCTTAAGAAGTTTTTATTCCAAAAAAATTCATATTTTCAAATAACAAGTATGATGAAAATGCAAGCACGAGTCCATGCATTAAGATCTATAAATTCCTGGGGCGCCTGGGTGGCTCAGTCGGTTAAGCGGCCGACTTTGGCTCAGGTCATGATCTCACAGTTTGTGGGTTCGAGCCCCACATCGGGCTCTGTGCTGACAGCTCAGAGCCTGGAGCCTGTTTCGGATTCTGTGTCTGCCTCTCTCTGACCCTCCCCCGTTCATGCTCTGTCTCTCTTTGTCTCAAAAATAAATAAACGTTAAAAAAAAAAAAATTTTTTTTAAAGATCTATAAATTCCTAATGTCCCAGAGTAACAGTTTTTATAGTTAGAACTTTTATAATGAGGAAATAGCCACTGTGTCTTTATCACAGTCATTTTAACACTTCACAACGTAAATAACAAATGTCCGTGACTGGATTGTTTTCTTTTCAGATAGGAACCAAGGCTTTAGCCTTCTCAGCTCATTGGCTGGAGCAAACCATAGCATTGGGTCAGCAGAGATGCGTCACTCAGAGGTAAAGATTTTTCCTGGATCCTTTGGTTTTAATTTCTCCTTGTCATTATGACTCTTTATACCATTTGTCATTTTTTCCTTTCCATTTAAGAGGCAGCAGAAAATAGTTAAGGATAAAAAGAGAATCTAAAACAGTCCTCTTGTGCCTGGTGCCTGTTGAGAGGAGGCTGGTCCAGCATTAAAGCAGTAAGCCCTTTCCAGATGATCACAGTTTAGGCTCCCCCATGGGGTTTTTTGGGCGAGCGTACTTTAAAAAGCGTGCTAGGATTTCCTTGAGACATAAAGTTGCCTGCAGATCTTTATGAAATAAAATTGATGGTTCTTTCTCAATACTTCCCATGTACGAGGCCCTGTACAAACCAGAGGCAGGGTCCCTGTCCTCAGTGAAGTTCCTAGTCTGACTTCAACCCTGTGTCCTCAAGGTCTTTGGTCCAAGTGTGCCTTGGTCAGCTTGCTGGAACCAAGAGCAAATGACACAGTGCCATGTGGTCTTTCCAGGCAACTTTTTCATCAGTCTTGAGCTCTTTGAGAAATACTTATGTTGATTTTTGCATTTTGAATAAAACATGGCTCTTAAAGCAAACAAAAAACCACGTTTTAATAGCCAGTAGCAGAATCATAACACTTTCTAGTTTTTCCTTGAGGGAAAATACTCCTGAGTTGGTGAATTTTTAGCCTCTGATTTTTTTTTTTTTTTTTTTTTTTTATGTGACATCAACTCTTCTTCCATCTCTCTTTGTCTCTAGCTCCCATTATTGCTTCTCTAGAGCCAACTGGGGAGTGGAAGTGTGAGCCTTTTTGGCTTTAGTTCTGAAATAGCCTGCAATTAAATTACTGCTTGTGTGTATTTCCCTCAACAGCAGCCCCGTTTGCCAGCAGCAGCTAGGACTGAATCTCTCTTGGATCATCGGGGCGGTGCATCTAACACAACAGATGCCCAGGCAGATAGCATCGTGGGTAAGTTCCTCCTTTGGCTGCCAGGAGACAGCTCTGTGGAACTTGGAATAGGTGTGGGACATACATCATCGAGGGGGAAATTGACTTTGAAGATGAACAAGGGAAGAAAATGGATTGTGTACCCCAATGAACGTGAGCCTGGTGGATGGCTATCAGCAAGGGAGGGAGAATCGCTATATAAGCAATCTGCGGGTACCATTTTCTCTCTGATTCTCTCAGCAGGATCCTGATCCAGATCATCTTAGCTGAGACAGACAGAACCAGGTGGTGAAACAGCTTTATATCTCCATATTCCAGTTTTTTTCATAGTATTTAACAGTTGGCAGAATTGATGATAACAAGAATAATACAACTTTATAAGCCCTTTCACATCCTTTTAAAGTTCCTTTATATCTACTTTCCTGTGTTGGGTAATGAAGTTCAGCAGAAAAGTTATTTTATGGAGATGACACTGAGGCCCAGAGCAGTTTAATAGCTTGTCCAAGGGCATCTAACAAGAGGGTCCTGGAACTGAAACTCGAATCCACTCAGATGTCCAAAAGCCATGGGATGTGGTTGATAATAACTGTAAACGTTCTCTTGTTGTGGAACTGCGGACAGTTCTGCGTTCTCGCGATGCCACCACGGAGGGCCCATGTGCAGCTTTTAAAACACTTTCTGATTAGAAGATAGTCCAGTAGAAAACTGAAGTGTTTGGTAATAGAAACATATAAAGAAGGAAAAATTACATATAATCTCTTTACTCTTTCATATATTCAACCTTGTCTTCTAGTTGGGTCCCTCCTATTGGTTAAAAAAAAATTTTTTTTAATGTGTTTATTTTTGAGAGAGAGACAGAGCATGAGTGGGGGAGGGGCAGAGAGAGAGAGAGGGAGACACAGAATCTGAAGCAGGCTCCAGGCTCTGAGCTGTCAGCACAGAGCCCGACACGGGGCTCCAACTCAGGAACAGCGAGATCATGACCTCGGCTGAAGTCAGACGCTTAACCAACTGAGCCACCCAGGTGCCCTTCTCCTATTGGTTTTAGACGTGCTAAAGTCTCTGTCATGGGAAAAAAAAAAACAAAAACAAACAACAGTAACCACACTGAAGAGGTAGGGAAGACAAGAACTGGCCTGAATAACATGGGGAAACAGCATCTGCTAAATACCATGAGGCTAAAAACAGAACTGAACAGAAATAGTGAACTCTGCTTAATACATTTGATCCTCACAGGAGTATGGTTTAGAAATCCTGACACAATATATATTTTAGATGTATCAGGGTTGAAAACATTTAAAAAATATAGATAATGAGCGCTAGGTTTCTCACTGTCCGAGAAAGAAGTCACATAAGGAAAGAAGAAGGCGGGATGCACCGTTTGGTACTGGGCTGGAACTGAAAGTTAGTTAGCGTGACGGCATACTTCTGCGCTAGAGCAATAGAGAGAGACGTGTGTACGCGTCCTACCGCTTTCCACTGAGAGGGCCTGGAAGCACCATACTCCAATAGCAGTTGGCACCTTTAGCATTTAAATTCTTTTTTTTTTTTTTTAATATTTATTTATTTTTGAGAGACAGAGATAGAGAGCGAGTGGGGGAGGGGCAGAGGGAAAGGGAGACACAGAATCCGAAGCAGGCTTCAGGCTCCCAGCTGTCAGCACGGAGCCCGACGTGGGGCTTGAACTTATAAAACGCAAGGTCATGACCTGAGCCAAAGTCGGACGTTTAGCTGACAGAGCCACCCAGGCGCTCCACCACCCTCAGCATTTAGATCTTGGTTTTTAAATACCATCCTCCAATAAAAGGATCCAGGGTCACTTGGAGAAGTGATTGATTCCAAGGCTAGAGACCAGAAAAATGCAGGATGAGCCTAGAGTTATCCTGTGGGGCCAGAACGTGAGGAGGTACTGGAAGAAAAAAAAAAAAAAAAAAAAAAAGGGAGCATGTTAAAAGGGCACCGGAACCAACTTGAAAGAGCTTCCTGTGGCTCATGCTGGAACAATTTGACCAGTAAAAATGAATTTAGTAGGGGCTCTGGGTGGCTTAGTCGGTTAAGCGTCCGACTTCAGCTCAGGTCATGATCTCATGAATCGTGGGTTCGGGTCCCGCGTTGGGCTCTGTGTTGACAGCTCAGAGCCTGGAGCCTGCTTCCGATTCTGTGTCTGGGGGCCCCCCCCCCCTCTCAATAAATAAACATTAAAAAAATGAATTTAGTATTGGGCTGTAATCCACAGAATAAACTAAAATATCTATGAATCCATACTAGCATAAGAAATAACTGAGTAAAAAAACAACCAGGGAAAAAAGGGAAGTTCTCCTTTATGGAAGAATTCTGGTAAAGGTAGAAGGAATGAGGGAAAGAAAAATCATCATTAGCCACACACCACAGTAATAATTGTCATTGTGGCCAAGATCCACTGATCCACATGAAACTTAGGAGATGAAATTTTGAGAAGAGACACAATGCTTGCATGTTCCACAGTATCTTCCCCAAGATATTTATTTAGTACAGAGAGGATAATAGTAGCTTTACACTGGAGACACCCGGCGGACACCAGTTTTAACATCAGTGGTAATAAGACACACTGACATCACCTGTCCCCTGACAGGAGGCACTGAAAGGGCACATCACTTTTGTGGTCTTCATGCCAAAGGGGCATAGCCTCAGCCTAATAAGAAACCATCAGACAAACCCAGTTGGAGGGACATGATACAAAATAACTGACGAGTACTCTTCAAAGGTGTCAAAGTCATGAAGGATGACAGAAGTCTAAGGAACTATCACACTTTGAAGAAGACTAAAGAGATCTGACGGCTGAATTCTGTGTAAGATCCTGGAACAGGATATTAGTGGGAAAACTGGTGAGGTCTGAATGAAGTCTGTAGTTTAGTTAATAGCACTTTACCATTTTGAACTTCTTGACATCCATAATTGTCCTTTAGTTACATAAGATGTTAATGCCAGGGGAGGAAGGCGGAACTTACTATTTTCGTAACTTTTTGGTAGTACCGAAATTATGTCAAAATTAAAGAAACAAAGGCAAAACCAAACCAACAAAGGTAAAACATCTGTCAACCCCGCAGCTCCCTCCTCTCTACTGAACTTCTTTCCGTCCCTCACCCACTATTACTCTTCAGCTTTTGTCCCATTTGCCACTGAAACAGCTCACCAGTGACCTCCATGCCACTAAAGTCCGTAGACATTTTCCAGTCCTTGTCTTCACCTCTTGACAGCATTCAACATTGTGGATCGGTTCCTTTTTGAAACATTTTCTTTGGCTCACCTAGCACATGTCCTGGTTTTCTTCTTACCTCTCTGGTTATTCCTTCTCTTTCTTTGATAGATGACCCTCCTTTACCCAGCCTTCACATATTGCCATCCCTCATCACTCCATCTACCCTCCTCTGCCAAATCTATATTTAAGCATGAAGTGCTTCTATGTTCAGTTACCGTTTATACACAGATAAATCACAGATTTTTATCTCCAGCCCCGTATGTCAACTGCCTACGTGAAATGTCCATTGAAATTTGTCCAAAGCGAATTTATTAACCAAAATGCATTTTTAACACCAAATTCTCTGTATGGCATTGTAGTAGATGCAAAGAATTAGAAGTTGTCCTTGTCTTCAAGCAGCTTACAGCCTAAAAATGTAGAGACAGGCCTTGCGATGTAATGCTTAAAGTCGTGGGCCTGGGGTCCTGGACAACTGGGTTCCAATCATGGCTCTACCACTAGTGGTGAGATGACCGCGAGTAAGTTGTTTAGCCTTCATGGGCCTTAGTTTCCCCTTACGTAAAAGAAAATTCTTCCTAACAATGCTGTTGCAAAAATGAAAAGGAATTACATAAATTAAAGCACTCGGTGATGTAGACACAAAGGTGAGCTCTCTCGTACTATAGTGGTATTTCAGTAATGTGGGGAGGTGTCAGAATGCAAAGTAGCATGTGCCAGTGCCAAGACAGTTCTGGAAACACGAAGTATGGAATGAAATCTAGGGAAGGAGGCTTGTGATCTGGGATGCCTAGGGAAGACATCATAGAGGTGGTCGGTATGGAGTGGAGAATGGGGAAGAATTCTGATTAAAAACAAATTTTGATGAAGAGGTAATAGGTTGTGGTAGAAATAATAAAGGCTTTGTAGTAATAGGATTTGGCTCTACTTCTGAATAACTGTAATTTTAGATGAATTCGTTTTTAAACCCAGCTTTCTCCACGTATAAATTGCAGACATTGAGGTCTGTCCTAACCACCTTATATGGTGGTTGTCAGTAATAGATGCGAAAATATTTGTTGTACAGGAAGATACGGCATAAATTCCAGACGCTTACTGTTGATCAGTGCACCTCAGTGGAGAGTGTGGCCTTTAGAGTTGGAAACACCTAAGTCAGAATCCGAGCTCACACTAGCTGTGACCTGGAGCCGGCCAGTCCCTTCCACTCAGAGCTCTAGTTTTCTCATCCCTGAAACGAAGCCATATTCTTTGCCTCAGTGTAATGCTGTAAGGCTAGAATATGCTCTTTTTCATTCACGAAGGCCCGCCAGCAGCCAGGCAGGCAGAAGCACTGTGAGCAGTGAAGACGGTGCACATGGAGTACTCGTCCAGTGATGACGCCGTCAAAGCTAGGATTGATTGCCTTGTATGCGTATTTAGCCCATATGTAAGTGATATGTGGCAACTAATGTGACAAATCCTTTTTTCAGATCCCATGTTAGATCTGGATATTCAAGAATTAGCCAGTCTTACTACTGGTGGAGGAGATTTGGAGAATTTTGAAAGACTGTTTTCCAAGTTAAAGGAAATGAAAGGTAATTGGATCCATTGCGTCTGACACATTCCCGTCCTGGTGCTCCTCTGTTTTACATGGTAGGATTTGGTTTGGTCACCGCTGATTGGATTCCATGCTCTGGTGTCAGCTGTCTGGAGAACCTTGGCTCCGGGGGGACCGTGCCATCTTCTGTTGGTAGAAGTTACCCGGGGAAAATTTTCCTCTTTCTCCACTCTCTTTCCTCTTACTTGCCCTTCTTCTCTTGCCTCTCTCAGTTTCTTTCAGTGTGTCTCATTAACCTGGAATCAGTAAGACCCCTGCCAGTTGACTCACCTCATCCCCATCTGGAAAATTGGGAAGACTTAAACTCCCTAACAGCTCTAATGACTACACCATAAGCATTTGTCTTTGAAACCCATCTCCCATCTTCTAGCATTACAACATCCATACACTCCAGACTCTCCTGTGCTATTAGATGAATTTCTTAAGATATATTTTCCCCCTAGACAAGGCTGCGACGCTTCCTCACGAGCAGAGAAAGTTGCATGCAGAAAAGGTGAGACAATCAGTCAGGTATTTATTGAGTGTCTACAGAAGGTCTGTTACTGTTATTATATGTCACACTTGTTGATTTCTGTAAGTGCCTTAGTGTGAACTTTTCTTTGGATATTAACTTGGAACGAATTGAATGTTTACACTGTAGTAATATAATTGCTGTAGTCAAACCAAGATTTTTCAAATGTATGTTGAGTGACATGGAACTTTCATTGAGACTCAGGATGTTTGCCTTCTTAACTGTTGGGCTGGAAAACTCCCAGTTGTTTTGTTTTGTTTTGTTTTGTTTTGTTTTGTTTTGTTTTGTTTTATTACCAATGCAACACATGCTCTTGGCAGGAAATGTATGTGGTTTATGGTATTTCATTGTATGAATGTGTCCTAATTTATCCATTTCCCTTTTGGACGTGTAGGCCATGTGCATTTTTTGCTTCTATAAATAGTGAAGCTGTGCATAACCTTACACATCCATCACCTTTGTACGTAACTCTGATTTTAGACTCAGTATGCATTTCTAGAAGTCGAAGTCCTGGGTCAGGGTATTCCAGGGTTTTGATATATGTTGCTGGAAGGCTGGAGGGCAAGGATAGCATTTTAGGTCTTGATCAGTTGAGCATATTGACTGACACATGAAACAAGCTGAAATGTAGCTGTTGCCTAAAATGTGTTGCACGCTTCTCTCCACAGGTGGCCAAGGCCTTCTGGATGGCAATTGGGGGAGACAGAGATGAAATTGAAGGCCTTTCATCGGATGAAGAACACTAAATTATTTGTGCTAGGGTTTGACTGCCTGAGATCCTTCCCTGCTCCACCCAGTTCTCTTCTGCCGAACTTCCCATCATCATGATGGCCACCTGACTTAGTTCTAGGGTCCCCTTAATTTTAGTTCTTACTAGGGGATAGTAGGGGTTTCCTCTCTCAGTATATCTTAAGGGAGTGAGGAGTATCATGACAGCAAGGAGGGAGTTTTTTTCAAATACACTTTTTCTAGGAACGGGAGCGAAACGAGGCTCAGGGGCCTGTGTGATTTGCCCCGGTTGAAGAAGGAGGCCACCACGCCATTCCCAGTCCACCTTTCATGTGGTGTCCTCTGTGGCCACACTCGATTACTACAGGTCAGGAGCTGGTGCCACTTTTCCTCAAGCTTCTGGATTTTCTGCTTTCGGGGAGCTTCCTGCTCCAAGCTTTGTTGCTTTTGATGGGAGGCGAGGAAGCTGCCACAGACTTGATTTGTGCCATAGTGTAGGTGGAGCCAGAGTCCGTGGCCCTCAGGTTAGTCTCTAGCTGAAAAATGCTTCTGGGCACTTCATTGGAAATACAGTGTCTCAGCTCATGCTAGAAACAATGGAAAAAACCAGGGTGAATTCTTAGATTATACTAGATGAGGCAAAACAAACTCATCTACCAAGTTGTTGTGGGGGGGAGGCGGGCGGGGTGTGGGGGGTGGTGAGACTGAGAGAGAAAGTTAAGGAATTCCCTATCTGGGCCATCGAAACAGTATGTGAATGCATACGGAGGCCTTCACATTAGTATAACCATGAAGAAACTCTTCTTCCTTAGAGCGCTTGAGATGTCAGAGCTGTGCCGTCACACTTTATACCCTCAAAACGAGGTGGTTCCCCCTCTTCTTCTCTGCGAGCCAAACAGGTCGCTGCCCAAAGAGTAACAGTGAGGATGGGCAAGACGGGAAGGGATTGTGAAAGGTCAGGCAACGAATACCCGAGTACCTTGTGTTACTTCTTGGGCTGAGGGGGTCAACCCTAGGGCAGTTGCTCACCAAAGGGAACCTCTCCAAGGAAGAGCGAGAAGTACAGCAAATATTCCTATTTCAGTTTTTGTAGACACTTTGTAAATGCATGCCACTAACCTTCACCGCGGCGGTGACCGCCACGGTTCTAGACTGGCGCGTGGCTGGCCGCTGCCGACACGGAGGCCGAGAGCTGCTTCTGGCCTAGTGTGGACTGTGAACTCCTTAGGTCACCAGCAGAAACAAGTTTCAGACCCCTCTGTGCACCGCCTTGTAAGCGCTGCAGGAGGAATGGCGGAAGGAGTGAAATGCTCCAGGTTCTGGGCCAGGGCAGCCACAGAGGGGAAGGTTTCAGTGACAGGAGTGGTCAAGGAAGAGCCATCACGGGCAACACCCGGCAGTTTTCTTGCTTGGTGACTTTTTTTTTTTTTTTTTTTTTAAACTATTCTGAAGGTCTCTGAGACTCTAATTGATCACCATTCCATCAGTGTTTCTTTGATGTGACTGCATTAGCTACTAAGAATGTAAGGGAAGTTGGCTCTGGGGTTGCAAAATGAAAGGTAGAATGGTTTTCTTAAAACATGAAGGGTTCCAGAAAATACATCAGGTCACGTGGTTAGGGAAGACAGACTAGAAAAAGCCGTGAATGTGATTTTGTGGATTAAACAAAGCCAGGTGATTAAAATATCATTTATTTATAAAGTCTGCCAATGTGTATTATGATTTTGTTGTTTTTTAGTAGGCCACATGTTGGGGGAAGCCTTACTTCAGATTGGGCATAAATAGTGAATAATTGGAGAGTCTGCCAGACTCATAATACGTGGAATCTACCTCGTGTATGTATAATATCAACTCACCTTTTCAAGACCTCAGCTTTCTGGGGCTGTTGGCCCCTTCCAGGGCACACGGGGATAAAAGTGGTTTCTAAAGTGGTTTCTAAAGGCTCACGTTAAGAGTGATCACGAACTGGGGCACCTGGGTGGCTTAGTTGGTTAAACGTCCGACTTTGGCTCAGGTCATGATCTTGCAGTTTGTGGATTCGAGCCCCACGTTGGGCTCTGTGCTGATAGTTCAGAGCCTGGAGCCTGCTTTGGATTCTCCTGGAGCCTGCTTTGGATTCTGTGTCTTCCTCTCTCTGCCCCTCCGCTGCTTACATTCTCTCTCCCTCAAAAGTAAGCATTTAAAAAAAAAAAAAGTGATCATAAGCTAATAGTGCAGTAAAAGTTGCAGTCAACCTGACATGAGCTGTGAATGTGCCAACGCCAGTTACTATGGACTGTCTGTCCGGGAATTAAAGTGAGAGACTCGGCTTTTTTTTACCTCCAACATTTCTCTATTTGTGTAACACAGAGTTGGGCCCATAGTAGGCCTTTAATTTTGGTTTGGATTCACGTTTGCTAGTTTGCTGAATATGATCACAACATTTGAAGGCCCATGAGGGTTGGAAGGGAGGGAGAGACAGAAGTAAACTTTTTTTTTTTTCCCCTCAAAAATCATGTGTTATGTAATAATTTTAGAGTGATGAAGACATAGATATTTTTATGATTTTAAAATATGTTATCCTGCCAGAGTATGAGAAGATTGACAGAACCAGTTTGCTTTCTCTCTATTTATAGAACTTGGCCACATCTAATTCAGAGAAGCTAGAGATTGAGGGACGCTAGACTTGGACGGCTGAGTAATAGGGGATGTGGTTCAAGGACCATGGAGCATGTCAGGCCGTTAACTGCAAACTACTTGTAACGCGTGAAAGGTGATATATGGCTAACTTCCTGCTCCCGCGGCGGAGAGGTGGGAGTGAACATCTTCGCTGTGGCTGACCGGATTCCCTTACCTTAGGCCAGTTTCTTGACAATGGCCATCGAGAGAGCGCGTGGAGTGCCCCTTGCTCTGCGCCGGCCTGCCATGGAGAAGCAGCCTTAAAAGAATCACTGGCTAAGGGTAACATGAGAGCTCGAGGAGCTATTCTGAGCGCCTGCTGAGGCAAAGCTAAATTTAGCAAACATGTGTCTAGCGTGGTCAGAGGTTCTGCTTCATTGAACGTCCTGATTGACGGAGACAGAGTTGCAGAGAATTCTGTAACCAGTGCAAGTCGTCCTTCACCCCCACCCCAGATTTTAAAGCAGTCAGGCAATTTAGGTATGGCATTCTGTCATTAAAGACCACATCTTACCGGAGGACTCTAGGCAGAGAAAGTGAAAAGTCTGGTCAAGCGTACCACCTTCCTGCAGGACCGGTTACAAAACACCCAGACGGTCAACTCTCCCAGAATCGGTAGGCCTCGTAAAAGCAGCAGGCTGAGCGTGCAGGGCAAAGTTCACGTTTTGATTTAGATTCCACTCAGGGTTTAGGGTAGCGGTCCATCTTTGCGTCTCTGGCATTGAAGCTGTTGCCGAAAAGGTCGTGGAAATGCTCAGTTTCTTATCTTTGGCACCACCTACGTCATAAACATCACGAGTCTTGCTCTTAGTGTAGATGTCTTTATTCTGAGTTTGTGTGTTTGTAGCACTAAAGCCAAGTTCTTCTAGAATAGGAACAGTCTTGCTCTGTTCTGAGGTGTTTCTCTGATGTGCATGCAGAGCGAGGGATTGACAAGAGGGAACGGCAACAAACGTGGGCCTTTTGTCGGAACACTCCTGAGCCCTGTTCCAGCTTTTAATGATTTGTGGTTCTACCTTGTTTCCTGTTGGAAAAGTATGGATTCAGAACCTGGACCCAGTGACCATTACTGCATCTTTGGAACACAGGTCTGGGAGGAAAAAGATATTTTGTGTCTATCTGTTGATGGGTTCAAACCCTCTCTCCCCACAAGCACAAATCTGGGAAGCAGTGACAGGTCACATAAAGCTTTTCGTCTTTGCCTCTCCCTTTTCTCTGATCAACCAGGTGGCTTTAGTGCTACAAAAATGTGGACTAAGGGAGGCCTGGGGTAGGAACTTTATAGAAACAGTTCAGTTTGAGAGAGAGAACCTTCTCTTCATCCGAAGCCCAAGGACACGGTCTGTGCCAATCCAGCCGCTCTGGGGAACTCTCAGGATGTCGCCAGTGGTGAAGTTAGAAGGCTTCAGAGTCAGAGTTGAGGAAGAGCAGCTGGCCCCTGTTCCTTTACCCAGGTAAGCGCTGAAACAGGATTCAGGGTCCGGCCCTGATGGTGCACCTTCTCGGTACCAGGCTCTGCAGGGGTGGCAGAGGCCGCAGGCTTGGGTAAGGGTGTGGGTTCTCTCCGGGAGCTCATCACCCAGCCCAGGTGATGGGGGCGGGGTGGGGGCCGGGGGGCAAGCGCATCGAGGCCAGGAAAGCTAGAGTGCCGGGCAGCATGTGAAGTGTTGGGACCAGCCTCCCCTGCTGTGGGAAGGCGAGCGCAGAGTGGGCTGGGGAGAGCATATGGTACGTCTCAGAGCAGTCTTTCTCAGACGTGAGCCCACAGCGAGTCCCCCGCAGGGCGCCGGCCCAGAGTTTCGGTTCAGCAGGTCCCCAGCGGGGTCTGGGGGAATGCGTTTTGACTGTCCCGTGCGGTACTGATGCTGCCGGCCAGGCCCACACTTGGGAGACCCACGGACTGGAGGAAGTGGTGCTCAGACGGAGCTAGGGGCTAGGGTGGAACTGGAGCCAAAGCGTGAGGGGAGGCGGCAGATTCTTAGCGGGAGTTGCAGCATGAACCAGAGGTACGGGGAGAGAAAGCAAGGGGTTACGTCGGGAAAACCCACCCGGTCCAGTGGGAGGAACGGGGCGCACAAGGATGGAGTGAATTTAGAGAAAACCTTGAAATACTACTTGGTGGGACCAGTGCCTACTTGGGAGGCAATCAAGGAGCCCAAGGGGTTTAGCACGGAAGAGACAGGTAACCACAACTGCATTCCTGGGAAATGGCAGCAGTCTTAGCCAAAACGAATCGAGTCGCGCTACCTGCCTGGAGGGCTGTGTTGCGAAGGATTCCGAGGCCGAGAGTGGACCCAGCATGGTGTTTAGTGGTTTTTGCTGTGGATGGAGAAATAGAAGGGTGGTAATTCTGCCGTCTACCCTCCATCTCTGGACGAGGGGGGCACAGGTCAGGAGGATGTTAGAAGAGCTATGAGAAAAGGCAATTAGGAACTGCATTTTGGTGGCATCCCTTCAACCATATGTAAGGACTTAGGGCATGGTGGAAGTAGATGGAAAGGATTGCTGAGGTAGAATCTGCTAGCTGTGGGCACTGATTTATTCAGCAAAAATCGGTGGCCCAAAGAAGCCAGGGATACAAGAATAAGATGTAAATGCTGCCCTCAAGGAACTCAGAGCCTCGAGGGGAGGACAACCACAGTTACCACTCAGTTGGGAAGCCTGGCGATAGATTTGCGAATGGCTTCCTGGAGGAGGTGTCTGACCTGAGTCTCAGCATTTGTGAAAGTTCTCCAGGTGACCTGCTGGTGTGTTAGGCACAGGGGCAGGGAGCGCAGACTTGGGAAGAGGGCTTGTCATCATGGAGAGGAGTGTGCTGTGTAAGGAACACCACCTGTTTGTCCCTGGGCTGCCGGCTGTACCAGCGAGCTGTGACAGCTAGATAGGGGTCGAGTGACAAGAGTCCGGTGGCCCGTGATAAAGGCTTTGGAGTTTACGCAGTGGACTGGAGGGCTCAAGTCACGTGGGTCACAGGGCCGTGCGTGGAAGATGAGTTTCCGGGAAAGCAGGCAAGAGGCCAGGAGCCGTTGGGAAGCTAGTGCGGTTGTCCGGGTGCTAAGGACCTCACGTACTGGGCACGGCCAAACAGGGCTGCTAGGGCGTGCGGGGTGTTGGTGACTTCTGGGGCTGGAGGCCAGAGGGGAGGGAGGCCGTGTAATGAGGGCGGCGATAATTCCATGTTTCCAGTTGCGAGTGTGAGGTACTTGCGGCGCCCCCGAGCACCGGTAGCCAGCAGGCCGTTGGACGCAAGTCCGAAGCCTGGGATTGACGTCTGGGCTAGAAATACTGATTTGGGAGTCATTAGCGTTAATGTGGCTTGCAATCATGTGGGGAGATGAGGTCACTCAGGAAGGAATGTCGAGAGTGCATCCAGTGGTCTGGGAACACCAACCCGGAAGAAGTAGGCGCAGGCCCAAGAAAAAGAGGACACGGTGTGAGGGCCGAGGAGAGCCAGGACGTCCGGGCAGTAGGGCCTTTACAAAAGGGAGGCTTGGTCAGCAGGGGGTGGAGAGCACAGGGGAGAGCTGCATCAAGCCGTTCAGGACTCGGGAGGATGGGGGAGAGGGACCCGGGAGAGGCTGCTGCTAAAAACTGGGGGGTGTGCGGAGGGCGCCGGAAGAGGATTTGGGTTGGGGCCGTTGTGCGGAGCCCACTTGCTAGGCAGCTGGAATTTAAAGTTGTGCGTCTGAAGGAACAGTTTGGGCTAGAGGTGGGATTGGAATCATCTGCTGAGAGAGAGAGGCTAAAACCACGGGGAAGACAGGGGCACGAGGGCAGAGCTAGGAATTTTGAAGGTAGGAATTGATGCGGTTCGTGGGGGGGGGCCAAATCCGTAGGCCCGGGGGGGGCCGCACCTGTGAAACTGGCCTGTCTCCTGGTAGGGGAGGTGTCTGGGGAGTTCCTTAGAAGATGCTGTAGAAGCGGCCCGGCTAAAGGATTACTCGAGCCCCATGCCTCCCCGCCCAAACTGTTCATTTTAATCCTGTTTCTTAATCCACGTCATTCGGGCCCGTGTTAAGAGTCAACCAAATCTTTCCGTCCTTGGGAGTTTTTAATTTAAAATGTATTTGCGCAGGCGCTGACCGAGTCCTCGGAGCTGGAAGGGGTGAAAACCTTTACGAACCTAAAACTACTTCCACGCCTGGGGGAGGATTCATCTGGTGGCATCTAGGCCTTCTGCGTACAGAGGAAATGAGGGCCAGGGACCAACGCAGCGATCGGACTGTGTGTTGCTCAGGTGGGGGAAGCGAGGGAGAGGCCCCCGCTGGGCCAACCCAGGGGCTCCTGCTGGCCCTCCACGCACGTCACCCTCGGTGAGTGGAGGAGGGCCACCAGGGAGCACGAGAGGCTTTGGCAGAAAGAAGAGGGGCTCGAGCCATTGTTGACGTTGGAGGGCTCGCTTTCCAATCTTTTCCCCACCCTGCAAGAATGAGACAGAGCTCCAGGCATGGGAGCTTTTCGATGAAAAGTTTATTAGAAGGGTACTTACAGGGGAAAGAGAGGACACAGATCTTTAACAAGAGGGGTACAATGCTTAAACAGGTGCTCTGCTCTTAAGATACAAAAGTTAGAAAAATCTAAAACACTATAAATACATACATGCTTTTTACAAAGGTATTAAAAGGTCAGGCTGGCTGAGAAGTGAAGGTAATCACAGCCTCCCCGCTCTGTCCCCCCCCCCCCCCCCCCGATACACCCCAGCAGAGTCCGGGACCGCCTCGACACAGCAGCAGGGAGGGGGCTCTGGCTCTAACCCTCTGCGTCAAGTTCTCACCACCCCAAAGGGCCTGGAGGGGACCCAGGGATCGGGATCGCTGCCTCGCCGGTGGCCTGCCCGGGGGGGGGGGGGGGGGGGGGCGGGCGGTTCTGGAGGCTGAGCCGCTGGGCCCCCGACTCTTCCCAGCCACAGTCAGTCCTTGGGAGGAGAGACCTTTCCAACTTGCTTCAAAAAATTAAATAGTTCTCCGTCTTGAATGGTTTTAAGAAGTTATTACATAAATATAAAAATACCAGAATGCCAGAGTGTACATTATACTTCAGCATAACAAAAAGTTACAGAATCACTGAGAGCATTGCTCAATCCAGTTCACACAATAGGCGAGTTTACGTGAGAGCTGTGTTTCTGAAAAGTCCTTTCCCCACTGACTGCCACCCCTCCACCAGGGATGCCTCCTTGTCATGTGGGAACCATATCCTCTTGTGTCTTTTTTTTTTTTTTTTTTTTTGCTTTCCCACCCTCTTGAGAAGTAGCCGATATTGCTCAAAAGGATGATCTAGAAGGGAACATTCATGACACAAAAAGAAAAATGGTACGCCGCAGCTGTGTTGAGGCTTTCTTCTAGTAAAGCGAGGACAGACACAGATTTGGGGGAAAACTCCCCACTCTGCCACTTAAAATCCCACAGAGTCCAGAACTCAACTCATGCCTGCTCTTGGTACCAGTAACCCCCTTGGAAACAGTCCCCTGATTCCTTTTCCTCCCTCTCCTTTTAAGGACTTCAGAGAGCGGCCTGAGGCGAGACCTGGCCCTCCGGAGACCTTCCCGGAGCTTCAGAAAGGGCAGCTTGGGGCTAAGGATGAAACCCTATCTGCCTTCTGCCCAGACTACATACATGCATGCACATACTACCTAAAGAAAGCCTTTTCCTGCGCTCTGAGTAAAAGCACTCAGCCCTGGAATATGTCCAAGCACTGGGAAGCCAAAGGAAGATGGAGAAAAAAAACTAAGCACAAGGTAACGTGCTACAGCTCATTCCAATACGTTAACGATTAAAAAAAAAAATTATCACCACGGTCAAAAAAAAACCAAAAAAGACAACATCAGGATGACGGGAAAGTCTGCCAGCAGCCTTGCCCTCGTGTGTGCTTCCTAAGAGTCAAAGTCCCCGCTCCTGACTCTAGGCTCGTCTCAAAATGTCAGATCGTCTACAGCCTGCCAGGAAACTGGCCAACTGAGATGATGTTCCAGCACAGGCCTGTAACCCGAACCTGCTGGGGCAGCTACCTACGTTTGCTTGTGCTGGAAGGACCAAAGTTACTAAATAAAGTTAGGAAGGGGGGTGGGGGAGGAAAGGGAAGAGAACAGACGTTGGCCCGGGGGGTCTGGGGTGCAGCCGAGGATCTCCACCCCGGTGCTGGTGGCTCGGGTCAGCGGCAGCACGAGCCACAAGGTGAAGACAACTTGGAGGGGAGCCCAGACACCTACGCTTAAACCTGCCCTCCACCCCCACTAGACTGCCGTGTTTTCTCTTGTCCCCCTTCAACTGTCCTTTAAAAAGATCTTAACATGTAAATGCCATTCAGACAACGGGTTCTTCAAATTCAGAAAACAAGCTTTGTGACTTAAAGGAAGGACACTAATATTACACAAGCCCAAAGCACCTAGGCAGCCTCTGTGACGGGAAGGGTCTTCACCTCTGGGTAGGACTGAATTTCGTCCAGAGGGGGACTTACCTACATTTTCCTTTCACATCCTCCTCCAAGGAGCAGTCTATAAAGAAGAGGGGCCGAGTGAGCTTTTGGAGAAACACAAAACTAAAACTTCATGCCTCCTAAAAGTAGCCTTCAGCTCTGAACATCACGGGTTGTAAGACCCCATCCATGCATAGCCACTGGGTCGCCGAGGTTGTGCTGTACCTGAAGCTAGTTTCCCGAGTAACTGGAGGACAGCTGTGTGCCAGAGGAAGTCCTCAGAGGATCATGGAGCAGGTAGAGAACTCAGGCCCTCGGGAACCGCCGCCCTGGCTCTTAGGAAGGGCATGATTGCACCAGCAGAGGCCAAAATGGGATATTCCACACCACGAGTCTCAGACCTGACCCGGAGCGTGAATGCACATCCAGGAGGTTCAGAGCTTCCTGGAAGAAGCAGTCCACAGATCATTGCACAGCAGGCAAACTTCCGACCTGCAGTATTTGACCCTCTCAGGTCGACAGGGGTTTTGTGTGGTCTCTGGGTTCTGTGTCAACAAGCCCCGGGAAAAGCCAAGCGTAGGTCTGGCAAGGTGCTCCTCCCACGTCCTCCTGTGTCCTCAGGGAGCTTGGACAGCAGCTCTCCTACCTGGAAACCATAAGGCTAGAGCTGCAGAGGCATTAGGATCCTGCCGGGGAGGCACCAGGAAGCCCCCAACATCTCCGTAAGGCATCAGAAATGTCATCACATTTGAGGTTTTTACCTGCGAGAAGTGTACACTTTCTCCCCTTCACCTGGAAGAAGACAGGACTTCCATAGGAAATCCCTTCACTTTTCCTGGTAGAAATCCATGCAAAAATACGGGATAAGTCATTTCATTACAAAAACAGCAACAAGGAATAAAGTACCAATTGCAAGTGGCAATTCTGTCTGCGGGATTCTGCAAAAGGCCAGTAAAAAGGAGAGCTTTTTTTTTTTTTTTTCCAGTTGCAATAATTTATAACCATTTTCTCACTAATTGCCACTGGGAACAGTACTTATTATACAATATAGCTGCTATAGTCGTCACTGATGATCCTCTACTGTGAGCTAGATAATCTTACATCCCAGGGGGAGGATGGCAGACCTCTGTGCACCAAGCCTGCAGTTTTCAAAGGTGTAAAACAAAAAAAGAAAAAATTTTAATAGCCCTTTTCATTTGCCTGTGTTGGCCTGAGATTTTCCACTTCTGGTGAATTTGCTTCTGTTAATTTCAGTTTCCAAAAGTGCTGCTGGCAGGTGTCTTCTCAACAGAACCTGGAACAGCTTCACCTTGAGAGAGAGGTTGCTGGGCCCCACGCTGGTTTCCCAGTCAGTGTGCCAACCAGGATTTTTTTTTTTAATATAAACATTTAAACGAGCATACGATAAAGCTCATTTAATTAGCGCAACTGACTACGTAAACCGAGATAGCCGGATGCAGAAGGATAGCAAGCGAGCTCTTACAGATGACTGGAGACCCATGCTCAAAACACTGCGATGGGACGGCTGCCTCCTGCTTTGTGTGAGCACTTTGTGTAATTCACATCTCTGAGATCAACGCGAGAAGATGTTCTATACATTGCAGAAGCCCCGGCAGATCTCCCACCCGTTCAAAGTGAGAAAGGACAAACTTGAGAGAGGAGGTGTCCCACCACCTTTCCCCACTGTGCCTGTGTGCATGCTCTGAACACACCGGCTCACACGTATCCGTCCGCTCGGAGAGGGGAGGAGACAGACGAGCCCCCTCCCCGCCACAAGTCAGTCCAGCTCCCCGGGGTGCGGGGTCTGCCGGAGTGCTGGAGCTCAGGAAGGCTCAGTTGAAGCCTTTGTTAAAAGTGCCAGAGGACCAGGCATGAGGTTTGCTCACGGCCCTGCAGGCTCTACTCTACCTAGAACACCCAAGGTGAGTTTCACACTCCAGTCCGGAAACGAGGGCCATTTCCCGTTGGACAGTGACATCCTAGATTGCGGTCATTGAAACAGAAGGAGGCTGGGAGGAGGGGGCAGGTGGTGAAATACTACCTGTTTGCTCAAGCCACCAGAGCAGAAGCCATTTCTTGCCCACCAAACTGGGGCCAAAGGGCAAATGTGTTCAGCAGACACGGCTGTTCTAAGATCCATCTCTGGGTCTGCTTTTGTGTTTTGGAAAACAGGCTGGTGCCGCCTTGATCGAGGGAGAAAAACTTCTTCATTGACAATAGTGAGTTGAGTTCCAATTTTCTCCACGTCCTACACGGCCTTCTTCCCCCAAGCCCGTCCCTTCCCACCCTCCCCCTTCACACCCAATGTCTCTAAGACACACTGGAACAGCGGATGCTTGGGGAGCCCATCTGGGTGAGGACCTTGTCAAGCCACTGCAACGGCCCATTGAGGTGCAGCTCAATCCAGCAGGGGGTGCTGGTCACTGTCTGTCTCCTGCAAGACACAGAGAAAGGGGTGGGGTGGGAGATGTCAAAATTGTCCGGAAAGACACACATACAAGTCAAAACACCTCTGCCTGCTTTCATGAGAGTCTTCCTCCCAAAGCCAGAGACATATCCAAGGCACCTTGCTAGACCCTGCCCTAGAGGAGATCCCACTCACTGTTATTGGAGACGGCCAAGCCATACTCCTCCAGCCAGGAAGAGCCTTGAGTAAATCAGGTTCTCTTGCTGGGAAAGGAGGTAGCCCTTCAAGGGTTAAACGTGTAAGGCAAAGTTTAGGGTATCGCACTTGCCCACCTCTGCCTGTGTCAGCCCCCCGGCCGCCCGGTGAAGAACTTCCAGCCTGAGCAAAGGTCTCCCTCGGTCCCATCTGTCCTGAACGGGCACCCCGGGCCCCAGCAGGCCATGATGACGCGTGTCTGTCTGATCGAGGGGTGTTTTTCGCAAGGCGCCGGCAGAGTCCACAGGCCATCAGTTCCCAATGTGCTGATATAATTCCCATCTATGGACTTATTTTGGAAAATCTTACGAGCAGAGCGAGCCATGGAACAATTACTGGAAAAAACCAAGGCACACCACACGTTTCGTTTCCCCAAAGCACTTTGTCTAAATTCAGGCTGGTTGATGACGCAGCCCTCAGGCGAGCTCCCAACGGCCTCCAGTGAGCAAAGGCTATCTTGCTGAGGCCGGAGGTGCGGGTGCCAGCTGGAGGTGAGAGGCCTGGGCCCTGGGCCCTCCCGGCTTTTGGTCATCTTACAGGATGGATGAAACCTTACTCTTTGGCCCGAGAGGCAGGAGGAGGGCGAGACCGTTCTGGGAAGGGGCCGCACCCGCCTGTTAGGCTGCTCCTCAGGGCTGCCAGGTGGCAGGGACGCAGAGCGCCGTACAGGACCGGCTGTGCTGGCAGTACGTCTCGCCTGGTGACACAGTGTCCCCCGGGAATGGCTTCCTCCGCCACCAAGGGGCCTCTTCCCCGCGCCGGGGGCGGGGGAGCCATAGGGCCGCGCTAGGCAGACGGCTGCTAGCCTAAGGCCACCACCCTCCCTGCCTGGCCGACGCTTCACCCGAGTAGAGGTGGAGAGATGGGCCTGTGGATGCTGAGGTGCCTCTCTGACCTACGGTGCCTGAGCGTGGTCCTCTGGACCCACGTGTGTGGGTGTAGGAGGGAGTGAAAGCACCTCCCGTGGGCTCTCTCCCACTGGCAGCCATCTAAGTATCTCCCTCCCCCACTAAAAAAATACTCCTTTTATAACCCTTCATCCTTGTTCCGTAAATGGTTTCAGCCAGGGCTAAAAGGTGGGCTAAATCTCTCTTCGGGCTGGGTCTTCGGGCCTTGGCTAGTTCCCTTAGGCTGTCATAACTGGGCCCTAAGTTCTGCTGAGAGGCCCGACCACTTGGGTTGCTCAATTGGTCACTCATCCTGGGTTTCACAGAGACCCCACGGGCCAAGGTGCTGTGCTCCCTGGCACTATGGGGCAGACACAGGCAACGGCAGCTAAAATACGGTAAATGGGGGGGGCGCCTGGGTGGTTCAGTCGGTTAAGCGGCCGACTTCGGCTCAGGTCATGATCTCGCGGTCCGTGAGATTCTGTGTCTCCCTCTCTCTGATCCTCCCCCATTCATGCTCTGTCTCTGTCTCAAAAATAAATAAACGTTAAAAAAAAAAAATTAAAAAAAAAATAAATAAAATAGGGTAAATGGAAGAAGATTTTACGGACCGCCATCCTCTAACGAGGATCTGACTTTCCATAAGTCATGCTCATCTGGATTTCATTATAAACGGTGGCACAGAGCCAATATTGAAATGGGTTTGGCCGGGGTGCACAATGACTACAAAACAAAATGGATTCCAAACATCTGGAAAAATGAAGAGAAGGGGGGAGTCACTTGCAAGGCACTGGCCCCAGCTGACGTGTGGGCACCTCTGCGTCTGCCGGGGAAGCCGGGGGCTGGGCAGGGGCGGCGCAGGGCAGGAGGGGCACACAGCTCTGACACACACCTCCCGTCTAGGTGGAGCAAGAAAAGGGACAGGATTCTCTAAACCCAAGCCAGGAAGGTGTGACAGAGTCAATAGAGCAGATCAGGTAGAACTGACCGATGCCATGTTTAAAGCAATATCTGAAATTGTGAAAGAAAAAAAAAAATCAGTTCTTTTCTGAACAAGTAAACTATGTTCCTTTCTGACTTCCCACATCTCTTCTAGCTGCCTCTCAAATTTTAATACCCTAGATCCTCAGGGTCCCTCGAGTCAAAGACAGAGCCCCAGAGGAGGGAAGGAGGGGAGGACGACTTAACTCCCTGGAAAGGGTGGTCCTAAAACCGTCTGCCCCAAACACACAATGAGGAAGAAGCCACGAGGCCCTGCTCTGGGCTCCGCCTTTCCACTGACAACGTGACCTCAGGCAAGTCACTTTCCCTGCCTAGGCCTTCGTTCCCTCATCCGTGCGCCGGGGGTGATGCCAGCGTCCCTGCCCAGGGTTGTGGTGAGGAGAAAATGGAACGTGTGGTCGCAGCACCGGGCGAACAGTGCCTAGCTCCTCCTCATTCTTGGTCTCTGGGGCGAGGGCTGGCCTAGCTCTGCCGTCTGAGTCTCCCGCAGTCAGGCTCCCGTGACGCGTGCCCCCGACCTGACCTGTACTCTGCTCCCCAGCCTTTGACGAAGCTCATGCGGATGGTGCACATCCGGGTCAGCTGGTAGACCGCCTCGAAGCCCTGGTTGACAGACTGAGCCAGGAGGGCGGCAAACTCCTGGTTGTTGAAGATCTTCAGGTTGCATCCTGCCGAGAGAGGGAAAACAGTGCTCGTGGGGACGGAGCACATCCGTGTCCCGTGCCCCCACGCCTGGCTAAAGCCACCCCCCGGGGTCATCCAGACAGTGGAACTCACACGGCCGAAGTGTGACAGGGCGACCATTCCATGTGCCAGCCACACACTCCACACCGTGCTAGGGATAGACCGACTTGGTCCTTGGCCTTGAAGCCATCCCCACCTCAGTGGGGAGGTGCAGCTGAGCCGTGGAGGTGGGTGAAACCCTGGCCTGTAGGCTCCAGCTCCGAGAGCCACGGAACAATGAGGAAGACCGTAAAGCGGGCCACCAAGAACAAGAGAGATGGCCTAGAGAGGTGGGCCTCGCCCCGGGCAAAAGGGCCAAGGCAGGAAGCCAGGGACGAGAGACACAAGGGACCCAAGCCAGAATCTCCATGGCTGCGTGGGGCACGGCTGAGCACCCGGGGAAGGGGAGGCCGTGACAGGAGTGTAGGCCAGATGAAAGGCTGCCAACAGAGGGGCCCAGGTTCCACCCAGGCTGCCCTAGTGAGTCCACCTGGGGCCAGGAAGGAACAAGAGATCCGGGCCGCATTTTGGCCTTTAGGCACATGGCTGGGTCAGAGTGACATCTGCAGCGAAGTGAGGATGTGTGTCTAACCCTCCAGGCAGTAAAACCAGAGACTGGCACAAATGAAGTTTATAATAAATCTCCGGAGGTCCTACCACCTGAGTGCCTGGAATGTGTCAGAAAAATAAAGACAACAGCAACATGCTAGAAAAGGCCAAAAGGTGAGCTAAGGTGACATTTGTTAGCAGGGCAACACTGGGCACCTAATTTTGCTGTATGACTCTGGGCTGGTCACTTTCTTGTCGTAAGCCCGTGTCTCTGAGAGGCTGGCCACGGGGGTCCTCCAGGCTCTGATCTTCCATGAGCCAACAAACCCCACCACAGCCAACTCAGCCCTCACCAAAAGATGGGAGGAGGGTTGGGGAAAGGAATGACCACAATGCCAAGAACATGACGGACCTTTCTGTTCTCGTTTTTTCTCCAAGGAGATGTGTGGGGACACAGGGCAGAAAGTGGGTTTTGGCTCCCAGCTGAGCCAAGAAGCAGAGGAGCACGAGGCTCGGGAGTCACACAGTTCTAGCCTCATCCTGGCTCAGCCACTTACTAGCTGTGCCTTTGGTCAGGTGGCTTGACCTCTCTGAACTTGTCTCCTAAGGAGCCAGAATGATTGGAAAGGACTAAGAGCAAAGATATAAATGTATTCTGGGAACACAACCACACAATGCCCTGGAAATGTAGACTACTGTTATTTCAGACCTTCTGCATTCTTTTTTTTTGGTTTGTTTTGAGCAAAGTGGGGGAGGGGCAAAGAAAGAGGGAGACAGAGGATCTGAAGCAGGCTCTGCCCTGTCAGCACAGAGCCTGGCATGGGGCTCAAACCCATGAAACTGTGAGATCACGGCCTGAGCCAAAATCAAGAGTCAGACACTTAACCGACTGAGCCACCCAGTCCTCTAGTGCCCCAGACCTCCTGGCATTCTTAAGCTGACACTGCCCAAAACCCATCGCTCCGCTATCATCTGCTGCCTTGCCGACAGGAAGACAAATGCCACACATGTGCCATACACAGGACTAGCCAGTCACAGTCTGCCTTCTGCCAGCAGCAGGCCCAGGGACTGTGTGCCTGTGAACAGGGCCCTCTGGCCAGGATGCTCAGCCTTGGTTTCCTAACTCAAGAAGCCCTGATGGGTCGGTCTTCCTCGGGTGTTGCTGCACAGCCACGGCCCCTCGCAAGCCATCCCCTGGGGTGCCGCCTTTCTTGGAGCATAGGTGGGAGTCGACAACACCCCCCCCCCCCGCCCGCCGCCCCGTCAGCGGGGTTTTCAGCCCCACTCAGAAAACCCTCAAGAGTTCCAGAGAATAAAAGTAGAACTTTGTCATGACCGCCTTCTGTGGTCTGGTCCCATCATACTTTCTAAACATTTCCAGTCTCTTATGTGGCCTCTCCTCCAGCCAGGGTACCATCCATATGTGCCTTACTCTCCGTTGCCTCTGGGCTTTTGTTCCCTCTGCCTGAATGCCCTCACGGTCCCCATCACCCCTTTGTCTACTCAGCCTTCAACGCCTGAATGCCTTCTCCACGAAGCTCTCCCCAGTCCATCTCAGCAGTTAAATGAGTTTCCGCCATGGGGCGCCTGGGCGGGTCAGTCGGTTGAGCGTCTGACTTAGGCTCAGGTCATGATCTCACAGTCTGTGGGTCCGTGCCTGGCACTGTGCTGACGGAGCCTGGAGCCTGCTTCAGATTCTGTGTCTCCCTCTCTCTCTGTCCCTCCCCTGCTCCTGTTCTGTCTCTGTCTCTGTCTCTCTCTCAAAAATAAACATTAAAAAAAAAAATTTAAATGAGTTCCCCCCCCCCCCCCCACCGACCCCCCCAGATCCAGGAGCACCTTATCTGAGCTGCTCCTTTGGTGCTTAGCACCCTTCCTTGTATTAAACTCATTTGTGTCTTTGTCTTACATACTCAGCTGGTCTTTTAAGGTCTGTGGGGACAGCAGCAGGGCCTCCTGCACCCCTCCATCTCCCCCAAGCACCTGGCACCATGCCCACATGCTGTGTGAGTTTGTGCAATGAAAGAAGAAAGCATAATGCCCGAGCATCTGTGCGCACGAGGCAACAAGCAGGTACCCACAGATCAGAGGCAGATCCGTCAGATGCTGCGTCTGCTCCTTGGAGGGTCAAGGAGACCACAGCAAGATCGGAAGCCACAGAGAACACCCCAGCAAGGCACCTCCGGGCTGGCAACGCAAAAAGCGAGGAGGAGACAAGGTAAGAAAGCAGAAACCTCTCCCAGGTATGCACCGGGGCTAGAGAGGCCATCGGGGCAGGGTAGGGGTGAGAGCCCTTACCTGGCGGGATCTTGCAGACGGTGGCTGGGTGCCAGCCGTAGCGCTGGTTACAGTTGGGAGACTGGACAAAGATGGCGCTGTCACTGAGGCACTCGGCGAAGACCTCCCCTCCGATGTAGTACAGCCGCACGCCTCGCCCTACAGAGATGTGGGTCAGGCCGGCCCAGCGTCTGGCCCCAGGGCCGGCTGAGGCCAGCCGAGGAGGCAGAGCTGAGCCGATGCTCGGAGGGGCTGCCTCTCCGCTAGCCTCACCAGACAAACAGGCCCCAGAGCCCAAGCCTAAACCCACACACGGGAAAACAAGGGTTCCTCAAGCTGGAGGAGGGAGATGACCAGGGGCCAGGGCAGGGGTAAGTCTCAACGACGGCCTCTGTCACGGACTAGCCATGGGCCTCCATCCAGTTACTCACGCTCTGAGCCTCAGTTTCTTCGTCTGAAAGATGGGGTAACAGTAATACCTACCTCCCAGGGCTGTTGTGCCACCCACACTAAGCGCCCGCTAAGTACGAGCTGTTACTACGGCTACTGCTACACGAATTCACTCAGCAGACCTGCAGGGCTCCTCCTGAGGCAGCAGACCTCGCAGGCGCCCTGCTTTACAGGGACGGCTTCGTGCCCCCTCCTGTACCTTTCCCTCCCCAGTGCATTTTTCTGAAACATTCCATAGGTTTATATCATTCACTTTTCCTTCATCTCTTAAATCCATTCCAGATGGACAGGAATTATTTTTAAATTGCCTCTGCAATTCGAGCAAGCAGTTACGTAAATGCTCTGACAATGAGCTCTCCTCTCAGCCAGGGATGTTCTCCTCTGCTGCACGGGAAGGCCTCTGTTGCTGCTTCTGGGGAAGAGGCCCAGAGGGCTGGAAAACGGAGCCAGGGTTTACGGGCACAACGTCAAGTGGGATAGAAACCAGGGGGCCACTGGGTGTTCTCCCCGCCTCCTCCTCCCACTACTGCCGCACCCCCATTTCTTCTTGGTTTGGTGCTGCAAGACTTTGGTGTCACAAATATGTGGGGTGCTGGCCGAGTCAGAGTCCATAAGGAGGGGCCACGGTGTTAGGTCAGTCAAGGTCACAGGCAGAGATGGGGAGACCCAGACCAAAACAACGAAAATGTGTTTTGTTTTGGTAAATTTTTGAAATACTAGTTTTAAAAATACAGAAAAGTAGGGGCGCCCGGGTGGCTCAGTCAGTTAAGCATCCGACTTCAGCTCAGGTCACGATCTCGTGATTTGTGGGTTCAAGCCCCGCATCGGGCTCTGGGCTGACAGCTCAGAGCCTGGAACCTGCTTCGGATTCTGTGTCTCCCTCTCTCTCTGCCTCTTCCCCACTCACACACACTCTCTCAAAAGTAAGATGTTATTTTTTTTTAAATAGAGAAAAGTATAAAGAGAATAAGTAAACAATGATGTATGCCTCCCAGGATCAGTATCTTTTTTCAAGTAAAACACATGGGGAGGCTGTCTGGGAAGGATGTGGGCTCAGTGGCAGGGGACTGTTTGTCACTGGCTGTGTCACACTCACTGTGTAGCCTCTGCAAGGCTCTGCTCTTCCTTGGGCATCAGGTTATTGCCTGGAAAATGAGCACATGGGCCCACACCTATGGCTGCCAAACTCTTCTTAACCATAAAATCCTCTCTTCAAATGAGAACTTCTGTGAAAGCCCAAGATATAATACAGACAAGATCAAGGGTGCTCCGGTTCACTTAGGACCAGACCCCCTGCCACCCTACCCTCGCCCTGGAGCCTGTCTGCCAACCCCAGGGGCTCTGGACTGAGAATACCCTGCTATATCATCTCCATGGACTTCTGAGTGACTCGGGATCACAGAATTACAAACATCCTTAGCATGATAATTTTAGGAGCAAACCAAGGGGCGTACACATGCCTTCTTCCTCTAGAAACCGTCTTTTATTATGTTCTGGGTGTTCGAAGGCAGAGTATCAGCACCAGTGTTGTTCTGGTAGCCTAGAGTAATCATATGGGAAATGAACAAAGAAAAGCTCACTCCCATCAAGACTGACCCCATCTACCTACCCAACGATCACGAGGTACGTTTATGAAGAGGGTTGCAGACGCGCCCTTCTCATAGATTCCCCATGCTTGCCCCCTCCCTTAAGTGAATGCTTTCCTCTGTGGCTTTCACATTTTCAAGCATAATCTATGTCTCTGAATGGGAATGACCAAACACCGGGAACTCTTCCCGTCTGGCCCCTAAACAAAGCCATACAGAGTTTGGGGGCGGGCTGGGGGAGCGCATCCTCTCCAGGCTCCCCGGAGGTGTGGCACAGTGCCGGTTGGTGGGTTCTGCACTGTGGCTGCTGGGGCCACGGCGGGGGTCCGCGGGGAAACGTGGCATCCTTACCGATGTGCCTCCGTGTGAGCTCCACAGCCGCGTTCCTGTTGACATTGGAGAGCAGCCCCAGGCAGAAGCGCTCCGAGTTGGAGGGGTCGGTGAAGCCATCCACGGTCATGGAGGGCTGGGAGGCGTGGAAGGTCTCCCCGACGCGCTGGTTCAGCTCGTAGTAGGAAATGGAGCACCAGAAGGCTGGCTCGCAGTAGGTGACAGGCTGCAGGTCTGGGAAGACACATCAGGCGACTGGGTCAGGGGCCCCCGGGTCGCACACTCCTCAGCGAGGTCCCCTGGGTGCTCCGTAAGACAGTTTCTCTGCCCCTCAGAGCGTGTTACAATCCTCTGCCCTCGTGCCTTGTAGGATATTAAACTTGCAGAATCCAGTGGGATAAAAAAAAAAAAAATCCTCCAGTGTTTGGAAAAACATGCCACTTTCATTTAGTTTTGAGCTCATAAAGGTCCTGTCCTGCCTGGCTGGCCTTGGGTGGAACAGTCTCCAAGGAGGCGCTGGACAAACCCCAAGAGGGCCAGGCATCAACCCACACCTGGGAAAGCCCACTGGGCAGGCCCGGCGTGCCACATCACCCTACCCGGCCACCTCCCAGCCTTTCTTCGGAAGCAAATCTCTGCCTCCAGAAGGGCTCTCGGCTCTGCCCAGTCTTGGACACTCCTAGCCTGTGGGGCAGCAAGTCAGGATCCAAGCCCATGAAAGGAAAAGGCTGGGGCAGCCAAGGGGGTTCCACGGGTGCCAGGTGTGACCACACAGACACCAGGTGCTGTCTGCACGGTGAACCAGGTCTGCGTCTCTTATTACAGAAACGATCTTCCGCACGTACCCAGATGCTGTCTGGAGGGGTGGCTAAGACCCAGGCTCGCCTAAGAGAAATTCTCAATTTGTCCTAGCTGTCAGTCTGTGGTCTCAACCAAGGGCTCCTCAGAGCAAAACTGCCATCTTGAGAGGAGTTGGTTCTCTTTAGAGGTTCCCCCTCACATGATCCCGCATCACCTTTCCTGTGACTCCCTAGCCCTCCTGTCACCTGTGGCCACTCTGGTCCACACCTGCCAAGGCACCCTGTCCTCCCCCTGCATCCCTCAGCAAGTCCGTGCTTAGCCCTGGGCCAGGCCCCCGTCCTTCCTCCCTGGCGTCAGTGCCACGGCATCCTAACAGGACTCCACGGCACTCCTGTCCAGCCTCTTCCGGCCACCCCCCTGCACCGCGCTGCTCCCACGTGGGCTGGAGCATTGCACCATAGCTCTCTCGCTGCCTACTTGAATCCACCCCCTTGTCGGAGAACTGGTGAGTCTCCTGTCCCTTCTCGCTCCTCCCTTTGGACCTCTAGCCAGATCACTCGCTCTGGCTCTCATATTCGGGGGCACGTGGTTACTCAGGGTGCGTCTGTGGGAACTGGTGTGAGGGACAGACAGGAAGGGCTCACTGTGCCAGGTCTCATCACTGGCCAGGGACCCCAGCTCACTGCCTGCCGAGCCACTTCCTGGAGTGAGAACCCACTGGGATCTCTGCTCACCAGACCTTTAGAAGTGTGGGAAGAACAAGAGACAAAACTCAGAAGCTGTTCTGGGAGGGGCCTGGGAGCCCCCTGCAGGGCAAAGGGCCCAGATCTACTTGTGGGGTCAATGCCTGTGACCCCTTTTCGAAGGCAAAGAGAACACCTACCACACGTGGAAGGAGGTGTAGACCTGTAACATCCCTGCATTCAACACACACCCAGAAAGTGTGAGCCAAATAATTCTTCGCCTGGGATGAGGGAGGGGGGCGTTGTAGGTCACAAGATGTTCAGTAGCCTCCCTGGTTGGTGTCTACCCACTTAATGCCGGTAGCACACACACATCTCCCCCTCCCAAGCTGTGACAGTAACAAATGGCCCCAGGCACTGCCGGCGGTCTTTGAAGGGGCAAAGGAGCCCCTGGTTGAAAACCACTGCCTTGGGTGTTTAGCCAGGTCACGGAGCTCCAGCTTTGAAGCCAGGCAGACCAGAACGCACTCTCTGCTCTGGCGTGGACCAGCCGTGTGACTATCAGCGAACCAGTCCAGCTCTAGGTTTCAGCCTCCACATCTCCCCCTGCAGCCACCAGGTGGAGAAACCTCTTTACCACTGGGTGCTGTCTGCAAACAGATTGGGAGAAATCACATGAGGTGCCGGGCCCACGTCAAGCGCTTGATAAATGGTGCTGCCAATATCGAACTGATTGTGTACATGAACCTGAGAACATCCTGCTCCTGTCCCGACCTCCACTGCAGGGAAGGCAAAGTGTCCTCGCCCCTTTCCTCTCTTCCCAGGATAGAGGGAAGGAAGCAAGGAAGGCAGGGGATCTAAGCTGCTTTTAACGGGGAATGGAGGAGTGACTGGATCAAGAGCGACCATGGCTTGTGGCCTGTGCCCCCGAGGATGGGTTGAGCCACAGCGGTCACATCCGGCTCTGGCTGCGCTCGATGCTTCAACATTCCAGTGAGATAAGCTATATTCTAAACAATGTGGTCACTAAAATGTGAGCTATGTTGCTTTGGAAACCTAAAAAAAAAAAAAAAAAAAAAAAAAATGCCTAGGAAATCCAAGTGCAATCCAAGTGCAATCCAAGCACTCCAAGGGGTTGGGTCCTGTGACAAGGCCAAGAGGTACTGAGGAAGGGCTGCTGACCACCACTGCCCGGGGGCAGGTTCGGCTGACCTCGCTGTGCCAACCTCCCCGGTCTGGACAGTGCCTTCAGCTTTACTGGAAGACGTCTGGTGCAGACACTCTAGGTCACTGTGCGTCTGGCATGGGTCAGCCTAAAGAGGCAGCTGTGGCTGGTCTGGGCTGGCCCTGGCTTCCCCAGCGAAGTACAGAAGAGACCTCACCCCAAATTATAAAGCCTTGTCTAGCACCCTCTGGCTTAGTCCAGACGGAAGAGAGCGAGCTTGGCTCCCAGGAACACTGGCACAGCCTACCCATCAAAAGAAGAAAAGCCACAGGCCACCCACTGGGTAACATGGTGCCAGGACCACTGTGGAGAAATGTGGGCTTTGAGGCATCTCGGAATCAGAGAGGGGGTTGGGGGTCCTCACCCAAGAGGGCCCCCCAAGCAGATCTGAGCCCTTATCCAAACATCCCTGTAGCTTGCAGAAACACACTGGACAGTGTGGTGGAAAACACTGGACTCAGAAGCCTGACACATAATTAAGAAGATGCTAGTTTAGTGGGGGAGCAGTGCAGTCAGGCCAAGGCAAAGTCTGAAGGGTGCCATTTTACAGAGTGCTGTTCGGCCGAGCTGGCCTATGTTCAGGAGCAGGACTGACCTGGAGCAGCACCCTGGCTAGGCATTTACTCTTCTCTGCAGACAACAAAACTCTAGCTCTGCCTTTCACCTCTGTCCCTCCTGTCACCTCTCAGCTGCTTCCTCAGGGCACTCCTGCAAGAAGAGCTACAGACCAAAATGTATGGTCACCACTTCTAGGTTCTGCCTTGAGTGGCAAACTCTTTTTAAATGTATGCCCTCTTCCCCCCCTCCCCCCCCCAAATGACTTAGCCACACCATGATTAAGTACAAGAGAAATAAAAAGGACCCTGGAAAAGATAACATTATAAACGGGACCCAGAGAGCACTCAACTTGGCTCTGAGCTTCCTAGCAGACAAGGCAAAAAGGGAGACTATGCTGTATGGCTCTGGTTATGCACAGACAATGCTTACCAGTTCTGCAAGGGAATCAAAGCTTCTCCTGGCACTAAATCTTGAACAAAAATCTGCCAGGTGGCAACCTCTCCTCCCACATCCATCAAGCCAGCCAGCCTTAATTTGAAGAGTTTTCCAACAGATGCAGAAGCAATTTTGCATAAGGCTGCTTCTTGAAAAGGACTCGACGATATTGCCACTCAAAGACTCCTCTGGGAGGATGACTCCGAGGGATAAAGGGATTTGCCTCCACGACAGTGGTTTCGTTTCTCCAGGCCCAAGACTCAGCACACCCGGAGTGGCAGACGACAATGTCCAAGGCCTTCCTTCAAATAGCCCTGCTCCCAGCCAGACTGAGTCTATGCTGATCACTCTTCCCGCGGCAGAGGTGTTGGAAACCTCCTGCTCCTGGCATTCTCGGCCCCCTGCCCCCACCTGTGTGGGATCAGCCAGACTTCTCGAGTGGCATGGGGTACTTAATTCACGACTGGCCCCGTGCCACACTAACGGCACTGACTGGCTTTGGTTTTAAGCCCTATTCCAAGCTGGCATGGGCTTTCTGTTTTGTTTAAGGAAAAGAAAACAGAATAAAACCCAGAAGGCAACACTTGGATTAAAGGATGCCTATTAAAAACATGTGCGAGAGATCCAAATCCGGTAAAGGAAAAGGAGGGGGGGGGGGGACAGATGAGGGGAGCAGGAATTAGCTTTCTACTATGAAAAGCAGGGAGCAGGCAAAGGCCGGGGCGCCGAAGCCACAAGGCTAAAGGTCAAAACGTGAATGCACTGCCTTCGTCTGGGCCCTCACCTGTGGAAGGAGCCTGAGCTCCTGTCCCAGAGATGCCACACTCCCATCCCCAGTCCTCACTGTTCCCTCTGCCTGGGCTGCCTGATCCTCACCAGCCCAGGCTCAACCTTTCAGCCCCAGCTTATGTGGCCGTGAAGACTTCACCTGCCCTCTGTACACGGTCGGCCCTTATTAGTTGCGGTTTCTGAGGGTTAGTTCCTGTGGGCCCAAGATGGCTGGGTCCTGGCACCCGGGACCCCAATTTCAACCTAGCTCGTTAAGGAGGAGAACGACAAAACGAGGTATGCGCAGCACAGAAAGCAGCCACCGCTCTTTTAGCCTTGGATCAGTTCACTGCAGCCAAGAGCAGTGGCAAAGTCTAAGGGTCACGTCTTCTGGCTGGAAGCTGACTTCCCGCCATTAGGATGCTGTGATTTCTTCAATAAAATTTTTTAGGGACACCTGGGTGGCTCAGTTGGTTCAGCATCCAACTTCGGTTCAAGTCATGACCTTGAGGTTTGTGGGTTCAAGCCCCACATCAGGCTCTGTGCTGACAGCTCAGAGCCCGAAGCCTGCTTCAGATTCTGTCTCTCTCTGTACCCCCACTCATGCTCTAGCTCTCTCTCTAAAATAAACATTAAAAATTTTGTTTTGAAAAATCTTTTTCAATGTTTATTTTCCCCAGGTGCCCCAGGAGGCTGAGGCGTCTCCCCACTGCCCCCACCACCCTGCCCCTCGCTCCTAGCAGGAGAGGAAGATACCTTCTACAAGAGGCACTCTGGAAACCATCACCTCCTCAATCTCCAGTCCAGCCACTGCCCCAGGGCACTGCCTGGTACCTCTTTCCCCATGGTCAAGGCCCCTCCCCAAATGTTCACTTTAAAGCAAGAACGACTTACTCACCCTCAGGGTCCAGCTCATTATCTTTTTCCTCTTTATGCTTCCCTCCTCCTTCCCCTCCATTTGGCCCAATCCTGGACTTAAATGCTTAGGAAATCCCAGGTGACTCATCTAGCATGATGTGTAGTGACAGGAACATCACCTGCTCACGTCCCTTCCCTGCAAGCCAGAGCCGCTGGGTCTCCCCAGAGCCTGCCTCTGACGAGAAGCTGAGCTGGCTCGCAGTCAGTCACTCCTCTGGGCCCCTCCCTGTAAGGCCAGCAGCGGTCTCACAGCGGAGGGAGGCACACTCTCTTGCCTGGATGTGGGGAGGGAGTAAGAACGAGCCAGATGTCCTCTGCTCTCTTCCTGCGTAATTTCTTTGCAGGAAATAATCAGATGTCCTGAGATGTCCCCCATCCTTCTCTGTGGTCATCTCGCCTTTTATTTTCCCCACACCCACCTCTGACCAACTTCGGCGGGGGGGGG
>NW_024412415.1:32002432-32058373 GCF_014898765.1 Herpailurus yagouaroundi | reverse complement strand
TGAACCTCAGCCTCTTCCCCTCCCTCCTCCCTCCTGGGGGCTCCCCCTCAACCCCTCCCTGGCCTTCTTTCCTTCTTGAGTTGGCTTTCCCTCTCCTGGTGCATCCACTGCCAGGACTTCAGCCGAACCTTTGCCAGTGTTTCCAGGGGGCCATCCTACAGAGATGGCCGACAGGTCAGAAGAGCAGAGTTCTGACAGCGGTTGGATCCGTGGGCAAAATGTTCGACCCAACAGGCCTCCTTTCTGCAGGACTGCTCAGAGGCCTTACCATGTGGGCGCCCCGGAGGCCCGAGGGGTCTACAGCGCAGGCTTTCCAAACTCCTGTGATGACAAACCCTGCCTCTCCAACTCTGCTTTGCAAAGGGCTCTCACACAGGCTAATGGCTTCCAAATCTGCACGTCCGGCCCCGACCTCTCTCCTGACTGCCCAGCTGCCTCCTGGACACAGTTAAGCATAGGCAAACTCACTGTCCTCTTCCAGCCCAAGCCCATCCCATCTCCTAGGTATCCGGTCTCTTGCCAGTTAAAGCTAGTTGATAAGCACCTGCTCATTCAGGCCCATGGCTCCCTCTCAACGCCCCTCCTAGCCCCACCACCATTTCTCCCAAGGGTTCATGGCAGCCTCCTTTGGTTTCACAGCTTCCTAAGGGGTGGTTTTTCATTTTGTTTTGTTTTTAGTTTTGGGTTTTTTCTTCCCCCCCCCTTTGGACACCAGCCATTTCCCTTAGACTTTAAATTCCATACAGTGGCCAGATTAATCTTTTTGAAACAGCCATCAGATAACCAACCACTCTTCCCCCAAAGCCTTCATTCTGCAGGCAAGAAGGCAATCAATAAGTGTGGCATTCAGGGCTCTTTGCTCAGTGGCCCCAGGAGTCTTCTCAGCCTCATCTGCCCCCCTCATCCCAACCAACCACAACACCAGCCATCCTCTGAGCTCTCCCTGCCCTTTCATGCCCTTCCCTCTATCTGCAGTGTTCTTCCCTCCTTCTCATCCTCACAGTATCCCACCTGTCCTTCCAGGTCCCACTCACACACAACCGCAACTCTCAAGTCCTACCCCATCCAGCACTTTCCTCGTTGGCCTACACGCAGTTCCTCTCCTGTGCCTGCTCTCTTGGCACCGGGCACACTGCGTCTCAGGTGGACGTAGACCCTTCCAGCCACTCCATCAGACCGTGTGCGCCCACGTGTCCTCCCCAGCTCCAGACCCCCAGCATCTGGACTTGCTGGGAACTCAGAAAAGCTGCTTGCAGGAATTAATTACACAGCGGATGCTGGCAAGCCTGGAGGCATGTCCCCACTGGAATGCCATCAATGCCTCCTTTGAACCCTCAGTCTGCACCTACTTGTTTTAGAATTACACTGATGCCTGCCTCATTTATCCCCACAAGGCCATAAGCATCTTGATGGCAGGACCTATGATTCCTCTTCAAATCCCCCCACGTGGACCGGTACTCAGATGACCGGTAGGAAGTGCCTGGGGAATCAACGAGGAAGAAAGAGACAGGCGGGCAGGCAGGGCTCCTACTTGGAGGTCCTCAACCTGACAAGTGCCCTCAACTACAAGTTAACAAGTACCCTCCCGAAGCTTCATTCTTCTGAGCAGGACATGGTGATAGGGGAGCGGGTCCTGCCACAGATGAGCGCACAGGCTCTGGGGCCCGAAGGTCTGAGTTCAAAGCCTCTCCGTCTACTAACTGTGGGACTCGGCATGAGTTAGGTAACCAGTCTGTTTCTTGGCTTCCTAGTCGGGAAAGCGAAAAATTCCAACGCTGCTACCTTACACACTTGTTATGAAGACTGAGTTCACAGGCAGGAAACACTCTACACAATAGTCAGTAAATAGTAAGTTCTCAAGAAATGTTTGCCATCATCATCACCATCATCTGTCTCCTTCCAGCTAGGATGCCAGGAGCCTGTAAGATTTTGGGGGCCAGGATGAAGCCAGCAGTTTTGAATGGGTGAAGGTGGGGGTGAGAGGCAGGTACCAGGGGCCTGGGCAAGCAGAGGAGAAACACTGGTGTCTCAGCGTGAGTCCTAACCCTGACTCGTCAGCTGACCTGTTGCCCCACTCAGGTGCTCCCAGCAGACCGGCACCCACTCTCGGCCCGCCAGGCTTGAGGGCTGTTCCTTCCTTTGGAAGAAATGACCTAAGAATCCTCAACCCTCAGACAAGGGGCCTGAGGAAGGGGACACAGCAGGGAGGAAGAATTGGGTCAACGGGACGCCTTTGCCTCAAGTCCAAGATCAAAAACCATCCTGTCATCCTGGTTCACACAATCTAGAAAGGAATTCACAGCAAGCTACCACTTGGGCCAACTGTCATTCTGAACCATGGAGTCAGGCAGTGTGGCTTCAAAGGCAAAGGCCTGCCCCAGAGTCTGTCGACTGATGGTGCTGCCTTGGCCACGGTTGGGAAAACAGCTCAGAAATTAAACCTAAACCAGCCTCAAAAGCTGGAAACCCAGAGTCAAGTTCACAGTCCTGGCCTTTAATTTTTCAAGTGTTAACACAGCTTCTAGCCTTCAGAGTTTGTTTTTAATAACTCAATTGGTCCTCTCACATCAGGAATTTGACCTTCCCTCTGCACAGCCCAAGACTCACAGTGATATTATCTTACAAAGATGTTAAAACAGAGTCCCCCGAAGTCACATCTCACACTGCCCACTTGTCAGCCTGTATTAAAGGGTTTTCAGGCATCTCCCAACATTCCAAATGATTTTCTTCATCTGATGCTATTTGTCAGGGACTGGAAGCAACTGGGAACAAAAGCCAGGCCAACCCCCTCTGATTCGCCAAGCTTGGATATTAACGCTTTCTCTTCCTGAGCCACAAATTGAACCCCAGCAGTAAAGGCCAAAACAAAATCAAACTCACATTTTTCTAAGACTACCAGACCAGCACATAAAAAATTCCCCTCAATAAAAACGAAATGGATATTTCAATTGTTCGCAGCACTTCAGCGGGCCCCACGCTGGAGCCCAAGCGCGTTCCTGGAGTAGAGAAGCGAATCTCAGAACAACCCGCCCAGAGATCCAACAACTGAGGGATGGTCATGGAAATGATGGGCCAGCTGCTCTAAAACATCATGAGACAATGCGAGATGATAAAGGAGGCATCTAAATGTGGAAATGCACTTACAAAACAACAAGGAGAAGAATGAGAAACACGGATGGACACTGTAGTCTCCATTGGCAAGGCACAAATATATATGCCTGATCCACAAACATCAGGAGGACCGTGACAAAAGAACACCCGTGTGCGTGGGTGGGGAATTATGGGCAATTTTGCTTCCCCCCCCCCCCCAATTCCCTTGTATCTTGCTGTTTTAAATTAAAAGTACATGATGATTAGATGAAATACTCAGATAAAATCCAAAGAAGTGTATCGTGCAACAAACCGGCAGAAGTCAGGGCCGGAGTCTGCACTGCTCGCCCGTGGCTTTGTGTCAAACCACACACATATGCTTGGCTGACCACAGAGTCTCATCTCCTGAGCACAAGGTTTGGGGGATTTTCATTCACTCACGTCTGACTGCCACCCAGGGGACATACAAACCCAGTACATTGCTTTTCCTGCCACCGCTCTTCTCGGGTTTCCCCATTCTGTGGGTGACCCCAGAATCACTGTAACCAGAAACCTGATGGGCTGGGCTGAGCTGATGGTGAGGGGCGGGGAGAGCCTCACCTTCAGGGCCTCATCCCCCCACCGGCCACCAGCCAGGGTTGCAGCTAGAGGGGGTTACAGTCCTACGGATGAAGAGATACTTACCCAAATTGTTGTGCGCTGGGGACATCGGATTCGGGGATAGGTTTGGAGAACCTGTGAGGTGAGACAGAGTCGTGAGAACGAACAGAACATTCTTGGCTTAGAGCACCAAATTACTGAACACATGCATCAAGATGGGGCAGCTCAACACAGCAGGCAGAAAACCCTGGGCTGAGCCTCCAAAGCCCAGGAGGAGGTCTGATCCCGTGTCCCTGCCCTGCTTTCTCTCCCTGGGCCCCAGTCTTCACCTGTGGAACAAACAGATGAGCGGCTAACCTCAGAGGTCTCTCCCACAACTTGATGGTGTGAGGATCCAGACCAAACCCACAGCACAGGGCACAGAGCTCCCTGGAAGCTATGGCCCCAGGAAAACAAGGTGGACAGGGAAGGCCCAGGCAATGAAGGCCTCCCCTCCCACACAGGTAGGGCCACAGCTCCCCAGAAGGCCCCTTCAAATACCAATCTAGCCCTTTCCCCAGGTCTCAGGAAACTCACCCAGCTGCCTCATAAACCCTACAACTCTGCAACCAGACTGATGTTTGAGGCAATACATGAGGCTGCTCATGGGGATGTGTCCAAACCTACCCAATTCTTCCTGCCCGGCTACCTTCTCTCCAGCCCTCCCTCTCAGGAGAAAAAGAAAACCACATGGCATCTGCTTTCAAAAAAAGAAAAAAAACCAAACAGGGCCGTTCCACAGAGCAAGTTGGCTCATCCCTTTGTCCCTGGACCCAAGAGGGCTGCAGCTATTTCTGTAGTAACAGCCCTGAAGGATGGGCGCATATGCCTTGTTTATGAGGGTCTGTTCCTGCTCCCCAACTCAGCTGTAACCTCCTTGAGGGTGAGGGATGAGCCATAGGCTTCTCTTCCTCCCCCAGAACCCAGCACATCAGGGGATGTGGAAGAGTCGTGGAAGACAGCTTCCAACCTGGCCACAGAGTCCAGGCATGTCACCAGCGTATCAGCGATGGGATTTCAGCAAAGTGGTCTAACCTCCTCGAGCCTTGATTTTTATTTCCCTTCAGGTGTAAAATGGGGATAATGCCACCTATTGTGTGATTTGTAGAAATGAAGCGTGGTCATGCATAGACAAATGGCTGCACCATGACTGGTACACAGCAGGCACTCAATAAATGCTGGTTTCCTGTTTTGCGGCAGCCCAAATCAAGAAGGCCCAGGAAGGCTGTGGGACCATCTCACTGGCCTGGAAGGGCACGCATGTGTGTTAGGGGAGACCCAGGGCCGGACAAGGGGATCCTCGGACCCCAACTGAGACACTATCACAGCTCAGCTGGCAGAGAAGCAGCTGGACTTGTTTCCAAATGGACAACTTTGAGTGAAAAGCCGAGGAGCAGAAGAAGACACCCCCCCCCCAGAGACTGGGGGTCCACAGAGCCCAACGTCTACTTTTGACACATCACGGACGTCCACAGCAGGGCCCTGCAGGTACACTGACAGGAGGAGAGGAAGAAAGAAGAGAGGACAGAGAGGAAGGTGGGGGGGGGGGGGGAAGCGCGTGCTGAGGGTGGGGGAAGGGCGGCTGGCTGCTCGTTCTGTGCTCGGACCCTCTCCTTTGGCCCTGCTTCGACAGTGCTAATCATTCTACACACAGAAAGAAGAGCAGGGAGGGAAGAGAAAAGGAGTTAGAAGCGACGTAGCATCTGGAAAGATGCTGCTTAAGCTGGCCTGCTTCCCGTGCCACATCCCAGAGCTGCAGGCTTGCAGCCGTCGCTTGGCATGGAGTGCGGGAAGGCCTGTGACACACCGCAGCCCGGGGCGCGCCGTCAGCCACTCCCGGGGGTGTGCGCCACACCCCAAAGCGCCGCGACGCCCACGCCGGGTATCAAGCAGCCACGCTTACAACGAACGTGCAAGTCTCCCTCGTGTGCCTCTTTCAGGACCCGCACACTCTCTTTTGGGCCGTGTGCAAGGGCGGGCGGGCTCCGTGTGGACGAGGCATGCCCGCGATCTTCGGGACGGACCATCCGCTCGGCCCCCTCCTCCTCCTCACCCAACGACGCACAGCGCCGCGCACATTCTATGTGGCAGCTGGGGTTCCATTCAAGGAGCCACCGGTTTGGAGCCAATTTGGTCCCGTAACAAATGATGCGGGAACATCTGGAGACGTGGCTGGAGACAACTGGGCTGGGTCCCTCACGGCGGGAATACATAGATGACGTTTGGTCACTACACAAAAATAGACGTTTCGGGGGCCTCCACTGGCAGAGACCCTGACCGCCTCCATTCAGCCTTTCCTCCTGAGCTGTGTCAGGTGATCAAGCCCACCCATCACCCCGCTGCCAAGCTCTCACCAAGGCAGAGATTCTGCTTAAAGCCTGCAGTGGCTCTTGGCCACAGTGAAACCTTGAGGGACACTCCTCCTGTCTCTCCCCACTCCCCAGCCACACAGAGCTCTCACTGTCACCAGAACGCACCAGGCTATCCTGCCCATGCCCATGCCCCTACCTAGCATATCCTCTCTGCCTGACGGCCTGGTCAACACCTACCCATCCCCAAGACTTGACTCAAGAAAAACCTACCCTGTGAGGTACTGTTCTGCTCCCAACACCTCCTCCCCAGGCTGGGGTAGGTGGCCCTCCCCTGTGCCCACTGCCACATGGCGTCCTCCATCAGGGCACATATGAGATGGCACAGTGACTGCTGGTCGTCGTCCTTACAAACTGAGCAGCTCAGGCTCCTCTCTCCCCAGTGCCTGGGACAGCATCTGGCACCTAGTTGTTGCTTCATAAATGCCGGGTAGAGGGACAGGGGGAGGGCAGGCACTCAGTGAGGATCAAGACTCTGACCTGCATCCATGCTGTGGTTCATCTGGTGGTCACTGGTCTCTCCATCTTCACTCAGGTAGCCAGGGGGTGGGGTTTCTGGGAATCAGAAGGAAGGTGGTTCATTAAGGGGCCTGCACGGTTCAGCTCGGAGACACCTGCTGCAAACCCGTCACACGTCCACACCACTCTGCCAGGAGCAGGTTCTGGAGGCGCTGCGGGCCTCTGAGCAAGGGCACCAGCTCCTCAATCCAGCTGGCCTCATGCCCTTCGACCCCCGTCTCCTCGGCTGGATTGTGACCACCTTTGTTCATGCCATCCTGACGCCTAAGACCGAAACAGCTGTTCCTAGAGCCGCTGCCAGGCTAACTTCTTCCCACCCTAGAAGGTCAAGTGTAAGCCCACCCCTCCAGGGAGGCTGGGGACTTGCCTGAGCCTCACCCACCTCTGTCCTCTGAAGGGCAATTGCCTCACGCTGCCCTTTGGCTCCGCTAATCTACTCCTGTACAGGTACCCTGTTCATTGTCACTCCTCTGTTGGACATCTTGGCTTCCCCAGTGGGCTTCAAGTTCAATGGCAGCAGCGACCATGATCTGTTTCTCTGAATGACCTCAGACGGTGACTTAGCTCTCTAACGTTTGCGCAGTGAACACGGTGACCTACCCCTAGGGGCCAGCGCCCCCTGTGAAGGACCTGGAAGAGGCTGGGCCTGTAAAGGGGTCTCTCCATAGGCTCTGCCCCATGCACAGGCCTACCGTCAACCTCAGCACAGTGAACTCACTCAGGGTAAGAGGCTTGTCCAAGTCAGAGCGCTCTGAAAGGCAGGCAGGATTCCTGCCGCTGTGACCAGCCCAAGCTCAGCCAAGCAGTTTTCCTGGACGCCCTGCGTGCTGGTGATTCACACATTATTTGCATGTAAATGAAGGGCTTCTAAAAACATCTGCACTCTGACAGCTGAGCCGGCTTCTCCCCCGTGCAGTCAGTCAAAACTCCCGCTTGGGCCTCAGCCCCCACCCAGGCTGAAACCCCCACCAGGCTTACTTACTGAAGGGCCATTCTCCGCACCGGCTGCCCGGCCCTCGGCTCCCCCACTGCTCTGCAGGCCCCCTAGCCCGTCGGGGATCCTGCCCAAACTCCGGCCCCGGCCGCGAGGGCGGTGAGAGAAACACAGCATTGCTATTTCCGCTTCCAAAATAAATGACGGCACCGAGGCCGGGCGGAAGGGTCACGCCGCCGCTCCTCCGTGCCAAGAAAAGCATCATTACACCCGGGGAGCCAAGGCCACGGGTCCTCTCCCAACGGGTGTGCGGTTCTGCGTCAGGGGCCCTCGGGCCAGCGCCGTGTGCGGAGGGGGGACGGGGCGGCCCGGGACAGCCAAGAGAGCTGCAGGGGGACTGGCGTGAGGACCGCTGGCACCCCTGCGTGCCCCTGCGCACCCCTGTGCCTACCTGGAATATTGCTCTGGGGCTCGATGCCCGCGGGGAAGTTAGTGTTCTCGGGGATGGAATGGCTGTAGTCGTCCAGCGGGGGGAACTCGGCCGGGATCTCTGTGTGGCGTGGCACCAGCACAGGAGGTAGAACTGTCCAGAAGAGCAGAGGCAGATTGGCGTCAAGGCCAGGGTGGCACCAAAGCCCTCCAAGTGCCACACCCTCCTCACCCCCCACCTGGACAGGGAAAGGGGAGACGAGGCGGGGAGGGGATGGAGAGGACACGCAGGTCGCTGCAGACCCAGGGAGAGGGTGAGGCGGTGCCTACCTGGGGTCTCTACCCTCTGATAGTGGTAGGGATTCACGCAGACCTCGTCCTTCTTCATGTTGAAGGCGAACTCGCATAGCTCCATGGCCCGCAGCTCGTGGTGGCTGTGGAGGTCAGGCCATCGCCACAGGCGGCAGTAGATGACATGGGGGAGCCCCTTCCGATGGGACACCTGCAGTCGGCCATCCAGGGACCTGCCGGGATGGGGAAAGGTGAAGAGCAACAGTGAAGCGGATTGGGCGTGCCTTCTCCCGGAGTTCGAGATTGGTCCGCAGAGCCTCAGGGCTCTCTCCTCTGCCGTCATCTCTCTGAGCCTCATGGGCCAGAGATCAGAGAGTCTCTGTCAGGGCTGGCAGCAATCCCAGGAGGGAAACACAGACATCCACCAAGGAAGGCCAGAGGCCTCCCTGGCTTGGCAGGGGGCACCTTGACTACACCAGGCCCCGGGATGAGTCCTCCAGCCCTCAACCCCCATGTGAAGGGAATGGCACTTGCAAAGGCCCACGGGCCAGACCGAGGAGTGCAGACGGGGCCAGGGCTGAGCAAGATCACTGGGGCTCTTTAGGTCCATGCGTGCATGAGCCACAGGGATGCTGTTAAGTGACCAAGTTAGGCCACGGCTAACCCCTCCCAACACTCACACAGCAAATCCCCCCACATGTCAGAAAGCAAGAAGAGTCCCTCTCCCTTTTAGTTGGCATTTGTGATGGGGCAGGGAGGGAGAGAGAGAAATTAAAGGGAACTTTAAGTTGCAAGACTCTAAACTGCCAACTTCTCGGGAATCGCTTTCAGTTTGCGGGCCGTTGGGAGGTGTCACCTGGGTGTCACCGTCCATAGTGCTCTCCTAGTTCAGAGCCCAGGCCTGAGCGGTGGTGCATACGCTCAGCAGGAACGGAGCCTGCAGCCCCACACCGGGCCCAGTCCTGCAACTGTCCCCAGCCCGGCCGGGCCAAACACCACTAACAACAGCACGCTGTCCCAGCTCGAACAAGGTTTTCTGTGATGACCTGGCCTCGGAGCAGCCGTGACCTGGTGCCCCCACCTCTCAGGCCAGGCCAAAGTGTGGCCCCTGGACAAGTAGCACAGGTCCACAGAAGTTTGTTAAAAAGGAAGAATCTCAGAGGCTTCCCCAACCTGCTAAATCCAAATCTTCCTCTTTATAAAACCTCCAGGTGATCTGTATGCCGAGAAAGGTGGAGCAAGGCGACAGGACAGCACAGCTGGGAGCCCAGGAGTGCGCTGTCAGACAAGGGTGAGGTGGGGAGGTAGAAGGCTCCTGAAGGTGACCTCTGGTGGCAGGCAGGCGAGGCGATCCCATTCACACCATCCTTCATCTAACAAATATTTTTATGAGCTCCTACTATTGTGTGGCGCTAGAGACACGGCGGTGAGGGATAAGAGGTCACCGTGAAACAGACCACAGAGTGCTCCCTGCTCCTGTGGAGCTTCCAGTCCAATGGACAAGACCAGTATTAATCAAATAATCATACACAGCTACGATGACAAACTATGTGAGTGTTCTGAAGGAAAAGCACAGGGAACTACAAGAGTGTGTGACCCTGGGGACCTTGCTTTGCTGAAGGGCTGGAGGGGGCATTTCTGAGGAGGTGATGGTTGGCCTGAAAGTCTAAAGGACAAGGAAGAACTAACTGGGCAAAGGGACATGGGAGGAGGGCATTCCAAGTAGGGGGATGAACGTGTGCGAAGGCCCTGAAAAGGGTGGAAAATATGGTAAAGGGAGGGAACAGGAGAAGGGCCAGAGCGACTGGGGAGGACAGAGGGAGAGGACTGGGCATAAGATGAGGCAGGGGAGCAGGCAGGCTAACTCTGCAGGGCCTTGGGAGCAATGACAAAAGGTTCTGCCTTTTTCCTAAAAGCCGTAGCAAGTCCCTGAGATGTTTAAGCTGAGTGTGTGTGCATGAAATCCTGGCAGCGTGGACAAGATTAGGGGCCATGGGGGTGGAGAGTGAGTGGGGGGAGACGGGTGCATGTGAATAAAGAGGTACACAACAGAGGACTACTCTCCCTACAAGAAGGCCCATGCTAGGACCTCACTGGTCAGTGGGTATGACTTTTCTTAATAGCTGGGGGTGGGGGGCAGTAGAGAATCATTTGCAAGCTCTCCCTCCCCCCGCTCCAGGGCCGAGGGCACCCATCTGCCCGAATAAACAATTTACGGGCACTCCGCGAGGGAAGGCCTAGCCAGATGCAACCAGAAGCACCAACCGAAGAGAAAGAAATAGGAATCCAATCAAACTCTCTAAGCCACTGGCCTGGGAACGGGGAAGGGACAAAGGTCAGCACAAGCCTTGGTCACAGGGACTGACGGGCAGCTGCTGACGAAGGGCATCTCAAAGGATGTAATTACCTCCCTCCCATGGGGCCCTGGACCAAGGAACCCCTCCAGCCAAAAACCGGTAATTACCAGGCAGAACAAGAGAGAACAGCCTGGACTCGCCCCCGAGGTAGAGAAGGAACACTACCGGATACGGAGTCATGTGGCCTGGGGTCAAGATGGGGTTCCCCTCTCCCAGCTGGGAGACAACACTGGGCAAGTCATGAGGTCTCTGGGACCCTCAGCTACTTCATCTGTAAAATGCAAACATTCCCCCCACCCACTACCCACAGCTCAGTCTCCACTGGAGGTCAGTGAGCATTATTATTCCACATTACAGCAGCAGCCCTAGATAAACGGGGTGAGTTCGAGGGCTGGGGGGGGGGGGGGGGAGAAAGGGAGAGTGGGAAGTGATGAGAGGAGACAGAGCTATTCAGCTGCTTCCATTCTCTAGCAAAGCCAATGAAGTGCCCGCAGGTGAGGAAAGTGGCCACACTCACTCTTCGGTGTTTGACAAAAGCCCCAGCTAAGAGCCAGCTGGACACGGTAGCAGCCTCTTCAGGGGGAGGCCCTGGAGAAAGGCTCAGGTGGGCAGTGAGGGAGGACCGGGGCTATGGAGGGAGCCCCTCCCTTCCCACCTGGTTGATCCAAGAGGGTGACCCTCTGGTTTTAAAAATAATAACAACAACAGGGTAAGAGCAGGGGCAGCGGAGGACAACACAAGAGAAAGGTCTCAGCTTCCATGCAGCCGACAGCCCGGGACGGTGAGCATAAGGCCAAGTTCCTGACAACTCTGTACCCCAGTTGGAGCCTTTAGGAAGGGGAGGTAGAGGGGACAGGATGCTCTGAGCACTCCTGATGAGGCAAGACCCTCACACACAGCCCTAACATCTGAAACCCCCGGAACCAGGACACCTCACTCGACAGAAACTGGAGTAGACCCAGGAACTCACACCTGCTCAGGGGCCTGCAAGGGGTGAAAGGGCGTGGAGTAGGTAGAAATGGGACCGCCTTGTAAATGTGCAACTCTGACACAATACGGGTCACTAGGGCCAAGGTCGGGGTGTGGGGCAGGTTGCGATACGGTCTCTATAGGTTTTTTGCAGTTGAGGGATGGGAAGGAGCATCGAGGAGGACGACAGGCTTATTGCATCTGTAGGTGGAAAACTTCAGTTTGCCAATTCCACATCCGATGCTGTCTGCATTTCATGGGCTGTTTTCTCTTGAGGATACAATGCTTGGCTGTCTCCCTGAAGAATTCTGGCATAGGAGGCTCCAGGCAAAGAAGAAGGAAGGGGGGGGGGAAGAAGAAAGAGGGCAAAGGGGAGGGGCTATGGGGGTAGGCAGAAGAGGCTGGTAGAGGGAAGGAAGAGAGGAGAAAGGGAGGGGTGAGGAATGGATGGTCAGGGGGAGGGAGGGGAGGAGGGAGGGAGAGGGTAAGAAATGTCCTTCCATTAAATACAACAACCTGAAAGGATGCGTCGATCTCTGTTGTGCCCAAGATAACAAGAAGAGTGTAGACATGGAAACGTGGCCATATGGGAACAGACGTCAGAGTGGAGTGAGCTGAAACCAAGCACCTGTCAGAGGAAGCCAACAAAAGTGATTCCATTCGTGCCTCAGAACCTGGGAAAGACTCAGGAATTGGAGGCACCATACACTTCTCAAGAGGAGGATCCAACAGGAGGATGGGTTTAAAGTCTATGGAAAAGGCAGCCAGATCAGCTCTCCACCCTGAGCCCCTGCAAACAGGACCCCCCCCCCCCAATCCAGCGAGAGACAGGTTTACTCTGCAGAAAATGAACCAGAGAGCAGGGCTCTGGATGGGGCCACCAGGGCACAGCTAAGGGTGAAGGTCAGACGAGGGCTGGAAACAGGATGTCGTGACTGATGTTTTGTTTTGCTCACTCGGCACCCAGGACTGTGACGGGCAGGCCCGTGCCCCCGACCCCCACCTGTGGAGAAATTAAACAGCTGAGCCCTTAAGACATGCAATACTGACATTTGGGGAACCCTCAACAAAACAGCCCGGTTCCTGCCAGCTCACCATATATATAGGGGAGCTTACCTGCCAACACATAACAGAGCATTCAATCTGCTTTCTACCGCTTCACTCTTAAACATGAATGCACAGCCAGAACCCTCAGCCATTTAGAGAACGCCTCTAACACAAGGCACAGAGACAGAAATGAGGGGGCGGGGGTGAGGAGGAAGTCTCAGACAATACAGGGAGCAGAAAAACCTTCAAACAAAATGAAACAAAAACTACTCTCAGGAAGAGAAAATATTACAATCCTAAAACAGGAACATTTACAAACTATGAAAAAAACTTTTGGAAATAAAAATTAATGGGAGTTAAAAATTGAGGAAAGAGTTCTTGAAGTTTTCGACTGTATACACGAACTATTTATCAATGAGTTTTTAAAAATCAAGGGAAGCCCAGTAACCAAGTCAGTGCGGTAATGGCAAACGACTGATAAACACGTCAATGGAGCCTAACAGACTCCAGAAATGGTTACGTATATATGGGCAGCTGATTTTCAACAAAGGTCCAAAGACCATTTAGTGGACAGAGGACCGTCTGTTTGACAAATGGTGCTGGAACAATGGGATGTCCATATGGGAGACAAATGAACTTCAACCTACAGCTTGCACCCTGTGCAAAAATTAATTGAAATGGGTCCTGAGATCAAGCCTGAAACCACAACTTTCAGGAGAATACACAAGGAATACATGAGGAATCTCTGTGACCTTGGGGTAGACACACATTGCTTAGATACCACATCAGAAGCACATCCCACTAAAAAAGAAAGTTGACAAGTTGGACTTCACCATAATGTAAGCTCCTGGTCTTTGAATGGCATTGTTTGGAGAATAAAAAACCCTAAGTTAGGGGAAAATGTTTGCAAAGCCTACATCTGATAAAGGGCCTGTTTCCAGAATAAAGAACTCTGAAAATTCAATATTGAGAAAACAAACAAGGGTGCCTGGGTGGCTCAATGGGTTGAGCATCTGACTTCAGCTTGGGTCATGATCTCACAGTTTGTGAGTTCCAGTCCCGCGTCGGGCTCTGTGCTGACAGCTCAGAGCCTGGATCCTGCTTCAGATTCTGTGTCTCCCTCTCTACCCCTCCCCTGCTCATGCTATGTCTCTCTCTCTCTCTCTCTCAAAAATGAATAAATGTTAAAAAAAAAAATTCAGAAAAAGAAAAACAACCCAACTGTAAAAAACAAAACAAAAACCAAAAACCAAAAAACAACAACAGGTAAATGATTTGAACAGACCCTCCACCAAAAGGTATAAAGATGGTCAATGAGCACATGAAATGATACCCGACATCACCCGTCATTAGAGAAGGGCAAATTTAAACCATGGTGAGACACCACTTCGTAATTGTTCGAATGGCTACAATTAAGGACCATGCCACATGCTGGTGAAAGCATGGAGAGACTAAAACTTCAGACGTTGTTGGGTGGGCACGTAAAATGGTGTAACTACTTTGGAAAACAGTTTGTAAGTGTCTTAAAAAGTCCAAAACATAAGCCTATCATATGATCCACCCATTCCACTAAGTGCTTCCCCAAAAGAAGTGAAAACATCTGTCCATTGGACGACCTGTGTACAAATGTCCACAGCAGCTTCGCCAGCAATAGCCCCAAACTGAAAACTACCCAACATTTATCATCAACAGGTGAATGGATAAACTGGGACGTATCCACACAAAGCAACACCACCCACCACTTCATGAAAACGAACGGACTGTTGATACACGCAACAACGCGGATGAATTTAAAAACGCTCATGCCCAGTGAAAGAAGCCAGATGTGATTCTGTTTATATCAAATTACAGAGTAACTTAAAGGAAAAATGCAAACTTCTCCAGAGTGACAGAAAGCAGACCAGTGGTTGCCTGGGGTTGGGGTGAAGGGATGGGAGTGGGGGCTTATTAGGGGTTAAAGGCTATGTTGACTATCCCCATAGCAGTGCTGGTTTCACAGGTATACACAGATGTCAACATTTATCAAATTGTACACTTTAGAATATGTGCAGTTTGTTGTAGGTTACCCATTATTAAAAAAATAATAAAAGGCAAGAGCTCTGGGGCTTTGGACTTGGATAAACCTGGATTCAAAGACTGGCCGTGCTCGAGAACCGTATCAACCTAACCAAATTGCTTAAGGTCTTGGTCTTAATTTTTTTTATCATCTGAAATGTAAGCCCCTCCATTCAATTGCTGGAAAGACTAAGTGCTACTTGGGGCAGAAAGCCTTCAGCCTGGAGTCAGAACACAGTAACCAGCAGCCATCTACGGTCATTATTGTTTCTAGTAAGGCAAAAGTAAGGTACACGGTAGGGAACTCAAAAACACCAGCCCCCTCCCCTGCTCTGACAAGTGGGTGCACAGCCTGGCTGTCCCCGGACAGGCTTCAGTTGGCCTGGTGCTTCTCATTTCCTCAAGGCTTCTGTGCTCTGACTCTCCGCACAGCCTGTGCACAGTGCTGTGCGGGTTATAAGGCAAGGCTCGTAGTGACTGTATATCGGTGTGTCTGAGATGTAAGGTTCCTCTCCTGGGAGCACACAGCAGTCTGCATCGGGCTTCTGTGAAAGACCAGCAATCCTGGCTGCCAGGCTGGGCCCTGATGGCAGGGAGACCGTCCCTGTCTCCAGCTCACGAGCACGTGACCACCAGTCTGGCTTGGCAGTATTTTCCAGAAGTCATCTGGCCCATGCCCCTGTTTCTGGGCCATACGACTCCCAAACGTACAACGGGGAGGGCATCTCGTTCACTTCTCCGTAGGCATCTGTAGCTACTCCTCTTGGTTCGGGGTCTGGGCCGCCCAGAGCCAGCCCTGGCAGGATTTCGCCTCTCTCCCTCTGTCCCACTCAAAATCCTCACCAATGTTTACCAGAGTCATAAGAGTGAACTGGGAGTTTCAGCTGCTGGATCTAATTTAGCTGATGTGTCCAGCACACACCCTCCCAAGCTTACAGGGCAGCGGGCCCATGTTAAGTAAATCCAATAAATAGGTCTTAATTCTGAGCTGATGTTACCACGAACATGCTCCGCTGCAGGAGAAGATCTATTTATGACCCGCTCTGTTCCCTGACCCAGCCCTTCCTTGTAGCCCCAAACCACTTACTTGCTGAGGCTAAGAGCACAGTCCCAGGAACTGGCCTTTGGGCCTCCTCCCCGTTTAGGATGGAGATCTCTTCCCACACCCAGTGGCTTCCTGATGAGAGACCTCCACGTCTTTCTCCAGCAACCCTTTCCAGCTCGTCTGACAGAGGTTTTAATCCTTAAATATATTCTTCACCAGCCGAACTATTTCCTGTGGCAGGAAATTAGGTTTCCTCCCATTGGCTCCAAGTGGGACCCGTGAAATATCCCAAAATGGTGGTGGGAGCCATAGCCAAGGATGTGGTCATGCCAGAGCCCAGAGCCGACGGTAAGGTAGAGACGGCCAGAGCATTCCCGGGGGACAGGGTGGGGCCGGGCCCACCTCCTGCCACATGCCGTTCACATCCCCTGTTGCCAGTGATCTGCTACCCATAGCCATCTGGGGACAGCATGAAACATCAGAGGATTTGGACACGGGGGTCCAGGAGAAGACTGGGAACAGAGCACACAGGTTCCAGAAGCACACCAAGATCTATTCAGCATCAGCCATGTGCCAGGCACACTGCTATTACGTGAGAATGCAAAAATGGCAACGCGCCAGTATACCCCGCCTTCACCAAGCTCAGAGAACTTACGGGGCTTGCCTCAAGTCATATAACTGCCAGGATTCAAACCCAGGCCGGTGCTGAGAACCAGAGGAGAGGGAGGGTAAACAGTGCCTTTCCTGCTGTCCCACACCGCATGCCAATCAGGGAAACTGACCTCTTACCACTCAGCAGATACTGACTGAACATGACCACATGTGTCACATTTCCAGGCATGAGCCAAAGAAGTGAACAGAAAGCAAATTCACTGACATCATCCTATTCCAGTTGAAACCAATTTTATTTAACATGCACAATACTAACCTTTCTAGCTTCTTTCAGAGACAACTTTTCTTTTTGGACTTGCCCATTAAGTAGTAATAACAACAATAGTGACAGAAGTTATTACTACTACTATTTGCCAGGCACCGTGCTGGTCCCTCGATGACCACTGCAGATTGAACTAGTCACCTTGCCTGTATCCCTGCCCTTTGCTGGATGGCTCTGCCGCTCCTCCTAACCGTGGGTGTAGTGTATTTCCTCAGCCCTTGACCTCGGGCCAGGCTATGGACCAGCTTTGGCACACAGAACAGGAACAAAGGAGATCAAAGCCATCATGTGATTCTGCTGGTCTCTTCTCACACCTCACCGCAAGCAGAGCTCCCCCTCCACCTGGGCCCAGGACCTAACACAGGGGGAACAGAGAGAACCAGACCTGCACAAGGCACCAAGCCCATGCGAGGAACAGAAGCATGAGTCCGCACAAACAATGGCTGGTTTAAGCTCCCGAACTTTTGGAGCCTTTGTTACTCAACGCTAGCTGACGGAGATAAACTTGCAGGTATCATTATCATCACATCCTGATGGAGAGAGAGAGTGCTTGCAAGCTTTCCCAACTTTGCCTAGGCCCAAGGTGTGACACTTCTTTTCTTGACTCTAAATGGGGCATAAGGACCATTTCCTGACCTTGAATACGACACCAAGAGAAGAGGTGACCATTTCAGAAGGATTGGTTTTGTTTATGGAGAACCACCTACCTATAGACTTTTAAAATCCATTTGCATTACATGTGGACTTACTCCAATTACTAAACCAAATGTTAACTTTTTGAAGTGACTCAACTAGCACAGTAACCCCCCAAACCAAACCTTTGGTATCCCTTTCAACTCAATTTATTCTGTACTTTTACATTGTTCCCCTAATATGTGCTATGTCTTAGTGTAAGAAAAAGGGCTTATTTCCCATCTTGGGGTTGCTAGTTATACCACAAACCTACACCCATGCCCATTACTCCCCTGAACATGGGTGCTGCAGCTGAACGTTTGAGGCATTCCCCTCCCACCCCAGTGGGATGAGGCCTCCCCTACCTCCTTCTGACAACAATCAAGCCATGTGTCTACTCACCTGCAATAAAATATTTTTTTTTAAGTTTACTTACTTATTTTGAGAGTGAGAGGGAAAGAAAGAGGGAGAGAAAGAGGGGGAGAGGCAGAGAGAGAGGGAGAGAGAGAATCCCAACTTGGGGCATCATCTCACAAACCGTGAGATCGTGACCTGAGCCAAAAATCAAGAGTCGGATGCTCAAGTGACTGAGCCACCCAGGGGCCCCTATACTATACTCTCCTTGAGCTTTGCATTATATGTGGGTTTTCTTTTTTTGTTCTGTTTTTCTGGTGCAAAATAAAAGCAAGGTTTGAGTGACTTCAAGTTTGGGTTATATGCTCACTCAGCAGACCGCCTAAGAAACAGACCATTTACCTCAGAAGGCAGAAAAGAATTGTGGAGACTTTAAAAGTCCCCTTTCATTGGTTCCACTTGGCCTGAGAGCTCTCCCTCTCTGCTGCTTCTTAGCACGCAACCATCAGAACATGCCCTTCCTTCTTCCGTGCCATGGACAACCCAGGACAACGATCTGACAGAGTAGCAAGTGAGAAAGCCCAGAAAACACTCCTGCTGAGAGGGTTATCTGATTTGGGGGTTCACCCAGGATCCATTCCCTTTGGTAAACATAGCTAACACCAAAGCATCCTTTGTTCTGGGCAGAACTTCTGCCGGGGGTTTTGTGCTGAGACTCCTGGCTGCGGGTGACAAACCACAGAGCCCTAACACTCAGGGAACAAAGCGTCCTGGTCAGCTGAAGTTCTGGCTAAGTCGATGTCTGCCTGAAAACCCACTGTGGAGAACTACACATAGCTGGGACCTGAGGAGCCTTGAGAGGGTCTTGTCTATTCCCTTCCTCTCATGGCTGAGGAAACACAATGATGGATTAAGCACCTCCAGGTCACCCAGCAAATGAACACAGAGCAGATGGCTTCCCAACCTTCATTTCACCAGAGCCAGCCTCCCCACTGATGAAGTCTGTAATGTGTATGAGTCCACTTTCCCACCCTGGGAAGTCGAGTACAATCAAACATCACTCTTTCCTTGTTGCAACTGCATCTTAAGCGGCCTGAAGGTCTCACTCTTCAGGACTGATGTCCAAAAGCAGGACAGCACAATTGATGACTCTGGTGAAGGGAGAATACCGTACTCCCTGTCCTACCACGACAACTTTCTGAGGCTTGAAATTATATTAACACAAAAAGTGACAAACCAAAAATTGAGCCATACGTGGAATATACTATTCCCAGACACTTGCAGAGTTTTCTTTGGTGGTTGGAGTTTAAATAAAAAACATTCCCAACGCCAGCCTGTTGTCGTCACTTGGTGCCGTAAAGAAGGACCCCGGCTAGACGAAGGCTGTGGTAGGGTAGGTTCTGGATAACTGAGGTTTCGTTATGAGCTCTAACACAGGGACCACATGCTCTTGCCCGGTTTCAGAAGCGTTCTCAGTAGGTTCTGAAAGTAGAAGCATGTTTTTTAATGATCCAGGTTAGACTGGCGTACGAGGAGTTCAAACCAGGATTTCACAACCCTTGACACCAGTCACTGAACCACTTCCACCAAGAACAACTCAATTTCCATCTGAACTTGCAGATGGATAATATCCGATGCCTCGGGCTGGCAAATTCAGTGAACACCCAATAAAATGCCAGGCCAAAGCCCCCGGTGCTTTGCCCCAGAGCAGAGGCTACCCTTGTCTCCACTTCTCTGCACTGTACCTAGGGCTCCCCTCTCCCTGCCAGTCTTCCAAGGCAGTCTGCTCAGGTCTGTGATGAGTACCCCTTGCAGATGAGTCCTCCGTGTGGGCCCCAGAGGTTCAAAGAGCACCCTCGGCAGACTCTCAAAGGAGGAACACCTCGCCTGCCCTCTGTGAGGGGCCAGACCCTATGGGAAACACATGGAGATCATCAGGACCTCAGGGCTTCCTTCCTCCCCAGGGGCCAAGGGTGGGCACAGAATGTGCGCTTCCTGGGAAAAACAGAAGGCTGATTTATGGCAAGAGCTCAGCTTAATTATGATCATCTGTAAAGCACACGTACACCAAGACCTTTTCAACATGCGGCTGGAAGGCGAGCCCTACTGTTTATCAACCTCAGCTCTCCCGACGTTTGGGGCCAGATGATTCGTTGGGGGTGGGGGTGGGGGTGGGAACTATTATGTGTACTGTAGCATGTTTAGCAGCATTCCTGGTCTCTACCCACTAGATGCCGCTCCCAGCCCCAGTTGTGATAACCAAAAGTGTCCCCACATATTGCTCAATGTCCCCCTGGGGGCGATTTCACTCTTCTGGGTCCCTTGAGAACTTGTGGGTTACAGAAATGCTCTGGCATTGGTTGGGGTGGGGGACAGAAACAATTCACAGCTCAGAGCAGGTGTCTACCTGGCACTTCTCCCTCCTGTGTGGTGGGTATCCTCTCACTTTACAGGTAAAAGGTTCATGTGATGTTGGGGGATATGCCTCAAGTTACCTAGAGAGGCAAGCAGCAATGCCTGACATTGAATCTGGCTGTTACACCCCAAACCCAGCTCCTATGATCTCAAAACACAATGTGCACCCTGTTAGAATGATCAGATTCTCCGTGGGCTCTGATGAGACAGCTGTCCTTGTTCCCTCTCTTCCTCCACACAAAGAAAGTAGTTAAGTCTTAGGGGAGGAGGAGGTTTCTTTGGAAATCTATTTAACACCCTTGGTTTTCGAAAGCTTTTTTTTTTTTTTCTCCAAGCACCAGCTTGACGGGGTAGGGGTGCTTTTTCTTGGGGATCAGCAGGATCCCAGAGACTTTAGGTCACAATTGGAAGAGGCTAGAGATCTGGGTTGGTCTCTGGTTCCTGGAAGAAGGGAAAAGAGTAGTTCCCAGGATTCACAGAACTTTCTGGATCACCATTTCACCCTGCCAGTTAACATTCACTCCGAGTGGAATTAAGCCTGAAGATCATTTGTTTGTTTTTAAAGAGATCACTCACAGACCTTTCCGGACACTCACAGCCCTTGGAAATGTTCTGATGGGCTTAAGGCAAAAAGCCCATTTCAGCCCAACTTTTGTTACAACCCCCACCCCCCAAAGCTCACCTCATAAAATATAGGGAACTTGAAACAGAATCATAAATCCAGGTGTGTTTAGATACCTCTTCCCAATCTCTTGGGTGCTTCGGGCCTTGGGCCCTGCTACAGCCCTGTCCTACAGCAGGGCTGTTAACGTGACCAACACTTGTAGGCTCTGTTCCCAAATTGCTTTTGGGAAACGGATGGATTTGTATTTCAATTCAGGAAAAGACAAAATAAAAATAAAATGCCAAGCTCTACCTACAGGACAGAAACAACCAGAACAGAAAGGATTCCTTGTCTCTAGGATAATGTGATGTTCCAGGAGGGGAAACAAAAATGACCAGTTAGGGAAAGAAAGATCTTTACTAGCCTCCAAAATCTAACTTTGGGGGAAAAGGCAACAAGAAAAGAAAAAGACTATTAGATAATTACCTTGGCTTAGACCCTTGTCTCTGCCAAGGGTACGATGTGGGGGAGGCGGGTAAGAGGGAGTAGGATGGGGGCAGGAGGGGGGGTGCTCAAGTACAGATCTTGACCTTCCACTAATAAATGCCTTAAGACTGAGAAATATCTTTGCTCCTTAAAAAATAAAAAGGGCAGGGCACCAGAAAGTCACCTCCCCTGACAACTGCTATTTCCCCTGTCTTATCTGCCAGTGAACTTCAATATTAGCTCACTTCACTAAACAAACAATTCTTATTACAGGACTCTTAGTCATTCTGTTTTTCACTTTCTTCCACAAAGCAGAAACCATTAAGGTCTGAGTATCCTCTCCGGGCCGTCTTTTCCCAGACCCAGTTCCCAGCCTCCCACCTCCTGCCCCATCAGGTTTGCATGAATAGAGCCCCGTGAATCACTTCCTGTGGGCAGACTGCACGTTTAGGGGTGGGATTGTCTTTCTTCTTTCATTTTTCTTCTTTTTTTGAGAAGATTCTCACAGACATTTGGGGTTAAACAAGTGGAACCAGGTGATGGTGATAATAACCGGCTGCCTCATTCTATCAAAACACATCAAAGTTTCCAAAGACTTCTAGAAAACATCGGGCTGGTGTTCGTGTCTAGGGCATTTGCGGGGGCGTCGCCACCTGCGGGCAGAGGTGAAAAGGGCAAGTAAGGAGGTTTTGTGTTAATTGCACGGTTTTGACTTCCTTAATTATGAGTCACTGGCCAGGGAGATAAAACAATGTCACTAATGTTGGAGAACATGTGAAGGGTAAACAGGGCAATGCGGGGGACATTCCATGGGAGAGGCAGTGCTGGCTCCAACTCCAATGTTACAATTCCTAGCAAGATACCATACGATACGGGCTCGAAAAGGAACTTCCCCGTGTTTCAGTCTTAACGGCATTTATAACTCTTGCCCTGTTTGTGGCTGGAAGTGAGGGAGGGGTGGAAAATGATCACAGGTCTAGAAAAAGTCAGTTTAAGGGCCATGAAGTTAAATGGCTACCTCTGTACATAGAAAATACAGCATTTGCAGGCCACCAATCTCTGACCTTCCACAAACTCTCTCCTCCTATCTGGACCAAAGCTTTACCAGCTCACAGAGGCACTTTGCATCTCACCTGTAACAAAGAACGGGTGTCTGTATGTTCTGGGCATCCCGATCTTGAGGACAGATAATCAACCAATTAGCATTCCTTTCTGTCTAAGGGGACAGACTTCCTATTGTACCTTAACAAAAGGTTCGGGTTCATTGGGGGCAATTTCACCTAAGGCAGCAAAGAACCCCTATGGGCAGCAAGAGAAGAATTCCAAGCCAACAAGGAAGGACTTTAGAGAAGCCAGGCAAGCACTTAAAATACCAGAGTGGCAAAAGCCTGCCACTGAATGGCTCTTGGCTGAAAGCTGCATCTCAAGGCAGGAGCACAGAAAGACTTCCAGGTGACGAAGTCCTGGGCATTTACCGCTCTCTCCGTGATCAGCCCACCCAGTCCCAGCCAAGATTCGCACTGGGACCCACCCACTCACCCCCTCGTCAGGCCCCCAGTTCGCAGACAGCAGACAGATGTGTCAAGGCCTGATCCACAGGCCCAGAAATTCAGTGCTTAACCCACCCAAGCAGCAGAGGTAACATGCTGCAGCCACAGCATCTGAACACGGGGCTTCTGTGTCCCGGAGCCAGAGATCTGCAGCCAGTGGCAGCATGCCGATAAGACCCGTGGGTCCAGAGACTCTCTTCAGCCCTCTGACAGGCCTCACTGTGCCTCTAGATCAAAACTCATCCCATCCTGTGGCTCCTCCTGCAGAATGCCCTCTATGGGTCCTCCTTCCTCAAAGTCTCAATCTCTATTGTCCCATACTCACCTACCTCAGCACTTAGCACCCAGGGCCTGGTGCGGTTAAGTAACTTCCATGCGTTTCTGGCTTCTCTTCCCAATGAAGACAGGAGCCCCTCGAGGGCAAGGAGACCCAACTTAGCTTTCCCGGTACCCCGGATGGAGCACTGGCTTACATGTTACATTTGCTCACAAGCAGGTCATGATAATGGAATTATTCCTCTGGGCATCAACCATCAGAAGATGTAGGAAACAAAAACCTCGGCTGCACCCCAGCCTTATGAACCCAATCAAGACATCAAGCCCCGTAGCAGAGGGATCCACAGCCTCACATTACTGCCAGACACCTAGTATCAGAAACATTCTGTAAACCAGCAGCTGTTTTTTTTTTTTTAAGGTTATTTTGAGAGAGTGTGCACACAAGGGTGGGGGGAGGGGCAGAGAGAATGGAAAAGAGAGAGAATCCTAGGCAGGCTCCCCATGGTCAGCACAGAGCCCGAGGCAGGGCTCGAACTCGCAAACCATGAGATCGTGGCCTGAGCAGAACTGACTGAGCCACACAGGCAGCCCCCTGCCAACAGCTGGTCTTGAGAGATGCGGGTCAAAACAGCCCACCTGCGGCGCTGAAGCCCCCAGTGGGGAAGCACGGGAGTTAAAATGCTTTGGAGAAAGGAAGTTCCTCCCACTTCCCCTGCCACACCAGGGACAGAGAGAGACAGGCACACGAAGTCATCGGTGGCTAAGACTATGGGCAGTCATTAGTTAGGAGGCCTTGCAATAAATCTGCTAAACAAATGTCTATTGAATGTAAATTGTATCAGCTGTAGAGTCAGCAGAGTTGAAGGCACACAGACCCCCGGTCCGAGTATAGTATGCTGCTATATAACGATGGGGTCAATCCACCTGCAGTGGCTCGCTGCCTTCTAAGCGCTGACATCCCACATACCTACGGGAGCACACTCGCAGCCGAAAGTAGCTTAAAGGTGGCCACGTTCCTTTACTGCCACTAGGCACGCAGGCCTCGGACGGACCAAAGCTGAATCGTCGATGGAAGCAGAGCAAATATGTGATCAAGATGGAGGACTGCCACCAAAATTCCCTTCTTCTCTACCAGAAACGGGACAACAGCGGAGAGGGTGAGAGAAAACATCAGGCTTTGACTTTCTGTGAGTGAGAAGGGAAAAAAAACACCCCCCCCATGCCAGCAAACCTGTGGCAGTCACAGCTAGGACGTGATCTGAAGGAATTATGTGGATATCAAACAACTTGCTGAGAGAGAAGGTGGCCTCAAATGAGAACGGTGGGGGAGGCTGTGGAACCGCTGACCTCTGAAGCCAGAGGTCGCACAGGGAGTGTGATGGCCCACAGACGTGCTCACACCTGGGGCGGCTTTGGCGGAAATCCGTCCGGACACCGGAGGGCACACAGATGACCTCTCGTACTATCATCCAGGCTCAGGAACCACACGACTGCGGTGTGGAGGGGTAGGAGGTGGGGAGGGCTCTAAAGGGCAGCCATTTCATAGCCGCCCCCCGGCTTTTCCCCTACACATGAAGAAACTGGGGCTCAGGAGGGCACAGTATCTACCCAAGGGTCCTTCTGAGCCGACGCTGGTGTGAATCTATGATCCCAAACTATCTGGGACCCAAAATGGAAATCACAGCTGTCGGCTAGCAAAGCAGCAAATACCACAACAAAGGGCAGGGGCGCCCAGCAAGAGAAGGAAGGCCAGAGCCAGCCGTTGCTGTGCAGGACTGCGTTCTTGCACCCAGTACTCCTCCAGCTGTTGGGGCCCCAGTGCTATCAAGGCCTGTATTTCAAGTAAGCCAGGGGCCCATCTCCCTGGGCCGTTTAAACAGCTCTTTCTCCTCCTTCCTTGGCCAGAGCAGCAGAACACCATGCCACGGGGCCTGGATTGTTTGGTAACAATGGAGGGAATATTAAACAAGGGCTGAAGACGGGAAGTGAATCACAGACTTCTCAAACAGGCTCCTTGGAAGGAACAGGGCAGCAGGAAGGGCTGCAGGAGGCTGGGCCACTCACAGAGACGAGTGGAGCGAGAGGGAAGGTTCCTGGGAGTTCTCTTGCCCCACAATAGGGTGCCTCAAACCTCGGCCTGCCTGTCACCAGGGAGCTGCTTCAGGCGTCAGGCAAGATCAAAGTCCTGAATCACCCCTGCCACCCCTTGAGGTATCCGAGGTTCTCTGTCCCCTCCATCAGGCAGGAGGAGGGGGTCAAGCTGGTTCTCCAAATGCCGACCCAACTTTCAACTTTATCCCCACACCCTTTAAAAAAGTCCAAACCTGAGACTGGGTGGCTGCAGGCTCTCCCAGCAGGGGGAATGGGCTGGGCTCAGAGCATCCATTAGTTAAATGGGGATGTTCTACACACACACACACACACACACACGCACGTGCACGCAAATAGCTGAGCAGGACTTCAGACTGCATCTAACTGACCGAGAGAAATGTCTTCTCCTGCCTCCCACCCCCAGGTCGGCACTAATTCCCACTCAGCCCTGGTGCCATGGCACAACCAGCCCCAGCACCATCTCTCACGTCCAGGTCCCACCTCCACAGACTGACCACCTGCCCTGGGCCCAAACAGCACCTTGCAAGTCTACCTATGCCAGGATTCTGTCCTGTTTTAATAGCGTCTGCACAGAGCGTAGACGTACACACGGCTGCTCTGAGCAGCCACAGGGAGAGGGCTTGATCAGCAGGTCTATGTTAACTAAGGGCCTAGTATGGGCAAGGCCCTAGTATGTGCAAGAAAGCTTTCTTAACTGTGAAAAGGATCAAGGACTCATGGACCAAACTAGAAAACATCTGGGTGCAAGAGCAGGGGCAAGGGCACCCCATGGTTTGTGCAAATCTGCCCTCATTTTTGCCTGATAGGCATGTTTTCTTCACTTCATCTTGCTTTTCCCACACCTGCCTCACCTTCATTAAAACAACACTGACCAGTTATCTTCTATAAGCAAGTTCTTTGCTAAGTACTTTATATGAATAACCTTTAATCCTACTTCCCAAAAGACAATGAAGTTCAGAGAGGTTAAGATTCTACCACGAGGTCACACAGCAAGCAAGAGAACATAATCAACCTTCAGCTCCAAACAGGGTCTTCCCACTGTGTCATGCTATTGCCCTACACAGCCACTTGCCTTGAAGGGGGTCAAGTAGAAACAAGAGGAGACTGGGAACCAGGACATGGATCCCAACTCTGGCTCCTCTCTGCCACCCGGGTGACCTCAGGTAAGACGCCCTATCTTCCAGGGCTGGTTCCCTCACTGGGACAATAGTGCTATCTAGGAAGGCTGTCAAGGGGCTCACACGAGAGGCTACAAACGCCAATCTTTCATACAATAATGCTATCACCTTTCATTCATGTGCCCCAAAATACTGCCCAACAAGACAGATCATTCACCCCTGAATTTTCAACTTACTCCTGGGATAAGTTGGTGACAAGCTCAGGAGACTGTGAGCCATGAGAATACTCTAGAAACATCTGGGGACAATTTATGTTTTTTGTTTGTTTGTTTGTTTGTTTTTAATAGTACAAGCAGCTTTCAGCCAAGGCTGAAAGATGAACAACTTCTTTCCCAAGCCTCCAAAATTTTTCCAGGTGCTCCTGAAGTTCCTACCCTCATAGATTAAGGTCTTAGGCAGTTGCCTGGGTCCCCCAAGTCCCAGTTCTGCTATTAGTGACTCTGTGTCAGTTATTCCCACTCTCTGAGCCTCAGCACTCATCTGTAAAATGGACAGGTCGGATGAGGTATGTCTGAGGTCCCTTCTCTGACAATCTGTGACTGCTGGAGGCTCACTGGCTTTTTGCACAAATAAGAGACTGTCTAGTGACCTTCTCCTGAGAGAAATGAAAAAGAAAGCATACTTCAAATTCCCCAGAAACACGGTGTTGGGCACCTGTTAGGGGCTGCCCAAATGCTGGAAACAAAACCGCCATGGTGAACTCCCACCCTTACCTTGTGTGCGTGGCTTTGTGAGGCTGAGGGAATCCGTGAGGCTAACCTGCTGCCTGCACACCACCCCCATGACACAGTGCTCTGGGCAGGAATCACAGGACGGCAGAAACTACAAATGCCGGACCACAGAAGAACCAAGAGCAGGGAAGCCAGGGAACTCATCCAGTTCTAAAGAGCTGGAAAACGAGGTCAGGCCCCGAGAAGACTGTGGGAGGCAAGACTTCAACAATTTTGCAAGGATGGCACAGTTTTTTGTCTCAACGCACACGACAGCCCTACCACACGTGGGACGTGGTGCCATTAACTGCTGATCGAACCTCGTGAGCAAATCAGCTCCTGGCTGTGACCTGAAGGCCTTTGTGCTCGGCAAGTACTACTTGCAAATACTTACAGATTTAATGAAGTGAAAATTCAGGGCCAAAGGAGTTCTATACAAATATTTGCTCTTCCAAAGCATACTTAATAAGATACTCCTCCATACGAAACTTTAAAAACAAAAATAAAACAAAACCCAAACATACAAGTTCCCCATTGACGCATTTTATGTAGATGGCTTACTTCTGATGTCCTTAGCCGAAATTCTTTGCTTATTTAAACATTAAGATCAAAACTCCTGTTTACATCTGTACAATGAAGGATCACCCAGCCGTGAAAAAGGAATTCATGATTGCAACAGGCAAGAACACAGAAGAATCTGAAAATAATTATGCTATGGGAAAGAAAGCTGACCCCTCCCCCAAGAAAAGATTACATCCTCTATGATTCCATTAGTGTAAGATTTTAGAAAATTAAAACTAATGTACAGTGACAGAAAGCAGATCAGTGATTGCCTGGGGCCTGGTGAAATTACAAAGGGGCAGGAGGAGACTTTGGGGGTGACAGACATGTTCATTATCTTGATTGTGGTGATAGTTCCATGGGTGCACACATATGTCAAACACATCAAATTGTACACTTTCAGTATGTACTTTCAGTATGGATTTACGTCTCTTATACCTCAATAAAAATGTCTAAAAAAAAATTCCCGAAACCCTGATGGGAAAGTTATCAGAAAACATGATTTTAAAATGCAGCAAAGAAGCAGGGCGCCCAGACATACATTGTTCCAACAGACTGTCAAAAATGTCTTGCTCTGCTAGGCGCATGACAAACTCTGCAAAGAGCCAATATTGAAACATGAATGGGCCGTGTTATGTTCCAAAAGAGGGTGACAGGCATACATGTTAAAGATTTCCCTGAAAAAGTAGTTCTGGCCGGTCTGCTACGTTAATGCCTTACCTACTTAGTAATTCACATGAAAACGTATGCAGATCCCATTACTTGATGCGGGGGTGTGGGGGGGTGGAGGGGGAAGGGAAGTACTACTCTGGGCTGACTCTGATCATAACAACAGTTCACCAGGGAAAAGCACTGGAGGGCAAGGCAACCCAAAGTGGGTCAATAAACTTCAAGTTGGCAGTAGAGAAGAGATCGTACGCAGAGACCTCCCCCCACCCTTTCTGCAGGGGAGCGAGGACTGGAGCACAGAGATCTGGCTGTTCTGCCTGGAGTTTCGGTCTGACTGGGAATGATCCATTGAGTAAAGGGACGTGCCAGGGAAAATGAGTAGGTTGTTCAAACTCAGGAGGAAACTTCTGGGTTTGCTGGACGCTGAGCTCTTTCCTGCACATGTGTACATGTCCCCGTGTTCCAGAGCAACATGGTGGGCCCACCTGATGAACCACATGGGCCCTTTCAAGAGCATCACAAGGCTATTTTGTGGGCTTTTGCAAAATCTCCTTGACAATTTGAGGTCGCTACAGCTTTGCTGTCATTTAGCACAGTGGTTTTCAAAAGGTCTTCAGAGGCCAGCAGCCTCTACATTAACTCAGGCCTCTGGACTCCCCTATCCCAGCCTCCTATTCCAAAACAAACCAGATGTCTAATTCTCTATCCATCAAGAAGCCTGAGATTTGGGGGTAGGTGGGGTGCATATCAGGAACATCACTTAGAAACCTCTTATCTAGGACACTGAGCAGAAAAAGCACTTAACACAGTTAAGACTGACACTGGGTGGGGGGAAGCAAAGGTGGGGGGCAGGCATTAACAAGGTGAAAAATAGAGTGTCACCATTCCTGAAGGAAATTCTTTCCAACCCGTTGGTGATTTGTCCTCAAAAGTTCTGCAGAAAGTCCTAGTTTATTGCCAACCCAGCCCCGGGGTCGAGTGTTTCTAGTGCAATTCCACACAAACCATGGAGGCTCAGTAAACGTTCACAGATGGTGATGAATTCCTACTTCTGGCCAAGTACACAGGGCAAACAAGCAAACAAACAAACCAACCCTAGCTATTAAACATTTGAATGCCGATGGTCCTGAAACGATGGCGAAAAAAGACACATGGAAGAATGAACACACAAAAGGAAATGAAACCAAACAGGTTAGCATGGTGGGCAAGAGAGCAGTGGAAGCCAACTAGGACCTGACCTCGCATTGCCCAGCTGTGTGGCCTGGTGCAGATTACTTAAGCTCTCTGCGTCTCGGTTGCCTCAAATTATCCTAGGAGTAGATGTTCTCCCCAATTTGAAATTCATGGTGCAGGAGACCGGGAAATGTGAGTGACATTTTACAGCATCAAGGGCAGTCTCTCCAAGAGCTGCCATCCTCACCCCATCCCACCCCACCCCCCAGGTGAACAGAGTCTTTAGAGCTCAATCGCTTTTCTGGGGGCTTCTGGCTACAAATTCAGCTGCTAGAAGATACAAATAAGTGAGGACCTGCTAGGGGTCCATCAGACATAAGAGCCACAGACGAGAAAGAGGCCGCGGAGTCTAGTAGGTATACAGCAGATAGCCTCAAGACTTTCTGGTGATGAAAGACCAGCTGAGAGGTCATCTAACCCCCTAAGCACAGAATGCAAAGTTCGGCTATATACAAAGCTGAACGCAGTCTGCTCCTCAGTGACTTCTTCCTCCTGGTCCTCGTAGGACCTTCAAAGACTACGCAGAACAAGTGTCCCTGGCTGGGATTTCTCTGCTCCAGCTTCTACATCCCCAGGTTTTTCTTTAGATGAGGATCCTCTCCTGGGGACTTCTGCTGTGTTAAGCTTGCATTCATCCTGGTCAGAATCTCAGAGGAGGGGCACGGAATCACAACAGCCTGTGATACAGAGTGTGAGTAAGACACAGCTCACCCCAAAACATTAAACAAAATACGGCATAACAGAGAGAGTGCTTTGAACATTAACAGGTGCTCAATAAATATTTATTGTGCAAATGAATGCTCAAGGGAAGCCAAGTTAAGCTCCCCTCTCCTCTTCCCCACCTCGCTTGTGGTCAATCTGGGCAACTTCCGTAAGAAACTTCCCGTTGCCGGAATTCAAACACACAGAAGACAGCCACCAATTAATTGGTCTGGGCCGGAGGTTGAAAACAGGCAGTAGCCTACAGATGTTGTACTTGGCCTGCACAGTGTTTTTAAGATTTTTTAATTAGTTGTCATCTTTTAAAAGCTGGGAGGTTTCATATGTAAATCTAGATCTGGGGCATCTCTGGAAAATAAAAAATCAGAAGATCTGGTAACACTTGACCACTGGCTGATGCCCCAAAGCCCCTTCTGCCTGGAAATGAATGCTCGGCCCTGCTGGGTCTTCACCCACCGGGCACCGCTTCCTGCACTCTGCCTGTCCCCATGAGCATCTGAAACATCACTCCTTGTCAAACAAAATGGAACCTGAAAAGACAGGGACTGGCCTTGGTAGGGCAACCACGTGCCCGTTTATTTGGGATAGCCCCACTCATACCTACTGTCCTGGTGTCATTGGTAAGGGCACTCCCCTTTACTTCCAGAGACCAGGCTTGGGTAACAAGCTGTCTGGTCGCCCTGGGCCTCTACCAGCTCTAGACCAGTCTGCCTCACCTCGAGGATTCTGTACCCAGAGATCTCAGAAGGAGGGCCACTTGCTCTCTACACAGTTTCCTACCGTGAGGACTGCAAGCTTCTGGTGGAGTTTGCTCCACAAACAATGCCTTCAAACACGAGGCAGGGCTCATGGGACGCTTCCTGATGGCTATCTCCAGGCTGCGTCAGTGGCCAGCCCCTGACAGCCTGCAGCACTGAGTGCCGGGGGAGGCTGTGGAGGGATGGCCAGGACTACACTGTGCACGTGGTGTGGGCAGAGGTCAAGCAAGTGTTAGGAAGAAGAAAGGAGTCTGATTACCAATTCTACCTCTGGAAACCCTTTCTCTTGCCTGAAGTCAAAGGAGAACTAAGGCCACTGCCCCCTTCACCCTTGCTTTCAGTGGGGACTAGAAGAGAGGATGGTGGCTTTTATGATGAGATAAGTCATCTATTTGGATTTACTATCTCTTCCAGAACCTTGCACCATCCTGGATCAAACCTATTGACTTGTCAGGGCCGGGGTCACAGTCTACACCGATGTCTGCAGACAGACTTACCAAACCTTTAACTGAGTGAAGTTGGGTCGGAGTTAAAAAGAAAGAAAGAATCTAATTACCCAACATCTTGGGGGCCTTTTAGTGTAGCCAGGAAGTACCTTGCTTTAGGAGGGATGCTTGACAAAGTCACAAGGGCAGGAAAAGCAGGCAACGTGAGCTGTTTTTCATTGCAAACTGAAACACCCAGCCAACTCCAGAACCCACTGGGGCTGCTGCATTCTTAATGTTTATTTATTTTTGAGACAGGGCATGAGCAGGGGAGGGGCAGAGAACGAGGGAGACACGGAATCAGAAACAGGCTCCAGGCTCTGAGCTATCAGCGCAGAGCCTGATGCAGGGCTCAAACTCACGGACCATGAGATCATGACTTGAGCTGAAGTTGGGTGCTTAACCAACTGAGCCACCCAGGCACCCCCGGGGCTGCTGCATTCTTAAAGGCTTCCTAACACACCTGAATTCCAGCCTAGGCCAATGCAGAGGCTTTATATTTTAACCCTAACATCAAAGCCTTCCGTTCCCAGTCTTTTAAGGGTTAAAGATCAGGGACAGAATGATTTCACTGAGGGGGGAGGAGAGCAGAAATGGCACCCTCCCCATCGTAAAACTTCTGGCAAGAACAGACTGTGCAGAGGGGAAGGCAGGGCAGAAAACTGTGTGCTGCTGTCTTGACATTTTATAGAAAAACCCAATGTAACTAGATATCATAGGGCATCTGAGGCTTATTTTTCTCCCACATGTGAGCAAACAGAAGAAAACCTGGATTTAAATTAAAAAAAAAAAAAAAAGAACTAAGTTAGTTAACACATAGTGTAATAATGATTTCAGGAATAGAATTTAGTGATTCATCACTTACATATAACACCCAGCGCTCATCCCAAAAGTGCCCTCCTTAATGCCCATCACCCATTTAGCCCATCCCCCTGCCCACCTCCCCTCCAGTAACCCTCAGTTTTATTCTCTGTGTTTAAGAGTCTCTTACGGTTTGTCTCCCTATCTTATTTTTTCCTTCCCTTCCCCTATTTTTATCTGTTTTGTTTCTTAATTTCCACACGAGTGAAATCATGTATTTGTCTTTCTCTGACTTATTTTGCAGAATACGCTCTAGTTCCATCCACACAGAAAAGCTGGTTCTTAAAAATCCTTAAGATACACGTGAATTTAAATTCCTCACCTTTTCTTCCTAAGTGAGCATATCACAAGAATCTGTGTGTAAGCTTCCTTTGGTAGCTATCTCAGATGAGCCCAAGCCCACTTTATTGGGCAGCAGGAGAGCTAAGAGAAGACACAATCTGTGTCTAAATGGGTTCCCGACGCTTTGATCTCTCAGTTAACTCCGTAAACAGGCACAGGGAAAGGCTTTTGCTCTGAAGTGGGCAATCAGCTACTGTTGTTGAAACATTGGATGAAACCCCACCAAAAGGCGAAGGAGAAGACACATCAAAAGAAATTATATTTCACATCTTTCCTGATCAAGTCAACCAACAGCGATGGTTTGGAGGGTTAACGGGATGGAGGCTTGCCATCTCTCAGGGAGGGGAGGAGTTGAAGGGTATTTATAAATTCTCAGCTGGCTTTGGCCAGGGCCGCTTTTATTGATCTAGACAAACACAAATTATGATGGCTGACATGACTTGTATACACAAATAGCCGTCTGAAAACAGTCACAGGCCTAATTGAAGGAGACAGAAAAAGAAAAAAAAAAAAAAAAAAAATCAAAGGATGGACAAACGGGGGAAAACAGCAACAACAACAACAAAAAACCCGCCCTGACCCACAGAGCACCATTCTGGCTGCCTGGAGAAGCTGAGCAGGGGCCTTTCCTTTGAGGGGAGGTGGATGTTTACTTACACAGAGGAGTTCGCTTCCCTTGGGTGTAATTGTCCCAGGGAAGCCACCCAGCGCAGCCATGACTGGAAAGAAGGAGCAGCAACCTTTGCCAGCAGGCCCTCCCTGCGCATTCAGCTCCAGAGGCAGGCCCGGCCCTGATGTCATGTGGGGGAGCAGAGTCCCGGACACCGGAACCCAGCAGAGGGCCATGAGTAACGCCTCTGCTTCACTCACGCAGGGGGTTTCCTATGGGAACAGTGGCTTCCTGACACCCCAAGCATGCACATCCCCACCCGGAGCGGGATAAAGCCGGAAGGCCTTTAACCGCTCTCTGGCCAGCAAGCTTGTGGACCAACAGGGAGACCGGCCCGCAGAGGACAGAGCACTTGTCCCCATCCACTGGGCTTACCGGCACACCGGCCTGGAGCTGCCCCTTCGGACGTCTGCCCAGGGTGCGGGCACGGAGTGTGAATTTGGAAGGTCACAGGGCAGGAGGTGGGGAAGCTGAAGACAGACAACACAGCCCTTCCTAGGAGAGGCCTGACGTCTAAGAGCTCCCGTTTTCTCTATCACTAAGAAGAAAGCACTTGGGGCGCCTGGGTGGCGCAGTCAGTTAAGCATCCGACCTCAGCCAGGTCACGATCTCGCGGTCCGTGAGTTCGAGCCCCGCGTCGGGCTCTGGGCTGATGGCTCGGAGCCTGGAGCCTGTTTCCGATTCTGTGTCTCCCTCTCTCTCTGCCCCTCCCCCGTTCATGCTCTGTCTCTGTCCCAAAAATAAATAAACGTTGAAAAAAAAAAAAAAAAAAGAAGAAGAAGAAAGCACAAACACCCCCCAAAGGAGAAATCCAAGGGGAGAATACCTCACAAGCTTGTTCTCGACTCTTGAAAAAACAAGACATTTCGACCGGTCATTCCGGTCCCCCACAGGAAAGAAAAAGGGTACTGGAGAGACCGAACCCCAAACAAAACTGGTAATGGCTAACATCACACACCTGAAACATCTGTTGACGATCAACAGTGGATCCAAGAATCCTATCTTCTTGGCAACCATGAATAACTGCAAAATCCACCCAAGTAAAAATTAAATCTCAAAGATAAAAAAGCTCAACATAAAAGTGAAAGTAGCTAAAACAGCAGGCAATGAAAGTCCTGGACTAAAACCTGATGGGAAAAAAATCCAGTAACTCAAATAATGCAAAGTTTTACCCAGGAGAATTGGGCTCAGTGGCAAAACAAAACAAAACAAAAAAAAGTTAAAAAGCTCAAAATGGCAGAAGTTAAAATCAGTACCGACAACAAGAAAGCAAACAAAACAGAAGTTTTGTTGTAAATGTACATGAGAAAGAGCTGATGCTAACGAAAATAATTTCAGTTAAAAAAAACAAAGAACTCCAGAATAGTTTCACTGTGGGTACGCAGCAAATGGCTGACGTATTACATTGACTTGTAGTCAGTTTAAAATGATAAAATGAAAAATGTCCTAGACATTTTCAGTAAAGCTAAGTCAAAGGTCAAGCCCAGGAGAACGCCTCCCAATTTCCCTTAAGAGGAAGCAGGACCCCTCCCCTCCGTTGGGCATCTATCACCGTGCCTAGACCAGGGCCGGGCACCACGAAGAGTAGACATGGTGGGAAAAACGCCTTCGGCCACCAGGAGATGGCCTTCTGGTTCTAGCAGTGTCACTGACCTGACCTTAGTCGGATGGCTACCTCTCTCTTCCGGGGACCACACACAGGTTTAGGCTTGCTTGCTAAGAAACCCTAAGAAGCCATGGGGCTGGCCCCACATGGAAGGCCCAGTGACCTCCAGTTCTTCACACTGTGGGGAGGGTAGAGCGGGTGGGGGGTGGGGATACCTCTGTTGGGGTGGAGGTCAGGGTAGGAGGGCAGTGCACAATTTTAAGGGTTACTTCTTTGTGTGTTCCAAGTTCTCTGTAACAGTAACATGTTACAGTTGTGATCAAGGCAGTGGGGAGGGGTGGGGAGGTATTACCAAAAAAAAGCCAAAACACCTGCTCTAACAATAACCAACTCCGGAATGTATTTACTCACATGAAAGGCCCAGATGACCCTGGGAGCTCAGGACCGCACAAGCTCAAATTTGCAATTACGCAGGGGGGTGGGGTCAAGTTTTAAGTCAAAGGCAAGGGATTTATAATTTTGGAATTTCCATTTGGGAACAAGTGGGTTTATTCTTTTTCTGAAGTCACACTCTCCTGGCCTTGAGTGTGCAGGCTGCTTCTTCCCGAATGCTGATCATTTGCTTTGGTGGTTCAGACACATTCCGATGGGGGCATTCTGACTTCATAAACAATAGGCTACAAAATCCCAGCTGGGAAAAACACACACCAATTCCAGGAGAGTAAACACCTGTGAGGAGGGAGGAAGATGAATAGGAAGAAGGCAGGAGTAACAGGAGGCCTTCAGCAGTCTTTTAATTTTTCTTAATAAAGAAGACATTACAGATATCTGAAATGAATACTTGAAAAACATTAACATTCGTTACATCTGATGGAAAGTGGGCAAGTTATAATTTACCTGTAACGTGCATTTTTCACATCTGCATGCTACAATGAAAGTACCTGCACAAAACCCCAACAATAGACCAAGGCCAGGCTCCTGATGTCGTGGAAAGGGTGTATGAACCAGCACAGACCCAGCAGAGAAAATCCAAGTTCACAGCCCTTTGGTATGTAAACACTTAGGAAATTCTTGGCCTGAGAGTATAGACAACAACATATTAACGTGTCTCTGTCTTCTATAATTTTTGTTATCATGGGGGGAAAAAGTTATTAAAAAAAAAAAAAAAACAAATGAGTGGAAGGGAAAAAAGAAAACTCTTCTTTAAACAGGGCCTACTTGGCACCAGATGCTTTGCAAGAAGTTCTGGGTATCAGCTCATCTAATCTTAACAGTCAAGAAGGGTGTTGTGACCCCTTATTTTCCCAAAGGAGGGAGCTGAGCTTCCAAAGGGTGAAGCCACTGGCCCAAGGTTATGAAGGCAGCAACAGCTGAGAGAGAAGCAAGCTGGCCCAGGGCTGCCTCCCTGAACTTCTGGCACAGGGAGGGGACCTCCAAGTAAGAGGGACTCACTGGGGCCACCCTCTCTCCTCCGCTAACCCACCTGCCACCCTTCACGGTATCCCATGGGTTGGCCAGAACCCAGATGGCAAACCACTGCAACAGATAAGGAGCCTTCCACAACACAGGCCTTCCTCTCTGGTCTCTGCCATTCCAAAATCAGGCCAGCTCTGTCCCTTGCACCTCCTTAAGTTTCCTCATGCAGCTTTCCCTAGACAGGGCCACCTGGGATGCATTTTCCCCCCCCCCCGCCCCCCCCCCTCAGGACACTGGGAGGGTCTGAAGGGCTGAGGGCATGGGTGCCAGTGTCCTCCTCTGCCTCACAACCACATGAAACTTCACCTCTACAGACCTCAGTTTCCTCATCTGTAGAAGAACGGAGGCACCACTGTGTCTCACACGGTCTCTGTATTAGGTGCTCTTAGAACAGAGCCTGGCACAGTCACATGCAAATATTTACCATTAATATAATGGTTCTTAGCAACCCCATGGGCATACGATTTTTCCCAATACCTAGACTTCAGACTTTTCAAGAAGGGGATCATGCCTTTAGTAAGTAAGACATCCTGTTAGTAAGAAAAGTGATGGCGGGCGGCCAGGGACTCCCAGAAGTGGCTTTTCACAGTGTTCTGCCAATCTGAAGTCTCTGTGTAACACACGCACACGCGCATACACACACAACTGGGGGAGATGACGTCACAGGGCTTCACCTCCAGTGGGTCAGTGAGAACAGCATTTCAAAAGGCCTCTGATGGCTCAATGGCATCTCAAAGACCCAGTTCATCCGGCTTAGGGAGCCCCAGGAAGAGCTCCTGCTGCAAACAGCTCAACACTGACACACATTCCCTGCTAACTAACCACAGGCCGATTTCACTCACACGACAGCACATTCTAAGTGTGCAGTGCTGGGGCTTGGCTTGGGGTGAGCCTGGGGATTCACCAGGCTCCTTAAAGTGAGACACACAGGATTTTACACCTGTACCCTGAGTGCATGGCAGAGGGGGGACTCTGACCGGATCACCTCTAGTCCAATAGGGAGCACCACTCTGGGCAGGAGTACATCTCAATGCGAAACATGAAAGGCTCAAGCTGATTAGCACCTGGGAAGCAGGGGCAGTGGTGCCCGGAGTGTCAGAGCATAGGTTCTGTGCTATGTGACTTTGGGCAAGTCACTGACGCTCCCTGAATCGCTCAGCTGCCCTACTCAGAAAATGAGAAGGTTACAACAGATCAGTATGAAGTCCCTGCCAGTTTTTAGATTGTTGGAAAAGTGCGTTTTTCTGGGAGAATATTCGAGTCTGTCTTACTTTCCCAAAATCACAGACTTGAGTGAAAACCAAAGCAACTCTTGGGTGCCCCCCCAACACCCATCTGCTTCTGCTAGAGTTCCTGTCGGTCCCTGAAAAATCCTCCCAACCCTGCTCTAATTTGTAGTTAATTACAAGGAACTGCACTTATATTCATTTTTGGGTTTACAAATGGAAAATACTAATGACTCTGTAAATTAATTTCAGATTTGGCTCCATAATTTCTGGCAAGAAGATCATACTCTCTTTTCCTTCTCATTGTTTTTAGAGGCAAATGGCAACTCAGCCCACCCCCCAAAAATACATTAAAAATTCCAATTACGCTTTTCTGAAAAAGCGGCAATATAATAGTGGCATTTGGGGCAAACTTATGTTACAGTGTGGAAGATTACAGCTGTAAGCCAGGAAGTACGCACATGGGCCGAAGGGAACATGGTTTTCCTTGGGCAAGAACACGGATTCCAGGTCTGGGAGGGCTCTTCCCCTTGCTGCCAGCATCTCGGCAAATGCCGTCAAATTCACCCTTCCAAACAGATGGTCACAGCAACCTGCCCAGAGAGGAGGCACAGACCCCACACCGGGCAAGACCTGGTCTCTGCCGCTTTGGCGAGACGACTGTATCGTGTCCTGTATGCAACACAGATAGGCCATCACCAAATCGGACAAGCATTCTAAGGGAGTGACCGGGAGGGTGAAGAGGCACAGGACATGGGTCAGAGGAGATGAGGAAGCAGATGATGCTTTGTAGGGAGGAGAGAAATCTGAGCAGACAGGGTAGATTGTCCAAAAGGATAGAAGACTTAATGGTGGGCTGGCCTAAAGGGTGGGGAAGTTACAGGGAAGCAGATTTCTGCTCAACTTGAGTTTATTAGAAGGAGAGAAAGTACACAGCGCTGCCTTAGGATGACAAGTGGAGGGTGTCAGCAGCTTGCAGATGATAAGCCATCTTACATTCAAGTCATGCTTCCCCGGAGTCCAGTACTGTGAAGCACGGCTCCTCATTCGACGCGTGTACCACTTCTCCAAAGCCAACAACAAAAATCTACTCAAAAGTACATCTTCCTCAATATGGAAATGGGAACTCAGAGGGTTGGGGCCACGCTTCTAGTCAAGCAGCTAATAAGTGCAGGTGCAGGGAACCGAACCCAGACCTCCTATGCAATGCTCTTCCCTTCTAATTCCTCCTATTCCAGAGCCTCAGAACCCCTGATCCTTGGATCAGAAGGCTGGGCTTGGGGGTCCTGTCCCATCATCAGTCCCCTACAGGAGGCACAAGGCATCCACCCTGGTCTAGCTCCATCTTGCCTAGGAAGGGATTCCTAAGGGGACCGAACACCATGCAGTGTGCATGCCCTTTGATTTTCTATCGCAGACAAGGGCAAACAGTGAGACTGTTCCTCTCAAAGCCATGCCACACCCCCGGCACAGGTGGCAGGGACAGAGTCATTCACCCAGCAAGTGCTAAATTCTGAATGTCCACATGCTATAAAGTATGGTGAGGGTCAGGCTGAGGTTCCCGGCATGGGAACCTGCCATTCTCACAGAGCGAGGAGATGCACTGTCATGTACCTACATGGCAGGGTCCATATGGCTGACCTCTTTAAGACTCAGTATCTCCCTCTAGGAAGTCAACGGTTTGCTAGTCATTCTCCATGAGATGGAGTCCCATGTCTCTAAAGCATAGGACCTCTCAGGTGGCCACCACTATGGGCTGGGTTCTCCGCAGGCTATTGGTTTCATGGAAGATGATGGCCCTAAGTGCTCCCAGTCTAGGGAAGATCATACCCTATGCATGCCTTGTATAATGAGAGAAAAGAAGCAGGTCAGAGGAACAGAGAGATACCCTGATGGGGCACACACACTTTATCTCTCTCACACTAATACATCAGTCTTAGGTAGTATCCCAAAGAAGCATGATCTCCTGGGAAGGCTGGTTTCTGAGGAGGGTGGAATGGCTGACCCTGCCCCCACCTTATGGTTGGTAAAACTGAAGATCAGACCGGGCTTCACAAGAAGGTACCGGTGAGGACCAGTACTGGACCCCAGTGATCGAGAAGCAGTGAGGTACAGGGACTACATCAGGGTACCACAGAGGCCAGGATTGACACCCCAGCTCTGCCAGAGTTGTGGGACCTCAGAGAGCAACAGGTCTCTGTGCCTTGGTTCCCCCCTCTTTATCACAGACTTGGGAGGAATCCCCAGTGCCCGGCACCCAACAGACATCAGCACTATTCAACATCCAGTCGCTGTGACTGCACTTGAAAATAAAACAAGTACATTAAAAAACCAAAAATTGGAGACTGTAGCTCAATGCCTGGCAAATAGAAAGAGCTCAACGACGGACTGCTGGCTAGATAGACAGACAGATGGACAAGTGAATCAAAACCCCTGAGTTCTGAGGGCTTAGATCTTCCATTCAGCAGCCATTCAACCTCTTGATAGAGACCTTCACTCCAAGCCTCAGCCTCCTACACTGGAGTGGGGGGTAGCGTGAGTACCTCCAAGGGCTGCGGCGAGGCCTCACCATTCTGACAACCATCCTCAGAGGTACACAGAGTATCATATGCAGGGTCAAGATAACACCCAATAATTCTTGCTTAAAGCACGTACTCAGTCAATATTTCCTAAATGAGCGAGTGTGTAACTGCAGGAGGTCACACATGCATTCAAGAACTTGCTCAACACCAGCCTCCCTGAATTCTTGGGAGCTCCCCAGGCAGAAACTCTCAGCTGCTTCAAGGCTCTTGAAATGCGTGGCATTCCCAGCTGGTAGGGGGAGCAGGGCCCCCGGCTCCCAGGCCTCTGCCATGGCTGCCCATCACCAGCTCCCCACACCCACCAGCTGTCACCAGCCCTGCCTCCCAATGTCTGCATAGGGTGACTTTCCGACGGAACCTGTATTAGACAGAATGCTGCTTTGACACACGCATATCACCTCAACCAAAGCAGGCCCAGGCCTTGTGAATGGACATCCCGAAGCCCCTGTTGGAATAGGCCAGCCACGGGGCCCCTCTTGTGCCCTGGCGCTCATGTGCCAGGGCCCCTCTTGCACCCTGGAGTACTCATCCCCAATACTACGCAGTGTGCAAGTTCTCCATTCACTGTGCAGGGAAAAGAGGCTAGGTGAGTGGAAGGCTCTTCAGTCAGCAGGCCCAAATTCCAGCTCCGCCTCTGTGACCTTGGGGAAGTTGCTTGGCCCATCTGCGCCTGTTTCCTTGTTTGTAAAACGTTTCTGATACCTACCTCACAAGGCTGCTGTGAGGTTTAAATGGCGTAACAAACGTAGCGTGTCCAGCACAGGACCTGGGACACAGCAGACACTCAGCCAATGCAAGGCCCCCTGGTCCTCAGTGGAGAGAAGACCTGAGCTACAGCCCCACTCTGCTCCCTCACTGGCCGTGGAACCAATCAAGTCACAGCCGCTGTGAGTGCACCTTTTTCCTCCAAAGTGTAGGTGACATTAGCTGACCTAACAAACCCTAGAGCTGTGCCATCCATTAGGGCAGCTGTCAGCCACATGTGGCTACTGAACACTTGAAATATGGACAGTCCAAAATGACCTGTGCTTCAAGTGTGGAGAACACATTAATGTCAAAGACTTAGTATGGCTTTAAATGAGGTAGGGGGCACCAGGGTGGCTCAGTCGGGTTAAGCGTCTGACTTTGGCTCAGGTCATGATCTCACAGCTTGTGGGTTCAAGCCCCACGTCGGGCTCTGTGCTGACAGCTCAGAGCCTGGAGCCTGTGTCTCCCTCTCTCTCTGCTCCTCTCCTGCTCATGCTCTGTATCTCTCAAAAATAAACAAACATTAAAAAATTTTTTTTAATCTAAAAAAAAAAAATAATAAAGTAGTTCATTAACAAATTTTATATCAAGTACATGCCGAGTGAAGGATTTTTCATATACTGTGTTAAAATACAATTGAAAGTTAATTTAACCTTTTTCTTTTTACATTTTAACATAGCTATGAGAAGATTTCAAATTGCTTATGTAGCATGATTAATATTTCTATAACACAGCACTCATCTAGGACAATAATCAATAGTTATTGCTATAGATGTTCTTCTCTCCCCACAAAGACTGATTCCCTCTAGAGAAAGGACCCCTGGTAGCTCCTTTTTTTCTCACAGTACCTAATATACAGTGCACACTGAAATACTCTCGGGGATCTGTAAGATTTTAGAAACGACCACGTGGGCACTATGCACCAGGAACCACGTCCATGTATGAAAAACCATATTGGCTCATTTAATTCTTCTGAGAACCCATGCAGTAAGCTTTACTCTCCATATTTTACAGGGAAGGAAACAGAGGCTCAGAAAGGTTGAGTGATTTGCCCCGGGCCGCTGAAAGGTCAGGGTCAGTTGGGAGCTGTACCCTAAGTCCAGGCTCTTCCCTGTTGGCCATGAGACAAGCACATACTCCACACTCCTTGTCCGTGTGAGGCCTCAAAACCATACACATCCTAGAAGAACTCCAGTCCAGTGGCTCCCTGCTTCCCATCCCCACCCCACCACCAAAGGATTTCCCAGCAAGTCAGAAATGACACACCACCAAACGGAGTCCGTGTATAACCATGTCCATGTCTGGCCGAGGCTCGGTTAGCTCAGAATTAGTCACATTTTTAAAAAGGCCGAGTGTTAGGGAAGGTGATTCTGTTTTGTTACCTGCCTGGGAACTTCCTGGCCAGGGTACAGCCGGGAACCTGCGGACATAATGAACCAGTGAACAGCAAAGGGCCTGATAAGGTTGTTTTGTTTGTTTGTTTGTTTTCAGAGGAACTCGTTAGTAACACTGAGTATTCCTGAGGTGCAGAAACTCAACTCCTCCCGACCCCATTAAAACCACCTCCCTGACACCTCCAGCCCACACGGTCCTCTGGGCTCTGGATGTCCACTCGGGACTACGCACAGGCTTCTCTAGCCTGTGGGGAAAGGCCCTGAGCCAGACACCAGACAGGCTGACCGTCAGGATGTATTGCTGGATGAGCGGGCGAGGAGATGGGCATATGCACTCGAACCCATAAAGGGAAAGAACACACAGACAGCGTGTGTCTTGAGGAACTCCCAAGAGGGTGTACAAAGGACAGGAAAAATAAGAGGGCTGTGCAAGATCTACACACAACTACCCACCAAACAAGTACTGACTTGAACAGTCCTTTCTTTTGGCTAACCTGTGCCATCACAGTGAGAATGCTGTGTGCTGGTCGAGCTTGGCGAAGGGAAAGGCCAGCATGGGCCAGTGAATCTGGGAAGGCTTTGAGGAGGAGGACGCACCTGCATGAGGAGCAGGGTTCAGACAAGACATCCCGATGGATGGCTGTGTCAAGCCAGTCACTTAACCTCTCAACCTCTTGACTTCCTTTTTTTTAAAAAGGGGGCGGGGGATGGGGGGACAGCAGGCAGAGAGGGAGGAGAAAGAGAAAAACAAAACGCCTGGTAGACAGTTCACATTCGACCTCAGACAGGGTAAATATTTACTCATGCATTCATGAGCCTGGCTTTAAGTTGGAGCCACCTGGGTTTATGCTGGTGTCTGGTCTTGATTTGAAGGCCCGAGGTGGCCAGCGTTCAGCCCAGGGCACAGAGTCCAGCCCCACACCTTGTCTGTCTGCGAGCTAAATGGATCTTGTTTGATGGCAGTGGAAAAACTGACCACCGGGATGACCCTGCTGCTCCTGCCAAGACACCGGGGAGTTGCAGCCCTCGGTCTGCTCCTGCCCCCGCTACCCTGTGCGGGGACACCCTGAGCGTGTGCACCTGTGTGGGCAGTGTTCATCTCCCCCTCACCACGAAGCGGGAAAGGAGGCACACTGCCCCCCATTCCTCAGATGAGCTAACAGACCCTCAGCAAAGCCGTACAAACGGCACAACCCTAGCCAGGAGGAGAGTTGACCCAGCCCCGCGAGATTCCATTGTCCACTCTCCCATACAAACCATGAAGCTGAGGAAAACACTCATTCGCCCACCAAGTATTTACTGAGGGCCTACTGTGTGCCAGGCTCTGTCCTAGGCATTGGGACAGAGGACATGGGGATACAGCCATAGACAGGACAGGGAAGGTCCCTGTCCTTGGGGAGTGGGCATTCCATACAAGGAGACTGTCCCTAAACACACAACATAAAATTTAAGAAAATTCTAGGAGGTCATACAGATTTAATGTCGGAGTTAGGAGGCTTAAGCAGTGCCAATCACTGGGCCACGTTAGCATGAAAGTCCTTAAGAATCACCTGAAGTACTTTTTTTTTTTTTTTTTTTTTGAGAGTCAGAGGCAGAGAGAGACAGAGACAGAGACAGAGACAGAGACAGAGAATCCCAAGCAGGCTCCACAGTGTGGAGCCCAACATGGGGCTCAAACTCACAAACCGGGAGGTCAGGACCTGAGCTGAAACCAAGAGTCGGACGCCTAACTGACTGAGCCACCCAGGCGCCCCAAATCACGTTTAAAATACATATTCCCATAAGGTACCCCAGGGGTTCCATTAGCAGTGGAGGGAGAAGCCAGGAAACCCACATCTTTATTAGAGGGCTGGGAGAAGGGGTGGCCCTGGAGCCCCGACAGCCTTGGGTCTAGGCACAGGGCTCTGGCCTTGATCTGCCACATGGAGCCACAGAGGACGGGATCGGCAACGCATGCCTTAATCTTAAAAGGGTATCATAACATTGGTGCGGACCACCTGGCAGGATGGCACTGAGAAACAAAGGCAGCTGGGAAGGCAAACTGTAAAAGGGCTGCACACGCGGGAGTTACGTGTATTCTTAAATCATACTACTGGTAAGACAGGACGCAGGAGACCACCACCAAGCAACCCCCTAGGAGACCCAGGGGCTCCTGTCAAATGTACAGCTGCTCAGCGACAAACACCCCCACACATAACCCACTGAGCCAAATAAGATAACTCTTACTCAAGCGCGATTGCTCAACATGGGCCCGCGTGTGGGTTTCCAAGCAGCCGGCCCATCCTGTGGGAACCCAGCGTGTGGGGTTCCTGGTTAGGCGAGCGGCTGCGAGAAATTACCCCACGGCCCGCGGCTCTAGCCCACATGTTGCTCTTTTGGTCAGTGCACTTCATCCAGCAGTGACCTAACCCCAGCGCTAGTTAAGTCAGCAGCAGCCTCTCCTGTTATCCAGCAAGCACCAGCTCACATTTCAGGCTGTTTGCTCCCCTGGGCATGACTCAGAGAGTCAGTTGTCTTAAAAAAAAAAAAAAAAAAAAAAAATGCTTTTCATATTTCAAATCAAAAATAAATACCACGCACTCTGGACGCATGCCATCACAGATGTCTCTGTTGTGCAAAGGCCCCAGGAAGACAAAAAAGTGGTTAATTCAGATCATCCTGTCCCTGTGGCCTTAATCTATGCTGGGCTACAAGAGGCCAGGTCACAGGGCTGATTTCTGGCTTGGGCAGTCACAGTGAGGGCAGGGGTTCATGCATTCATTGGGACTGCGGAAAATGAAAAGCAAATGCCTTGCAGGGTAATCCCACTAGAAACCAGCATGGATCTAAGCAGAGATGAGCAACATCCCCCCAGAGAGGATCTCTGTACCTGACCTCAGCAGGTCTCAATCCCTAACGAAGGCAGATGGTCAGAAAGCACAAGGCTGGGAGGTGCAGGGGCAGCCCCAAGCATGGCCAAACGAGCCTGTCCAGCAGGAACAGGCCCTGCCCTGCACGCAGGCATTGCCTGGCCAGTAGGGCCCCCGGCACTTGCTTCCCAGGGCTTTCCCCACCCCCAATCCCAATCCTGATCCACCCACGCCTCTGACCACTTGGCTTCCTGGGTGGGGTGCCCACAAGGAGAACACGCCCTGGTTATAACCCCACAGTGGTTATACTTTTCAACAAATAAACTAGTGGCTTGATTTGTGCTTCAGCTTCTTACAGGTTAGTGGGAGCCAGCAGGTCTGACTCCAGGCCTGACAAAGTAAGGTTTCTGAATCAGAAAGGGCAGGCCCAGCTCCCAGGTAAATTCAGCACAATCAGGGCCATCTTCCGGCTACCAGCCTCCCCCTGGCTGACCCCATGTCACATCTTTCCTTCCATCTGCACTTGGGCACCCCACTGGGAGGTTTTTCAAGGGGCTCTAAGGCCACAACCTAGAAACATACCTTTGAAAGCTAAAAGTAAAAGCTGAAACTTCAGGGAGCCTGGATGGCTCAGTCGGTTGGGCATCCGACTTCGGCTAAGGTCATGATCTTGCGGTTCGCAAGATCGAACCCCACGTCATTGCTTTGCTGACAGCTTGGAGCCTGGAGCCTGCTTTGGATTCTGTGTCTCCCTCTCTCTGCCCCTCCCCCACTCATGCTCTCTCTCTCTTGCTCTCAAACCTGAATAAACATTAAAAAAATTTTTTAATAAAAGCTGAAACTTGACCTACAGCCATGTTTAATTTCTATTCAAACACGGTCACAAGTAAAGCCCTGGTCAACTGTGATACCGACTAATGAGGCACTCTGATTTATGAATATTCCCATTACCCAAAGAGAACTAGAAACATGCTCTTCTTTTTCTAATTGCCTATGATAATATTTCCAGGGAGTATTTGTCTACTTTCCTCTTTCAAGTCCATTTCTCCAAAGATAGTAGATTCTTCTTCTAAAGAAAAAAAAGGATCCCACCAGGCCCTCGGGCCCAGATTATGAAGGGAATTCTCACGGTGGAGGTCAGCAAGCTGTGTGAGCCGCAGAGGTGGATGGTCAGCTGGGTTGCCGAGACACCCCAGGACAGCCACCAGCAATTTCTTCTTCCAAAGGAACAAAAGCCTTAAAATAAAATCAACCTATTTTCCAGGGATTTGTGTCAGTCTTAGTCTGCAGGGTCTCTAAAGAGTTGGTAAACAGAATACACCATTTTCCTTCTGTTTCTAGACTTTCTGGATACCCTGGGATGTATAGGTTATATGTATAAGGTTATATTTTCCAGATTAGCAGTTGGAGCTATCACTTTAAATTTTGAGGTCCTCCACCTGAAAAGACATCTGAGGGCTGCAGAAAAACACTGAACGTATCATTGAGAAATACAATTAAAAGATAACTTCAAAATAAGTTTCTCCTGTTTCCCAACTTCTTGGTGTCCCATAGGTCAGAGTGCCTTATGTGTGGGACACCAAGCTAGAAGATTAGAATACTAGGAGGAGATGATACCATCATAACGCTAATTGCTACCATTTAAGTAGCATTTACAAGATGCTAGGAAGGGTAAACCTCTTACACATGTTGCAATTTAATCTTTAAAAAAAAAATCCAGTGAGATATTTCATCCCTATTTTACAGATGAGGAAATTGAGACTCAGGAAGTTTAAGTATTTGCTGGAGTACCATGATCTCCAAATGGTGGGGTCGGGATTTGAATGCTGGTCTATACAACCCCAAAGCCCTGTGCTTTTCCACCCTATGGAATGGTCTCAGGCCACATAAACATCACTGCAGTGTTTCTCTCTCCATGAAAAACTCTCCCTGCCCATGAAGTGATTACTTAAGATTATCAGCTAAATCCTGCTTGAAAACAAGTTCAAGAATCCTAGCTACCTGCATGACCCTCAAAAGTCCCCTCCCTTCTCTGGAACTCAGTATTTCTGGCTACAAAATTAGTATAGATTTCCTGAGACCCCTTTTGGCTTTAACAAAAGGCACCCCCTCACCCTAAGAGATCACCAACATCCATAAATCCTCCCAACAGGAAATTGGCCAAAGGATTACCGTGAGGCAAGCAGTGCTGGCTTACTCACTCTCAGTCCCTGGTGAGGACACCAACAGAAACCAGCCACCCCCAACTAGATGAGGTCTGGGAAAAGGGCAGAAGAACAGACCCATAACAGCACCCTCCAGGCTACTTGAAGAGCCCCTAAGGCCTACAGACCAATTTCTCTTCTCTAAGAAAGAAAAAAGAAAAAAAAAAAAAAAAAAGAGCATAACCTTTAGTTTATTTGCAAAGTGAAAAAGCTCTCATTTGGTCATTAGACAAAAGACTGCTATATGAATCCAGTGAAATATTAATCACAAATGTGCTTTAATAGATGAATGAATGAATGAATGAATGAATGGACGGACTCTGGAATAAGGCAGATCTGGGTTTCAACCCTAACTCCTCCATTTACTGGCTATAAGTGGACAAGTCAATTTAACCTCTGTGGGACTCCACGTCTTCATCTATAAAGTTCAGACCTTAGACGAGTGCTAGAATTTTCTGTCATGATGAAAATGACCTCTTCTATGTTGGCTAATGTGGTAGCCACTAACCCCACGTGGTTACTGAGGATCTGAAGTGTGGCTGCTGTGACTGAGGAACTGGATTGTCCATTTTAATTTTAACTGAAATTTAAACAGCCACGTGTGGGCAGGGGCCACAGTATTACCTAACATAGCCTTCTACTGTGGTGATAAGTACTAGGAGGATAACATTTATAAACTGCCTTGCACAGTAAGTCCCAGAGGAAAAATGCATGAAGAGGTAAGGATTTTTTGGTTAAGCAGAATATCCTCACATCAAGACATGAGGGCACTAGAAACTGACAGACAGATACATAGACGTTTTAGAAAGACCCGAAGAGATCAGATATTGTATTGGAATCATTCCTTTAAGTGCATAAACTAAATGGCTAAAAGTCTGCTATTTTACTTACAAATGTCAGCAGATAAAAGAGAGAGCCGTTTTAGGCCCAGCTGGGTTTTTATAACCCTAAGCACCCAGGACAAACTGCCCCATAAGCAAGCTTTCACCCCTCAACAAAACCATCCATCCTAATGGGTGGCTACCCCTCCCCCCTCCCCCCAGCTCCAGCCTCCCCAGGGCCTCCAGGGAGCTGCCCACCGAGCAGAATGGAGACAGCAGGCACACCCTGGCAGGGACACATTCACAGTGGGAGACAGTTGCCCACGGAGCCTAACTAGGGTCATAAGGCAGCTGGCAGCAACCCAGGGCAGGAGTGCCCCCCAGCACTTGCTGGCAGCTAGCCTGCGTCACAGACCGACAGGAAACGAGGAGAAGACAACACGGGCCGCGTGGAAATCCCCACCGGGCTCCAGGCCAGAGAGTGACTCAGTGGGGCTGGCCGGCAAGCTGCCCTCCCACCCCTCGGCCAGGACCCCGGGGGGGGGCTGGGCTGCAGGAAACAGCACAGCCTCTCTGCACAGACTGAGGCACGAAAGCTCTTCAACAATATTGATTACAGTACAGATACCATCACGTCCTGCCTGAAAACATGCCAGGTGGAGGCCCAACATATCAGGTGGAGGTTCAAGGCCCTCTGACAAGAACAAAATGCACTTTTTCTAAAGGGAGGTCTGAGTTCAAGTCCCAAAGCTGCTACACAGCCTAACGGATCCACTTAAATTTTCCCAGCCTGACTCCTCCTGATAAGACCAAGTGGTACCCCTGGAATCCCATCTTCTCCATGCCGGATTCCCGGACAACTCCATTCTGCTTCCTTCCCAGCCCTCCTGCCCTCTCTACACCCCCCTGTGGCAGATACTAGTCTTATCCCTGTGATGTGAAAGCATCCTAAACATGAACATTTCTGCCAGGCCTCCCCTTAGCTACTAATGTCACCAGGACAGAGGCCACGCCTTACACCTTCAATGTGAGTTTGATACATAGAGGAGTTTCCATAATCATTCAGGTACTGATCCGGAGAGATGGAACCTGGGCAACTCCTCCATGGCTGGGCTGTCGAAGACCCATGCTACCTCCATTCCTCACCACTACACGAAGGAGCTCACGGCAAAGTCTGCCCCACACTTTTTCTTTTCCCCATGAGGCACCCAGTGTATTCCAGGGGCTCTTGGACAATGCTAAGCAAAAAGTTTGCTTAGCAACAAAGTTAAAAAAAAAAAAATTCCTAGTGAGATGCAAGAGGCTTACTAAATCCAAAGTCTTGCCCTTTGAAATTACTAGAAAAATCTGACCTGTGCTATTTCATTTTAATAATACCACCTCGCCTTGACTTTTTACTTCTAGAACCTCTCTTGGGCAATTTTACCTTTGGACTATAAACTTCTTACAAAATAATCCATTTGCCCCATTCCCCCAAGTACATGCTGGCTTGAATTTTATGGACGTCTTTGGCAAGTCTCAGATACAACTCGGCCAGGTTCTATGTGTCTACTGCATGCACAGTTCCATCTAGCTGACCCGCGAAGCATTGAAGGCTCCCCCCGTCACCAGGTCATCTCTTACTCAGGCCCTCCACCTCTGTGGCTCCCTTCCTCCGTGGATGAGCCACTCACATGGGTGACCCGGACCTTCTGCTTCTACCTGCTCATCTCCCATTCACTACAGGACTCCACCTCAGGCTGCAGTTCCCAGCACACCACCCTCGGGGCTAAAAATCCAAAACATGAGCTTTTCACACCTTACCATCCTGGGTTCTCAGCAACGTTCACTGTTCACGTCGGTGTCACCGTGTACTGTCTCATGTGTTCTTCTCTCTCCCCATCCCCTCAATGTGGCTGTTTCTCATGCACATGCCCCAGCCTGGCCTCATCTACATGATGGCTCACAAAGGTGTATCTCAGCTCAGACCTCTGCCTCGAAACCCCACACCCATCCACCCAGCTGCCTGCTTTATGTCATACATAACAGGTGCTCCATAAATTCCTGTTGCTGTACACAGCATCTGATAAGGACCCCTTCGCACAGGGTTCTGTTCTAGGCACAACAGGACACGCACGTCCCCGGGCTCAAAGGGAACACAGTGACGAAATGCTTTGGAATCTCAGAAAAAGGGCAGACCTCACCTGGCTGGGGCTCCCCAGGAAGGCACTGTTGACAAGCCAGCATTTGGGGTGGGTCTTGAAAGACGGCTTGGGAAACCAGCATTTTTATCCTCTGAGGTCTTCAGGACTCAGCACCCCCACATCATGTTGAGAAAGCACAAAGCCTTACCTGGTTTTGCATCCTATGTTGGAGGAAAACCTCCTAGAGACCTGCATTTTCTAAGCAGAGCTCTTCTGGGCCATTTTTGTGACAAATGGATTTTTCCCCCCAAATTCTACTCTGGTATAAAACTGACCTACCTATTGACCTGAGTTTGCCGGCCCCAGTCCCACCCTCACTCAGTGACGGGGTGTTACCTTCTTGGCAATATCAAAGACCACTGGAAATCAAGTGAAAAAAACCTGACACTTATTAGCAGAAAATACATTCGATTTGCTTTATTCTTTTTTAAATTTTTTTTTCCAACGTTTATTTATTTTTGGGACAGAGAGAGACAGAGCATGAACGGGCGAGGGGCAGAGAGAGAGGGAGACACAGAATCAGAAACAGGCTCCAGGCTCTGAGCCATTAGCCCAGAGCCCGACGCGGGGCTCGAACTCACGGACCACGAGATCGTGACCTGGCTGAAGTCGGACGCTTAACCGACTGCGCCAACCCAGGCGCCCCTCGATTTGCTTTATTCTAATCCCGGCAGGGAATGCTCTAAAGTGGAAAGCTCCATGCATATCTCTGTCCCCTCTCAGCTGGGTTAGACCCCTTCCTCGCCGGGTTCCCCCACTGTAATTCCCACACGGGAAGACCGTACATGCTGGGCTCTCTCTATTGTGTAGAGGACACCCAGCCCTGTGCCAGGCCTGTGCTCAGCACCCACCACAAGCCTGCTCAAAGAATGAATTTCAGCCTCTCAATAAGAAGTTCTAACTATAAATTATTTACATGTTGTGCTTAGTATCATTTGCTTTCTATAGTATCACTAAAACATTACCATTTGATCCTATTCCCAGGCATTTCTAAGGTAACAAGAATTCTCTAAAAATCTGAAAATCAGCGCTTGAGAAACCACATCTCTTTCACATGAGCTTGTGGGGCAGGGCGTTCCCAGGAGGGAGGGCAACATCCTCACACCCACCAGAGTCTCATGCCTGGCACCACCTGCCCAAACTCCACTTGGGGACCTGGTGGCTTCCTAATGATCAAAAGAGGGCATCCACTCCAAGCAGGGACTTGGGGGGCCTGGATATGAAGACTGCCCCCCTTCACCATCACCATTTCTGCCTTGGGCATATGGCTTCCTCCTCTAAGAATGAAGGAACTGGACTTAGGAGGTCTCAGGCCTCTCCTGGTTCTGACGGCCACTCTCCCACCTTCCAGGTCTGACGGAACCAAGCTGTGCCACCCTGTCCCTAGGGGGCAGAACCCAGAGTCAGCAGTATGGTGGGAAAGCATCCGGATTTGAGGCCAAAAGTCTGAGCCCATATCCTTATCAGCAATGTTCAGCCTGTGAGACTGCCATGAACTGTATGCGCTCAAAACGGATTATTACTCTTCCTGGTTATTCTGCTAGACACAGCAGCCATGGCCCCAGACCTCAAGGCACCAACCCTCCTCCTAAAGGGGAGAAAGACATTCACACAGTACATGCTTAGGTGCTGTGGAGTGGGAGGGCCCAGGAGAACTGGGTGGGATGCCCTAGGAAGGCCTCCCGGAAGAAGCAAGCACGGGGATTTCCGAGCAACTTACAACATTTTTCAAGATAAACATCGTATTTATGTGCTTTCTCACCTCCTGACCTTTGCCTTCCAAATCGGACATGCCATTATTTCCAGTCACAAGATTTTTCTAAGACCATGAAGCAGAAAGCTGGCCGGGTCATTTCCCCAGAGCTGTGAAGCCATCTGCCCAGCTCACTGAACACGTGTCCATTTCCTCTATGCCCAATGGATACCCTTGTCATCAAAGGGCTTCCTCATTTGCTGCTGCTCAGGGATCTCCTGATTCTGCTCAGGAGCCGCTACCTAGAGCCCTCCTCCTCTCTGGCCATCCAGCTCCCAGCACCAGACACCTCTCTTCCACGGATTTCCCGTGGTACTTACTTTCAAGACTAATCGTGGGACTGTTAGGAAGAACAACAATAATCACAGCAGCTCCCTTTTACCACATGCTTCTCCAGCCAGGCACTTGCTGGCTATGTCACAGTCATGACTGCAGCAAAGCCCACATGCCCACAGGAGATAGTATTACTGTTACCCACCCAGTATTCAAAAGCTTGGGTCCCTTGCCTGAGTCCACACAGTCTGCAGGGAAGATTTCTAAGCTGCCTTGCAAGGCTCACAGTACAGATCTATATCCTAGGGCAACATTTGCACCCACTCTGTGCCAGGCACTGTGGATATGGAGGTACACAGAGCAGGGCTGTGCCTTCGAGACCCTCACATCCACCATCATGCCCTGATTTACCTGGGAGCTGCCTGCAGGCACCTGGCGATGAACTTGGTACCTAGCAGTTACTCCAAAAAGACCTGCTGAAATAAACAATAGGAGATACTAGAGAGCAGTGTCCATAATCCTCCAGGTAGACTTCCCTCTGTTAACTGTTCCTCCCGCATCAGGGCTTCACCATTTGCTCTTCCCTCTCTCCGGGCTGCTCATCAGCCACCTCGTCTCCTGGGGATGCCTACTCACCCCTTGGGCTTCGGCTCAAATGTCATTTCCTCCGGGTTGCCTTCCCGATCCACCACTCCCTCCCCAAACAGAATCCGGTCTCTCTCAGGCTCCCTGTCCTCATTCAAAGTCTGCAATGTGACATTTGTGACCACTGGACTCCCCAGACCACAAGTGTCTTGTCTAGAGGTAGATGGTGCCTCTGTTTACCACTGGATCCAGAGTCTGGCAAAATGTGAGCTGCCAATAAAATATCCTGAATGAATGGATGAAGGAGTTCATGCCATTAAATCTTACTTCAGTCTATCACTCTAAGAGGGAGGCTAACCAGACATCATCACCACCCCCACGTCACTGAGGCCGTAGTGGCTCAGAGGACATGTCTGTCAGCTGGGGTCAGGGACAAGGTCAAGACTGTGGCCAAAGTACCCCAAAGGGGACCATGGCTTTTTCTTGTTGGATTCTTTGACAACTAGCCCAGCTCTGAGCACGCAGATTTGGATGCCAAAGTAGTACATGGAAACAGCAAGGGAATGATCTCGAAAAAGGTGGTGGTGTTAAGCATCACATTTCCATCACAGCAGATCCTGGAGGAAGGCCACATCTGTTTGCATTTGGCTCTATTCTACCTGCTCTGTTCTGAGAACACAGCTGGGTGCTAGAGGGATACAAAGAAAGGTATGGGTGAGACTTCACCTCTGGGGAGAAAAGAAGACTTCCTTCTTGTCTCATCAGGCAGATAATGAAGAGCTAAGGTGTTCCTGGAGACACTTAGGGCAGCTAGAGTTCTAGGAATTCTAAGCTATTGGGGCAACTCGATACACATTTGCTCAAGGGCTGGGGCCGAGCAACGGAACAGGAGTCAGAGACCTGGCTTCTAAGCCCACCTCTGACCCTGGCCACCTGGGGACGCTGGGCAATTCAGTGCCCCGATGGGCAGAGCAGGGCTAACAGCACCCACCCTGCCTTCTTCACAAGGCTGCGGCCAGACTCAAATGAGACGGCAGGTGTGAAGTGTTCTTTGCAAGCTATAAGCAGTAATCCGACATCCATATTATTATATCATTACAAGGTTGCTCCTGGCCCAGGCCCGATGGTGCAGAAGGTGATCCTGGTGGGGGCGGGGGGACAAGGGGTGCTGCTGGTTGACAGCCTCCCCCATGGAGGCAAATGCAACTTTAAAGGAAGCTGCATCTACCTGTCAGAAAGAATGCTGGCCTCTCCACCTCCTAAGTTAGATACAAGCTGGGGGCCAGCAGGTAGAAAAGGACAAAGAGAGAAAAAGGCAAAGTCAGGATTCCCTGGGCTGGAGTCACATCTTTGCATGCCACTGCAGGACTTAGGGTGGGTGCCTTATGCAGTCTGAGCCTCCATTTCCCCATCTGTAAATTGGGAACTAAGGATAACCTCCCTAGAGGCTGCATTCAGATTAAAAGCAAACAAACAAACAAACAAAAAAAAACCCCAGATTCTACGGAAAAATAGTAAAGCCCTTTGGTGGGAATGGGATGGAGAGGGCCACTGCGATACCGTGAATGTATTTCTCACTTGCATTTGGTCTTTGTCCAGGGTTCTGGCCTCACAGCTTCTGAAACCCTTGGATTTTTCTGTGATAGGAGCAATGAGGTAATCTTTCGTTAACAAAGGTGACTTGTGGGCCCCACCCAAGGGCACTTTGCCTGGGGGACCAAACTCATGATTAGAGGATTGGAACTTTCATTCCTTACCCCTGCCAGCTCCCTGAAGGGGAGAGGGGCTGGAGGTTGGATCAGCCAATGGCCAATGACTTAGTCAATCATGAGTATGCAAGGAAGCTTCCATAAAAACCAAAAAAAAAAAAAAAACCCACCAACTAGGGAGAATGGTGTGCCTGAGGGGGTGGGGGAGCTTCCGTGTCCTTTCCCTATACCTCGCCCTACGTATCTCTTCATCTGGCTGTTGATTCATATCCTTTAATAAACTGGTAAATCTAAGTGTTTCCCTGAGTTCTGTGAATCGCTCTAGCAAATTAAAGAATCTAAGGAGGAGGTCCTTGGACCTCCAATCTATAGCCACTTGGTCAGAAGCACAGGTAACAACATCCTGGGGCCTGTGACTGGCATCTGAACTGGGGGGAGGGAGGCAACCTTGTAGGACTGAGCCCTTCACCTGTGGAATCTGATGCTGTCTCTGGGCATGTAGTATCAGAATTGAGTTGGATTCTCAGACACCGGTAAAGGTGTTTGTGGGGAGAAACTGCCCGTTAGGATTCCCGCCCCAGGAACCCTACAAGAGCCATCCAACAGAACATATGTAGTCAGTTAAAGGTGGCTTACTCCTCACCCCCAGGGAGGGAGCCTGTCTGGGTGGGCCATCCCTGTGCCAAGCATAACCAGAGCTGGCAGTTCCCTGGTTAGCAAATATTTTCTCCCATTCTGTGGGTTGTCTTCTCACTTTCATTCTCTGCAAAGTCACTGCCATCTCGCTTACCCAAGGTTTACCCACTGCTAGGAGCAGGATGCAAGAAATAACTTCTAAAATGCAGCCAGGAGCCAGCCAATGCCACTTCTCTACCTCCAGATGAGTCCCAACTAATCTCAACCTGGTGGGAGAAATGTCACCAAAGGATGTCATAAACGTTCTGAATTTCAGAAAAAATTCAGTCAAGACCTTTTTTTAAAGCACCTTCATGTCCTGTCCTAGGCACTATGAGGAGGTGGGAGGGAAGGAAGATACAATTCCTACCTTCAAGGAGCCATCAGTCCAAAGGGGCAGAACGAACACAAATGAAATAATTATGTCCTGTAGAAGGTCTTGTTCCTAGGACATACAGGAGAAATTCTCTCGTGTGGCAGTTGCTGAAAATACTTGGTTTCACCCTGGAATTTTTTTTTTTTTT
>NW_024412415.1:31806778-32002032 GCF_014898765.1 Herpailurus yagouaroundi | reverse complement strand
TTTTTTTTTTTTTTTTTTTTTTTTAATTCTTAACGGACACTTATGTTACTCTTGGCAGAGGTCACATTTCTGTCTTACTTTTAGCTACTAGGAAGCTCAGAGCCAAATTTGCAGGCCACATCTAACATCTCACAGGACTATAGTATGCAATACTGGGTCCTAACATTACCTTTATCTCATCTTATTTTCTTATCCCTTTCTCCTTTCTCCCCCAATTTCCTGATCTATCTCCATCCCTCTAAATTCACTGTACTTCTCAGAGTTACTTCCCACCCTTTTTTGGTACAAGGTAGATTGTGAAAAATACATTGAAACAGTTGACTAATAGTACAAAACTTCAGTAATCACGACTGGCCTAAAGACAGACACATGGGTCAACGATCAACAGACTAGCACTGAGAGTCCAGAAATAAACCCTCACTGATTCTCAACAAAGGTGCCAGACAATTCAGTGTGGAAAGACCAGTCTTTTCCAATAGTGCTTGAGCAACTGGATATCCATATGCAAAAGAATAAAGTTGGACCCCTACCTCATAGCACATGCAAAAAACTAAATCAAAATGCATTAAAGACCTAAATGTAAGAGCTAAAATGATAAAAAAAAAAAAAATCTTAGAAGAAAGCAAGGGAGCTGATTTTTGTGACCTTGAGTTAGATAATGGCTTCTTAGAAAGGACACCAAACACAAAAACATAAACTGAGCTTCATCAGAATTAAAAACTTTTGTGCTTCAAAGGATGCCATCATGGAAGTGAGAAGACAACCCACAGAATGGGAGAAAATATTTGCTAACCATCTATCTGATAAGGAAACTTGTGCCCAGAATATGGGTGGACACTAACAACAGAAAGACAACCCAAGTAAAAAATGGGCAAAAGATCGGAAGAGGTATTTCTCTCAAAAAGATACAATGGCCAGTAAGAACATGAAGAGATACGCAGTATCATTAGCCATTAGGGAAATGCAAATCAGGACCACAGTGAGATACTATTTCACACCCCAAAGGGTAGCCAAAATAAAAGAGACAAACTAGAACAAGTTTTGGAGCAATCAGTCCCCTCATACATTGCTGGTGGGACTGTAATATGGTGCAGCCACTTTTTAAGAGAATTTGGCAGTTCCTCAACGAGTTAAACACAAGATTATCAATTCTTGCTATACAGCAATTCTATGCTTAGATATTTACTATCCATCTAATGAAAACAGGTGACCACGCAAAAACTTATACACAAATGTTCACAGTAGCGTTATTCAGAACAGCCAAAAAGTGGAAAGGACCCCACTGTCCATCATTTGAATAAGTGAATGGATAGGGGTGCCTGGGTGGCTCAGTCAGTTAAGCATTCGTCCAACTCTTGATTTCAGCTCGGGTGATGATCTTACAGGTTCATGAGTTCAAGCCCCGTGTTGAGTTCTGTACTGACAGCGCAGAGCCTGCTTGGGATTCTCCCTCCCTCTGTCCACCCCTCCCCTGCTCTCTCTCACTCTCAAAATAAGTAAATAAACAAAGAAAAAAAAGTGAATGGAGGGGCGCACGGGTGGCTCAGTACGTTGAGCATCAGACTTTCGCTCAGGTCATGATCTCATGGTTCATGGGTTCTAGCCCCACATCGGGCTCTGTGCTGACAGCTCAGAGCCCGGAGCCTCCTTCAGATTCTGTCTCCCCCTCTCTCTGCCCTCCCCAGCTCATGCTGTCTCTGTCAAAAATAAATAAAAACATTTTTAAAAAAGTGAATGGATAAACAAACGTACATCCAGACAATGAAATGTTATTTGACCATGAAAATTAATGAAGTACTGATCCATGCTACAACACGAATGAACCCTGAAAACATTATTTAAGTGAAAAACTACAGTCACAAAAGAAAAGTCCACAGATCATAGGACTCCATTTATAAGAAGTGTCCAAAAGAGACAAATCCACAGAGATAGAATGTAGGTCTCCAGGGCTGGGGGAGGTAGATGGGCAGTGGCTAACGATGGGTATGAAGTTTCTTTCTGGGTGATGAATACATTCTAAAATTAAATCATAGTGACGGTTGTACAACTCTTAACACACTAAAACCACTGAATTATACATCTTAAAAGTGAATTTTATGGAGTATGAACCATTTGCTAAAAAGGCTGTCATTTGCTTAAAGTCTGAAGTTTGATTAAACAAACTCTGGAGTTGTGTTCATAGTAATCTACTGATGTTGGTTTCTTAGTTTTGACAAAGGTACCATGGTAATGTGAGATCCTAACATTTAGGAAACCCGGGTGAGGGGTATGTGGGAACTCGGTGTTATTTGCAATTTTTCTACAACTGTTCCTAAATTAAACATTTTTTTTTTTTAAACAGCTGATCATGTAGCGCTCACGATTACAAAATTACTTAATTAGGCTTCTATGACTGTAGTGTAGTTTCCCTCTGGACCATAGCAGTGCGAGGGCAAAGACAGTCCACCAGGCTGTGTACAACGCTGATGCTCAATGAACCACGGGCAGGAGGGCTGAACTAACAATAACAAACACGGCCCTCTTCCCTCCCAAGTCTCAGAACAGCACTGTGACCCAGGGAAAGAGACAGCCAGAGATAGCATCCTCCCTCTCCCCCTCCCCACCACACCCCATCTCATTCTGTTTATATATATACACTTTTTGTTCTGCACAACTCACCAACCTGTAAGTCCAAATCTTCTGACATTTCCCGCTGTAGGCTGGGGTCATGGGAAACCTAGCCGGGCATTTCCTGACCTTGCCTCCCCCGGCAGAGGTGGTAACTAGAGTGCTCCATTTATCCTTGCATACCCCTTGATTTGAGCTCTTAGACCTCCACATGTTTATGAGTCTTCTCCCCCAACAGAAGTCCAAGGGTAGTGACAGTATCTTCTTTTTTCCTCTACTTCCAGGGTCTTACAGATACACACCCAAGCAATGAACGAGGTAACTAATCCATTCATTAACTGCTGACCTAGACGAGTTCCCAGGGCACACAGTGGCATCATCCCTAGAGGAAATCTGCTGATTTCAGGCAGAGAGCCCCTAAAACACCAAACCCCTCTTGGTCCTCTCTTTCTGGCATGGACATCACCGGTGGGGTGGGGTTTTGTTTGCTGAGAAGCACTGGGTTGGTTTTCCCACTCCGACTAGGCTGGGAGCTAGGGCTTCTTGTTATCCAGAGACACGGGTGGGTAGGGAACCGGGCCGTGGAGTGAGAGCAGGCTTGGCTTTGCATGCTCCACCAGGCAGATGGCAGCCCGGCTTCCTGTGGGGCCACGGCCCGCTGACATCACTGAGGGGCCGGCAGCACGCAGGGGGCATGCGGGTGTCGCAACTGCAGGCAGCACGCGGGGTCATGTGAAGTTCAGCACTGGGGCTTTCTCAGGCCATTGGGTTTTACTCATCCCCTGTCCATTAAGCGTGTTTCTCCCGCTCTCGCTTTTCTTTCTTTGTGTGCGTGTGTGTTTTAATTATTCGATGGCTCTTGGCTTGCTTTCCTAACCCCAAATTAACATTTCTCTCTGCTACTGAGAAACTAGGCATTCCACCCACTGGAAAGCAGTCAAAGAGGCCACAGAGAATTCCAGCTCTGTGCGCGAATGTTGGGGACAAGGCCCCTACAATCGTCAAGGAGGAGGATCTGAGAATGAGAAGCAGCAGGAGAACAGAAACTCTTAGAAGCCACGTGGTCCACACTCCAACCTTGCACCCATTTTACAGATGACAATCACGAGGCCCAGAGCACCGCAGTGACTTACACAAGGTCACCCAGCCCCAAAGAGAGCAAAATGACTCAGCTTTTCAAAAGCTCCACTACAAGCCGGTCTCAGTCCAGGCAAGCTTTCCCGCACACAGAGAATTTACAATGGAAATGGTGTCTTGCAAGTTAACAAGCCATGGGAACTTACTCGTTGCCAAGCACCAAAAGTTCCAAAGTGCATATTCACCCCCTGTGTTCATTTGAAAAGTATTTAAGTGACTGCTCTATCAGGCACCATGCTAGGCTCGGAGGACAAGAAGGTGAATAAGGACCACTCCCTCTGCCTTCAAGGAGAATCCAGGGATGAGACACAGACCAGCCCATGGAAAATAAATCTATTTCAAATGTGCCTTGACTTATGGAACATTCATTACAATAATATCGCTTTGATCTTTGTAATTTTACCTTTATCTCCAATCAGTGAAATCTCTACATGTCCTCTAGTTTTAGTTCTTCTCAAAGGAAAATGAAACTCAAGGGTCTATTTTCAGTATATTAAGTCATAAACCACAGGGCATACATGAGGGCCCAGAGCTCAGTTTAGAACCCCTGCAGTCCAGAGAACAGAGCTCACACAAGGCAGAGACCACCCTGTGGTCCAGATGAGCAACAATGCAGTGAGCGACCTGGGCGCCAGCACCCTGCCAGCCTTTGACCCAGAGATCGGCCCCACAGAGCTCCTGCTCTCAAGAGGCTTACTGTCTAGGACTGAAAAGACAGACCCAAAACACAGAATTTTTATACATCATGGTGCCCGCTGAGAACTCCGTGTGCTCGGGCGACTGTGGGAATCTTCCAGGCTCAGCATGAGGCAAAGCAAAGAGGGAAGAAGTGGCCTGGGGCAGGGAGAGGAAGATATAGACAGGACTCAAGTCAGAAGAGGGATTCTTGACTGTTTTGGGCAAAGAGTGATCATTTTTAATTCCAATGATTTTCAAAGAACACTCCCCCAATATTGTACTTGAAATTATTTACTCCACAGATGATATTAGTGTCCACGTGGATCCTGATCGTTTGCATCAAACATGCAACCTAACAATCTTCAGCTGCCAGGCTGGGAAAACGCTTTACAAAGCCCCTGAGGGCAAGGCTGAGTGAGAGATGGGAAATGACCTCAGGGGACAGACCTCAGGGGACAGGCCGAGTTGTCCCCGAGGCACCTGCAGCTATGGATGGTTTCTAAGTAGGGAGGTGCCAGAGCACGATGACCTTGGGCACATGGGGAGAGCAGATCCAAGGGGGTGGGAGGGGAGGCTCAGTTATCCAGGTGAGGAGGTGACTTTCCATACCGGACATCAGTGTCCTGGAAGCCTCCTGCCCCCCAATAATCCTCCCTTCCAAAAACTAAGCCAAGATCACCCACTCACTTTCAACAATTACCATCCTCTTTGTACCCAAGGCTCATCCTTTCTGCCTGCATTCTCAGGCCACATCCACATGGGGGAGGTGAGGGGGGTCTGGGTGGTACACGGCACAGGACACGTGAAGTGGGTTAGAGGTGGGAGCGTAGGTTCCAAGGAGACACCACTCCCCCCCCCCCCCCCCCCCCCCCCCCCCCCCGGCAGTGCACTGAACACAGCTGCTCAGGCAATGATTGGGCTGCACAAACCACATGACCTTGACAGGGGTGGGAGGGGACCCGGGAAAGCGCTCTCCAAGAGGGATGATTTTCAGCCCTTTGCTGCTTCATTGGCCTCAACCCACAGGTGACCACAAACTGCATCAGTGACAAGACTCTCCTCTGCGGCACCTTGGAAAGCAAGAGCTGATAACTCTCAAGCCGGGCAGAGGGCAGGTTGCTGAGGCCGTGTGATGGGGTGGCCACGCCCCTCTCCCCAAATAAAGCTCCCTCTCCTGGCACTACCATGGCCACAGTGCCTGAGGTTCCCACCATTTGTCATTCCTCTGGCATCCAAGGCCCCAAGTCGGACTACATCAAATGCTTCCTTGACACATGAGTCACTAAAATCTATTTCTTTCAAATCCACGTAGTAAACATTAACAGAGGGCCTGCCCATACCAGGTCCTGTCCTGGGCCTCGGGTGGGGGAGGAAGATGACTAAGGCCTGGGCACTGGAGGCTGGAGGAGTAGGCACGGAAGCCAAATTGTACAGACAAAGCCTTACGAACCTGGCCAAGGAGACTAGCCTCTGCTTGGGCTCACCAGAATATTCCTGAAGAGTCTTAAACCACCAGGGAATAGGTTTCGATGCCATCATTTTGCATCCCCTGGGGTTATAAACACTATGTCATTAGCACCTTTAACACCTAAGTGTGAATTAGGTAATCAGAGGAAGTGTCACCTTGCAAAAGACCGAGATGTGGGACTGATGCATTTTGATGCCAGAGGAGTGATGCCAGGCAGAAAGGGTGCTCAGTGGCCACTCAGTGGGGCCTGGAGAGTATGGGACAGGCCCCGAGGGAACCAAGGTGCCTGAGCAATGGCAGCACAAGCTGACACATCCTCCACATACAATTCATGCCTACAAATATTTACTGTACTCCTCAGTCCTGGGCCCTGGGCATGGTAGAGAACAAAAGAGATGGTCCCTGCCCTCCAGGAGAAGACAGACAGTAGACAGATAACCACACAGATTTAGAACTATAAGCTGGGATAAGATCTACAAGGGAAAGGAATAGGGTGCTAAAAGAGAGTATATCAGGAGATAAAGTTTAAATGGGGACAGCGGGGGGACAGTGAGGGCTCTCTTAGGAGATAATAGTGAAGCTGAGACCTGACTCACATCAGCTGAAAACTATGGAGAAGAGCATTCCAAGCAGAAGGAACAGCATGTGCAAAGGCCCTGAGGAAGGAAATGTAAAAAGGCCAGAGTGGGGCTGAACGCCCAGCTAGAGGTGGAAGCTGGACAGGCAGGTCAGGCCAGACCCACAGCCTCATTAGGGATTCAGATCCTTACCCTCAAGACAACAGCAAGTCCCTGAATGATTTTTAGCAGATGTACAAGATAATAGGATGTACATTTTATAGAGATCACTCTGGTTGCCAGTATAGGCAGAGAGACCAGTTAGGAGGAAATTAGGCCAGAGATCCCCTGATTTGGATGAGGCAGACACAGTCAAGATGGGGGAGCCAACGGATATAGATATTCTGGAGGTAGAACCACTAGGGCTTGGTGATGGACAGGATGGCTGGCCAGAGAGGGAAGACAGTGACAGGGAGGACCTCCCCAAATCTGGCTCAGGCACCTCAGTGGAGGGTGGGACTTTCACTGAGGAAGTGGAGGCTGGGCAGATGGCAGGGATGAGCAGGGCAGATCAACACTTAGATTTGGGACATGCCCAAGCAAGGCCTGGAGAGGTGGCCCAGCAGACATGTCGACAGGGGCATGAACAGGCCCCTGTATGCAGCTTCACGCAGAGATGGGTCACTGGTGGTTGAGAATCCCATGGGCTCTCCAGCCAGGCCATCAGGGTAAGAGAATTTCTTGGCACCTGAGCCCAGACGACACATTCCTGTTTTTCCCTCTTGTGTCCCATCAGAGAGAAAGGCTTTCCCTTTTCTGGAAGTGTCAAAAATGCAGAACAGGAACCTCCTTCAGCTGCCAGGGTGACTAATATTTATCACTGGTGTATACAGTAGCCATTCTTCATGGCCATGAAATTCAGCCACAAGCCTCTCAAGAGCCCTGCCCAAGCTCAGCCATGCCTCAGCATTCCACAAGGCTGAATAATACCCCTTGCTTCCCGAAGGGGTTCTGCTTACCTTACATGCCAGAAGCTTCTCAGTGTCCTGCACTCACAGCTTACAGGTCAGAGTCCAGGGTCTCCCCTGTGGCACGGAGGGGCACTGTGACCTTGCCCGGCCTGCGCCTCCAGCCTGAGGTCCTACTGCAGGAAAAAGAGGTGGTACTTCCCTCCCTGTAGACAGCAGGGGAAGGACAGGGATGGCGGGAATTTCCAAAGGACCTCTGCCAACCCTTTGGTTTTCACAAGAGCAAACTGAGGAGCAAAGAAACCAAGTAGCTTTGCCCAAGGTCCAACAGCAGAGCTGAGACAAAAACTCCAGGCCAGGGCTTACTCTCTGGGGTCCTGAGCAAAGGGCTTGAGTGGGTGAGATGATACTGTGGGCAGCTTGCCAGAGAGACCCCTGGGGGAGACCAGCAAGCAGATCAGGATAAACAGTCACTGGGACATCCCGCAAAAATCAAACTCTCAAAGAGACCGCACGTGGGATGCCATGCCATCTGTCCTCCCCCAGCAACTCTCAAATGAGAAGCAGGCAGCAGGGCTAAAAGAGAAGGAAGAATCAGGCCTCAGGAGACTGATAAAAGGCTCCCAGGCACACGGGGAGGGGGTCAGGCACTCCTCAGAGGCGGCTTTCCACAAGATCCCAGCTCTTAACAGAAATGGTTTCATTCATGCAACACGGTTTATGAATTTATCTATGCCCAAAGGTCTCTGTGAAGGGAAGCCCACAGAGGAAGTACTTTCTCATGTGACAATGACCATTGAGGAAACAAGATAACAAGAAAGATAGCACAGGACACAGCGATCTGGTGTCAGCTTTGCCATTTGTGCCAAGCCTCCTGCCAACGTTATCTGCCTATGGCACCTGCCAGAACAGAAGGGGCTAATGGCAAATCAACTGGAAAAAAGGGCAATGCCCACAGTTATATTTTTTATCACTTAGTATGTGCAGAACAACACTGAGTCCCTACCAGGATCTGAGGGAAGAGAGGGCCGACACTCCTTTCCAGGCACAGATACCCTTAAATTCTGGAATATGGAAGGGTGACCACAAAATGCAGAAGGACAGGACAGAGAGGCAGCCTCAAAAGGGCAGTCCTTTCTTCCTAGAAGCTCCATCTTCTATAATCAGACACGTTGGTTAGTAGTTCTTAACCCATGACTTCATGTTTATGTGGACACCATCCTGAGAACTGGGAGTCATTCATTCATTCATTCATTCATCGAGCATGCTGCAATACCAACACTGTACCACACAACTTTCAGGGTTTATGAAAGTTGAGAAATACCCAGGCCCTGCCCTGCCTCCTCTGCAAAAGCTCTCAGCTGGCAAAAGCAGGGATGGGGTGGGGAGGGTGAAAATCCTGAAATCCGATCTGATCTATTTTCCTGCCTTTGAACACCACCACCACCACCACCAACCAGCAGAGGCAGGAACTTTTGAAAACAGGGGGCTGTTACCCGCTGCTCAGCTCCTGCCCCCTTTCCTTCTTCCAGATTTCCTGCCTCCCCTTCTGTACCATCACCTCAACCACCCTTAAATGTCAACACCTCTGGAAAGGGTGACAAAAATTCTGCCACCTTAAATGGTGCAAATAGCCTCTCCCGTTAGCTCAAGCGAGTGTTTATGGAGATCTAGCAATAAGCTAGGCACAAAAACGAGAGGTCCGGCACAATCACTCAAGGGGACATCAAAGCTGCAATAGCCAACCCAGAAGCGTGAACGGTTGCGGGGGGACTCTCCTGATGGTTTTGGCTGAGTGCCAGCTACACACGAGAGGGGAGCCCATCCCACCGCCCCGTCTTCCCCACAGCTCTATGACCACCGGTGTCAGAGCAGGGAAGGGTAGTCAAGTGGAGGCAACTGAGGCCCAAGGACGGTGAGTGCATATCAGGGGTCCTGGACTCTGGGTCAGTGGCATACACCAGCTCCCCGCTACTCCTGAGGCCCCTTGCTGGACCCAGCATTGATGTCAAGGCCACAGTTCTTGACAACCTACCCATAAGACCATGAATAACTCGTATCTGCATATCTCTTTGTGGTTTTCCAAAACTCTCTCCTGATCATTGTGGTAGCCTTTGATACAGGCTGGATAGATCTTACTATCCTCATTTTGTAGGATAGAAAGTGAGTCCCAAGGTGCGCCTTGTTTGAAGCCACGTGGACCGGGGACAAGTACCTAGGCCTTGGAGGATACTATCCACTACTCTCCTATAAGAGGGAGGGGGGTTATAAAAAATGAGCCTAAGACACAGCTTCTGTAAAGTTGGCACTCCCATCTGGGTAGATGAATGACAGACACACAGTCAAGTTACTGATCATGGAGAGGGCCAGATTGACACATTCAAAAGTATTTATGAAGCATGTACTATGTGCCAGACCCGGGAGGTGATTCAGTAGACCATTTAGAGAAAAGGGAGGTGGTCACAGTGAGCTGGGATAAATAGTCAAGGAAGATCCAACAGAAGAGGTGGGGCTCATTCTGGGCTTTAAAGAAAATAAAGGTACAGACAGGGGCACCAGGGTGGCTCAGTCAGTTAAGTGTCTGACTTCGGCTCAGGTCGTGATCCCATGGTATGTGGGTTCAAGCCCCACGTCCAGCTCTCTGCTGACAGCTCAGAGCCCGGAGCCTGCTTCAGATTCTGTATCTCGCTCTTTCTCTGTCCCTCCCCTGCTCATGCTCTCTTAAACATAAAAGTTAAAAAAAAAATTTTTTTTTAAATAAAGAAGGGTACAGAGAAGTCTAGGAATACATCCCAAGAAACATACAGGCGAGCCAAAGCAAGGTGGTGGGGTGTGGATACAGCAGGCTGGGGAGGCGCTGTGACGAGTCTCATCTGGAAGGAATAGAGGCCCACAGAGAAGGCAAACCCAGAGTGGTCGGCTCTGGAGGACTTTAAGTACCAGGCTAAGGGGACCTCATAACCTGCTTGCAGAAATGTGGTTGGTGGGTTCTTCCCAGCCCTATCCAAGACCGCTGCCTGCTACAGACCCACCAGGACCAAGGAGCTCAGAGTTCCACCTGTTTAACAGAATTCGCCGGAGCCCTGGTTCCATGGCCCACAGCCCACATGCCTGTATCCCACGCACAGGTCAGCCTGGGCTGGCCCTCAGCTAGCACCTTGGGCAAACACAAAATCTCTGCAGGTCAGGAAAACAGCTGAACATTCACAAATCCCTTTGTGCTCAAGACAATGTGGGTGTGAGGCATCCTTTTAAAAGGGCCACATTTCACACATTCTAAGTGGTTTTCACACGTTTCTGTGCAAGTGCATGACTGCTGTATGTGTGAGCATAATGCATTTCAAGAGGGAAAAAACAGTGGGTAAGTCTGACTCATCCTACTCCTCTGGCTTTCTCCTTTCTCTGAGTGGGTGCCCTCTCTCTCTCTCTCTTTCACTCTCACGGCATTGCCCCTGGACTCTAATCTGAACGGCACAGTGGGCCTGGGGGTCTGCAGGATTCATCAGGTCAATTGCACCCCCTCTCAATGCGTGGCCTTCCAGGTGACCCGTGAAAAAACACAATTACACTGGGAACTTCTGGAGGACAGGGCCGGGCTTCCCCACACCACCTCAGGGCGGGCGCCTCCCAAGCCCATTTGATGGCACAAATAAATGCCCGTGCACTCGAGCCTGGCGGCCCATGACAGAGGCTCCCTGGAAAGGGGGACAAATGCCACCCCATGACTGCAGACGTAGACCGGTGGGCATCAGTCCTTCAAGGAGTTCTTTTGGCCCCTCCCGCCCTTTGGTTTCTTTAGTCACCTCAGGAAGAGCCTCCGCTAACAAAGCACATTAATGTCCATCACCTCGCTTGGGTGCTCACCCCGACTCTGTGATGTGGGAGAGGCCAGGATATTCTTTCTCTTTTCATTTCTTAAAAAAAATTTTTTAACGTTTTTATTTATTTTCGAGACAGAGAGAGACAAAGCATGAGCAGGGGAGGGGCAGAGAGAGAGGGAGACACAGGATCCGAAGCAGGCTCCAGGCTCTGAGCTGTCAGCACAGGGCTCGACGTGGGGCTCGAACCCACCAACCGTGAGATCATGACCTGAGCCGACGTCAGATGCTTAACCAACTGAGCCACCCAGGCGCCCCCCAGGACATTCTGTCGGCCACTTTGCTAGGGTCACATCACCAACATTAAGATGCAGCTCTTGTCATTTCTTGTCCATGGATCCTACCACGAGGAAAACTAAATTTCCAAGATTCTGAAACCTTATTTGCTTCCTCCTCAGGATTAAATAGACGTTTAATTCAGCTACTGTTCAGCCTCCTAAATGGCAGTGCCGTCATCATCGACACTACGTGGCCACCACCCGGGACAATATGCCAGAGCCCGACCTGAGAGGTAAGGCAGGCCGATCCGCTACATAACCAGAAGGGGGGACACCCTTTGCTACATGTGAAACCTTTTCTGACATGCAAGCATTTCAACAGCTCACTGACTTCCATACATAAATATTACTATAAGCTACAGTTTCATTTACCCTGTGCTGGGGCCAAGAGGGTTTGAAAGCAGAGTGCGCACAAATTAGGTACTGGAAAGTTTCTTATTTCCTGTCGTGTCAGATGTTCACAGTCAAAAAGAAGAAGCGGTGTCACATGGTGAGTCTCCCATCGAACACCAAATGCATGTGTTTACACATAATTAGTTCCTTTTGCTAAATGTCAAAATTGAGCAGCACAACTGGAATTGTTCTAGACACACACATGGGGACACAGCCCAGGTCTTTGGCGGTTTCCACGAAACCGCACCCGGGCCTCCTGACAGCTGAACTAATCCAGGTGCTGTCCCCCCACCCCCAGCATAGGACAGGCTCCCCCAGTATCCAAGGAAAGCACTAATCACCAAATGGAACACAACTGAACCTCGGTGGCCCCGAACGTACCCCGTGATGTAAAGGGGCCACAAAAACCCACTTTTCCACTACAGTTTTCCTAATGGAAAGTGAGAAGGCTGGGAATCCCAATTCCTAAGCCCGGGACCTTGCTCTGTGTCCTGGGGCAAGCCATTAGGCCTTTCTGGGTCGCTGGTTCCTCATAAAGGTAGAGCCTGAATCAGAAAGCCCCAAGCGGGCTTCGGCTCCCGTGTCCAGAAATGACCCCTTCCCTTTCACGCTCGTCCAACACAAGCACAGGAGAACCCAAGCTGGTGAGAGGGGACACCAGGAGAGGAACACACTTTTAAACAGTTCATGTCGCGATTCAACGCACCTAACAAGGAGACACCATTTTAAGGCGTCCAATTCAGCGGCATTCAGTTCGTGCACAGTGTCTGCAACCATGACGTTTATCTAGTTCCGGAACATTTTCATCACCCCGAAAAGGAAAGCCTGCACCCACGAAACAGTCACTCCCCATTTCCCCTCCTCGACCTCTGGCAGCCATTCATCAGCCTTCTAGCTCTACGGGGTGTGCCGACTCCGGATATTTCACCTAAATGGAACCCTACGGCAGGCAGCCTGCCTTGCGGGCCTGGCTTCTTCCACTCCGGGTCACGTTCTCGAGGTTTCATCACCTGCGTCGTGGCACGTGCTTCCTTTCTCAGCTGAAAAAAATATTTCATTGCATAGAGGAATAGGCCTCTTAACTACCCAAATCCTTCACCGACTTCGGTTCTAATTGGGAGTAATAATTAAATGAGATAATGTACGGGACGTCGTGGGAACACAGGGAGAGCTCAGCGAGCGGTAGCTTCGTCATCCTCGTCTTCACCACCCCAACAAAAACTCCTCTAGCACGCCTCGCCGGTAGCGCGTCACCCCCTCTGGCTCGGGACTCACCGGCCTGGGTGTGCCCCCCCACCCCACCCCACCCCACCCCGAGGCCACCCCCAGGTCCCAACTTCTCGGAGTAGGTGAATCCCAACATTGGGCACACGCGCCGGATCCTTCCCCGGTTCTCCCGCCTGCGGGAACCCCTTCTGAGCACGCGAGGAGGAAGCAGGGACAACCGGAAGCGAGCAACACCAGCGGGCCTCCTCTTTGGAGCAGTCTTGCCACGGGAAGTCGACCAAGCTAGCAAAGTGTCGGGGAGGTAGCGTAATTCTTTCTTGCTCCAAACGACCACCCCCGCCCCCGCCACGGGATTCCTTCAAATGGGTTTCCTGTCACGCCCAAGACCTCATTCAGGGGACACACTCAACGCTCGGCAACGGATGTTTGCTTCCCCCTCCACGTGAGGGGCCCGTTCGGCCCCGGAGACAGAAAGGCCGGGGTCCGCAGTTCACGTCCCAGCCCCGAGCCCTGGAACACCAAGAGCCACCTGGGAGGGTCCGTCTGTTCTCCGGGAAAACATGGAAGGCGCGCCCGCTTTCCCGAAGGCCGGCGCGAGAATCCACGGTGCCGCGGAGATGTGCCGTATCATGACCCCGGACTACCGTGTCCGCATTTGCGAAGCGTTTCGACCCACCGACCCGTCTTTACGGGTAGCGCGAACCTCCCCACGGGTCCCCTCCCACACCAAGATGCTCTCGCGACCGGGTGAGCCTCCACGGCCCCGCCCCCCCCAGTCTCCATCCGGGTCTCCCCGCTGAGCCCCACGGTCCCCTCCCACACCGAGATCATCTCCCCTCCCGCTGAGAGCCTCCACGGCCCCGCCCCCTAGTCTCCATCCGGGTCTCCCCGCTGAGCACCATGGGTCCCCGGAGCCCCACTGGGGTGTGTGGGACCCGGATGCCCACTTTCACCTGCCTTCCGGGGACCGCGGAGGCCTCCGCGACCAAAGCAATCGCTCCCCAAGTGCTCTGTGGCCAGCTCTCTCCCAGCTCCCAAAGCTTGTTTTCTTTAATTAGCTCGCTGTGGCAGGAGAAAAACGCGGCCCCACCCTCGAAATGAGCAGATCTGGGCCTCAAATGTACTCTGTGGTTTGCCTCTGTGCTGCCAAGCTGTTAGCCAGGGAGTAACAAGCTACCGGGGCTCGGGAGGCAAGGGGTGGTAAGAAACCCCCGCTACAGTAAGATAGGCCTTTCTCTTCCCAACATCTGACATCTGTCAGCCACAAGGCTGGGTTGTGCCCCTTCCTGAGTCCCTGAAACCCACGATTGTGGTCTCAGTCAGGGGACAATTCCAAATTCCGTGGCTTTTCTTTCTCTCTTTCCCTCCTTGTCCCCTTTTCCTTCTTTTAGAACGGGCTCGTGGGGGCAGTTCATGCTACATCCAAGTCTGTTCCTCTCATCTCGCAGATGAAGAACTGAGGCCCAAGCAAAGCAACGGCTTCTCCGTTGCTCCTGGCCAGAGCGCGCACGATTTAAATCAACAGAGGATTCCCCATAGAGCTCTTCCTAACACAGCATCTTGAATTTAAGCTTATGAAAGCCCTCTACCTGTGTGCCCTCCACTGGGCCACATGCTGTAGGGCAGGCAGCCCATTTTACAGATGAGTATAACAAGGCCTGGTGGAGAAGGGACTGTTGTCACTTGTCTCATGATTAAGGGGGAAAGGAGAGGACCCAGATCAAACTCCAAACACTCTAATTCTCCCCTCATGCCAGTAACTTCTAAAACACACAGTTGGAAGAGCTGCTTAGAAGTCTGAGGCAACGTTTCCATAAGCATCTGTACTCATGGAATCTTTAAGTTAGACCTCAAATGCTGGGGTCCCCAGAAACTACTACTTTGATCCTAGCACTTCTAGGGATGGTTTCTTCCTCCTTCACCATCATGACCATTGCAACCATTTATTCAACATTATGTGCCAGACACAATGTTAACTCCCTCCCTTGCACTCTTCTAACACCCTAGGAGGTGGTTACCATTATGCCCATTTTATAGATGGGGAAACCAAGGCTTGAAGAGCCTGCCCAAGATCCAATAACTACTAAAGAAGTGAAGACAAGATTTGACCCAAGAATCCAGCCTCCAAGAGGCTCACACTCTCACAACTACAATACAACGGAGAACCACCTGGTGAAGAAACAGATCCAGGAAGACATGACCTGCCCAAGGAGACCAAGCCAGAGCTGGATTCTACCAGAAGCCTCTCTCAGCCCACTTCTTGTTCATGCCTCTAACACCTAGCAGCTCAAAATTTCCCAAGAGTGAATGCACAGTAGGCCCCAAAGTACCACCAACAGGACTGTGCATGTAGCCTCTGAAATTCCTCAACTGTGGTCCCTATCCACAGACCCAGCAAAACCTGAACAGCCTACAATCTTCAGAGCAAGTGTCAATGCTCACTTGTCTATATGTTGTTTCTTGGCTCTGTGACCCAGAAGATAGTATGAGAAGACCAAAGATCTAGCAAAGGGCCTGCGTGTGCAAGACGCGCTTGAGACCGCCAGCCCCAGGATGCCAGCCAGAGTGGGTTACAGAATATGTGGGGCCCAGGGCAAAATAAAAATGTGGAGCCCCTTGGACAAAAAGCAAGAAAAAGATACCAATAATGGTATCAAAACGGAAAACTTTTTCTTTTCCTTCCAGAGCCTCTCTCTTGGCTTGTTAGGGCATTTTTCAAATTTGCTATTTAATATCCTTCTAAAAAAAAGTTAAAGTTTAAATTATTAGCACGAGTTTTACCACTCATGTTTATGCTATGCAATGCAGTTTTAAATACAAACATAAGAGCATTTTAACTAAGATGTGAAATCACTGAACTTACACAATCTGTATTTCATGGCTTGGACACACAGACACACTGTGACTTTACCAGAACAATGGCGACACTGCATAAAACTAACTCAACTGTTTTTACTTCACTTCTTGATATGTACACATCCTACCAACACTCAACCTTCTGCTTACCGATGAGTAAGGAAGGGCTGAAAGGAATGGCCACTGTGGGCTGGTGGCCTTAGCTTTCTTTTTCTAGGTCATCATTTTCAGTGTGAGTGGTTGGCTGGTATGGGGAAGTAACACAAGTAAGAAGGTGGAAGATAGGATTTCTTGGTCGTGAATGTTTCTTAGGATGGCATGGCCTTCTCTCTGTATCTAAACAAGTTCTGGTTCAAAGGGACAACATCGGGCCTGTCAGGGCAGAAGGCAACAATGGGGGCGACTGGGTGGCTCAGTTGGTTAAGCGTCCAACTCGGTTTTGGCTCAGGTCATCATCTCACAGTTCGTGGGTTCAAGCATCACATCAGGCTCTGTGCTGACAGTGTAGAGCCTGCTTGGGATTCTCTTTCTCTGTGCCCCTCCCCTGCTTGTGCTTGCTCTCAAAAAATAATCTTGAAAAGAAAAAAAGAAAAGAGAAAAGAAACAACGTGCACGCATCTCTCTTCTACTCAAGCTCATGCTCCACCATCTGATTGGACTTCACTTACAAGACCCTAGCTCAGAGAAAAACAAGAATTTAAGATGCTGACAACAGATACTGAACCAAGCACAGGGCCCTCCTGAGCGTGGGACCGTGTGTGACTGCACACTCAGTGTGCCCATGAAGCTGGCCCTGATGCCAGCCACACCTGTGTCAAGGTCAGGCTCAAGACACTCCCACAGCTCTTGGCGGGCTGCTTGGTCTAAAGCCAAATTAGCTCAAGTCCCCACATCCAGAGGCCCTGTGTTGGTTCCGGGCTTCAATATTGAAAGATAAAAGTGGTCTGGGTTAAAATGTTCATCTACCTCAGTACCTGATGGGCTGAGAAACTTCACGGGCAGTTTTTCACCTTTCTGGGGCTGCCACACTGTGTGACAGTTCCTTTGTCAACATGGTATAGCACGTTGGGTGAGCAACCAGCCACGTTTTTATCCGGTCAACACCAAAGGAAGGAAAGAAGAGACCATTTCCCAGCTCTTAGCAAGGTGACAAATGCTGAGCTAAGCTTTGTACGTGCATTAACTCAAGCTCCTAACAACCCTGAGAGACAGGTATCATGATCACCCTTTTACTGCTGGAAAAACTGAGACTCAAAGAAGAGAGGGGACTTGCCTAAGACCTGTCCATCCACTCGGCTCAGGCTGACCTTTCTGGACCTGTCACCACCCCACTGAGGCTCCTTGTGATATTGTGATTTATAATATATATTTGGTCTTTGTCCACCATTCCTGGCACAGAGCTCCTGAAATCCTTGTAATTTCATAGAGGAGAGCCATAAGGGCATCTTTTGTTATAATTTCTGAAACAGTTCCAGAGCAGTGAAGGTGACAGGAGTATCTTTTGTTACTCATAATGAGCCCCTTTCAACTACAACTGGGTTTCTGTAAGTGAGGGGACTTAAGTTCCTAAGGAGGGACACCTGGGTACCAGGGAAACCAACCATGTGATTAGAAGGTTGGAACTTTCAGCCACAGCTCCCCACCTCCACCCCCACCTCTGGGAACAGGAGAAGGGCCAAAGATGGAGTTCAATCACTGATGGCCAATGACTTAATCAATCGTGCCTTAGTAATGACGTCAACACAACATCCCAAACGGATGGGGTTCAGAGAGCACTGACAAAACACGCAGGCTCAGAGCCCCCTCCCACATATCTTGCCCTGGGCATCTCTTCCATCTGGCTGTTCCTGACTTGTATCCTTTTATAAACCAGTAAAATGTTTTCCTGAGTTTTCTGAGTCACTCTGGCAAATTAATTGAACCTCTGATCAATAGCCCATAGATTATAACAGGACTCAGACGGGCATCTGAATGGCGGGGTGGGGGTGGGGGCACTCTTTTGGGACTGAGCTGTTAACCTGCAGCATCTGATGCTATCCCCCAGTAGACAGTGTCTGGATAGAATTAAACTGCAGGGAAGACATTCAGCCGGTTTCCAACGAATCTGAGAATTGCTCAGTGTGGGGAAATTGCGTGTGCGTGCACACACGGCAACTAGAAGCATCACGAGTGAAGTATGCTGGGAGTCGAAGAGACATACAGAAGAGTTTTTGAAACACCGTCCCCCAACCCCCCCGCCCCCAACGCAGCCCTGTCAGCTACCCAGAGGTTCACGGAAGTGGCTTAAAACTCAAGTGCATTTAAGTCCAGGAAAGGAAAGAAAAAAAGAAAACAACTCTGATTCCAACAAGCTCTGGTATATCAAGTCAGCAGCCGCCTGCCAAAAGTTTAAATACAGAATTAACGCAAAGGCTTCTTCGAGACACCTGTTCGGCATATGTGGCCACATCCTTACCTACGTTAGCACGGGCCCCATGTGCCTTCCCTAAGTGCCTGCAAAGCAGATCTCAGGTAATTATGATTCCCAGAACGTCCCTGGCTACATTAGAAATAACGTATACTTATTGAGTTAAAAAGCTCAGGTCCGGCCTCCACCACAGTTATTTACAGTCATTAAGACCTGCCCCAGCAGGCCCAGAGTTCCATGTTATCACGCCCCACCCTGCCCTGCCGCAGCCTTCTCCGCAGGGTAGCAATTTTGAGCAGGGCTTGAACAATAAGATTGTTTTGTGCTGAGTCTACCTTAGAGGGCAGCCAGGTAAATGCCCTCTGTCCTGCCCTGGGAGGGGGGAGGGGTAGCCGCCGGGTGGGATGATGGCACCTGCTCACCCCCCAAATGCAGGCTGAATGGGAGCAACCTAGGCTCTCCTCCCAGGGGCTTCACTTCCCATCTCGAGGTCACTTCCAGTTTTGCAGTCCACACTGTAGGTGAACATTTGTTGCCTGGAGGGTGGCACATCTTCTGACCTGCCCAGGGCTCAGGCTGACTTTGCTGGGCCCTTCATGGCGAGGACCACCGCCCCCCCCCCCCATGCCAGACACTCAGTCCTCCTGCCCGCCTGGAGGCCCTCCCACAGAATGAGTAGGAAAGGGTTTGGAAACGTGCTAGCCACGCCCAGCTCTTGGAAGCACACTGGTGTCATGCAAAGAGCCCTGGACCGGAAACCACATGATCTGGGCTCAAATTTCTTGCCTTTTTAAACCTCAGGTAAATCATTTGAGGCCTCTGAGCCTTAGCTTCCTTCACCATTAAATGAGGAAGGCACCAAAACCCGCCTGTGGGATCGTGGCTGGTCCCCCTGCTGGTCCAAGAGGCTTCTCTTGGGTGCTACCAGAGGCAGGAAGCTGGACAGGTCTGGCTGCCTTAGCTTCTTCCAGGTAACCAGCCTCCCAACCAGCTCCAACTGGCTTGTCTATTCCACCCACACACAGTACTTGTGGACCCAATGGATCACCATACATCAGCAGGAGCTCTCACCCTGTTCCTCTTTGCCTTCTTAGCAGTAGCAATTCCATGGATGGCTTTGAGGCAGAGTGGGCCTGTCTGACCCCTCATGGGTCCACTCACATCCTTCTGCTTAAGCTGAGTTTGGTCATTCTCATGAGACTCCCTACTTGGTAGGGTTATGGGAGGAGTACAAGAGAAAGATAGGAGGAAGACCCGGGTCTCATGCCTGCCTACAGGTCACTACAGGGCGATGGGGTGCCCAGATGCCTGCTCTCACTGACAAACTCAGATTTAGCACTTCCAGCATCAGGACTAGAAGGGGAGGGGACCCTGGAGGCTCTCCATGCGTAGGGCCCGCTAAGGTTCAAGGCAGACTTCATGTCCATTGGCCCACCTGGTCTACACCATGGTCATCCAGAGAGGCAAGGTAGAGGTTTTACAGATAAGAAAGGTTAAGTGATCTGCCCAGGAACACACAGCCAGCACAGAAAGCCAGGGGTCCTGGTCTGTGGTCTTCCCAATCCACCCAGTGGCTAGACAAGAGTGACAAGAAGTGGTAAGCACAGGGTCAGGTTAGAACAGACCAGCCCAGGTACAAGCTGGGGTGGGGGAGGGAAGCTGGACTCCAAACATGCAAGTCTCAGTCTAAGATGCCTACAGACTTAAAGCTTGCTCATCAGCTTCCTAAGGGCTTATCACGGACTTTCAGACCACACACCTCAAGTACTGGTACCAGGGCCAATTTTCTATGGTGCAGAAGCTGGAGGCTATTGCCACACTTCCTCCTGCAAAGCTCCAGAAGACCCAACCTATAGGGAACATCATGCCCGTTATTTCACTTAATTCTCACACCACTACTATGGTTTGATATTTTTAGCTATTGAACAAAAGAGGAAAGAGCCACAAGGAGGTTAAGGGCAAGGGTGAGGCTTGACCCCAGAAGTACACAGCTCTGGAGTCTTGTGCCTTTTCTGCTACACCACATTGCTCTGGATAAAGAGATCCAACCACCAGCACCCTCAGCATCCTGTCCCCACTTTCAACGAGGTGTGGTACCACCTGTGACAGTGGTTCTCAAGCTAATAATGGGCATCAGCATCCCCCTGAGGGCTTTTAAAGCACCGATTTCTGGGCCCACCCACAGAGTTTCTGATTCAGGAGGTCTGGGGTGGGGCCGGAGATTGCATTTCCAGCAAGCTGCCTGGTGATGCAGATACTGGTCGGGGCCCACAGTTTGAGAACTGCTGATCTGTCATGATTTTAAACACTCACTCAACAGCCGGGGAATGGGTAGGCTAACAATGGTACATCCACTTGAGTTAACATGCATAATCATGAAGACCATGTGAAAACATGGGAAAAGGCTTCTGACCGTATTAAATTAGAAGAGGCAGCTTGTACCCAGGGCTGGTCTGGATCCTGTCCGCCCTTTGATCCATTTCTCATCCTCTGGTATTCTTTTTTTAATTTTTTTTTTCAACGTTTATTTATTTTTGGGACAGAGAGAGACAGAGCATGAACGGGGGAGGGGCAGAGAGAGAGAGGGAGACACAGAATCGGAAACAGGCTCCAGGCTCCGAGCCATCAGCCCAGAGCCTGACGCGGGGCTCCAGCTCCCGGACCGCGAGATCGTGACCTGGCTGAAGTCGGACGCTTAACCGACTGCGCCACCCAGGCGCCCCATCCTCTAGTATTCTGCTCCGTATCCTCCAGGGCTGACCCCTGAAGTTCCAGGCCCCACATCAGGCGCACTGGTTAGGGTCTGGACAACAGCAGGAACTCGGGAGACTGGAGGACGGGAGGAGGGGAGAGGCCAGGACATTTCTCCCCTCTCCCCTCATCTGGGGCAGGCACTTCTAGAGGCGGCTGCATCTGCTCTAGGTAAGCCACCAGTGACCCTGGGCTTTGAGAACACTACGTTTTCCCTTTGTCCCTCCAGCCTACAGGTGGCAGTGGCTTCCTGCCACTAGGCTCTGGGTCATCTCCCCTTCCCATGTTTGGCTTCTCGGCTCCTCTCTCGCCTATGTAACCAAGGCCCCATATTAAATTCCCTGTGGTAAATACTGGATGGTATTCTGCTTTCCTGGTTTGACGGACTGATACATTCTGATGACAGCCACCTACAAACACTTCTACAAATGGACAATTCGAGAAAATATGAAAAAATGAAGAATATGAAAGGGTTTCCCCCCCCAAAAATATTAGCAGAGTGTTGGTCATTTATTATTAATATATAAAGCTGGTACCAAGCATATAATTTAAGAGAAAACCAGGTGAGTCTTAAGGAGGAAAAAGTGGGGAGCTATGCATCCATGACAAACAAATCTAAGGAAACCAATCCCTGTACTTTCATGTATAAAAACACCTTAATTTGGAGAAACCACAGCCACAATGAAAGCAGCAGTTCCTCCCTGAAAGTGCCGGTGTTTATCTGGAGGTAAATAATTGACTCGCTGGTTGAAGAGGTCACATACCGTAGCACCACGACACTGATCACCAGCCTCTGTGGCAAGACAGGTCCCTGGGTAACACCTCAAAACACATTCAGTCCTTGTCACCGTGGGGGCAGCTCCCATCCCAGGTCAGGCTCTGGCCTGGAACCCACTGGGAAATCCCTTCAGAGGAGACGGGGGCCCCTACTGAGACCAATAGGGGAACAGGACTAATAAAGGAGGAGGTTCAAAACAGTAAGGGGATTCTGCTCAGCCACATCCACCTAGAAGCATGGCAGCAATGTGTGTGTGCACCCGGGGTACTTGGGAGGTGATGGGAGATCTTATTTTTACACCACGTTGGGGTTTTTTTGCTCCCAAGAGGGAGAGGAAAATCAAAAGCAATAGACCCCATGAAACCAGATGGCAACAATACAAGAAACCATGCTGGATTCCTGCACCGGAACGAACAGTCTCCCTCACTGAGCCCAAGACTGAACACTGCAGCAGAAACTCAAACGCTCAAGTGGGGAAAGAGGGTCTTGGCCTTGGATGAAGCACAGTTTCTTGGTCTGTTTATAATATTTTAGCCTAACAACACTGCACAAAATGGACCGGAGGCTTACCAGTATAATGAGCTACTTCCAACCCCAAGCCAAAGAGGATTTAAAGCCCTAGAGAACTGGGGTGGGGAATGCCGTAGAGAGGAGCATCGAGGGCTTTAAAGAAACCTAAGTCGGCTGCAAAGCCCTGAGCGGAGCATCTCAGAGTCTCAACCGTGCTTCCCATCCTGCACACGTGGAAATCTGGGATTCAGTGGACAATGGTTCACATCAGACAAGTAAAAGAAAGTGCCCCCATCTCTCACCCATGCTCCTCTCCCCCAAGAAGGTGACCTCAGAGGCCTCGCACGTTCTTTCACGGGTGTTAACAGACTGTACTTCAGAAGACAACTAACTTACTCAGGGAGATGGCTACTCGTCAGGGTGTAAACTATTAAGGAAAACTACCCCCCAGATTCATGCAAAACACAAGGGAGCAAACAAACAAAACACCCGGGTCTGGGATCACGAAATCTGGTCCTAGCTGTGGCTTTGTCACTAATGGACTCTGATCCTGGGCCAGTCATCACACCATTCAGGGCCTCAGTTTCCCCATCTGTCAATGAGGACCTGTCAAGTCACTTCTGACCAGGGGAATAACTGTCATATGACCCATAGTATGGCAGAGATGAAGTTTTTGGATTTTTTTTTTTAAATATTTGTTTATAGAAAGAGAGAGAGAGAGAGAATATCCCAAACAGGCCCTATGCTATCAGGCACAAAGCCCGATGCAGGGCTCCATCTCATGAACTGGAAGATCATGACCTGAAATCAAGAGTCAGACGCTTAACCGACTGAGCCACCCAGATGCCCCAGGTACGCAAGCTTCTGAAGGACATATAGAGTATCCCCAAGTTGAGGTTCGAAGTGTTGAAGTGACTGTCCTAAAAACCCACAGCTACGAAGTAGAAGAGTTGGGATTTTCAACCCATCTGTCAGACTCCAGAGCCCGTGATCTTCCTTCCACCCCAGGAGAGGCGCCATGATTCAAACTGCCATATTAATGGACATGCCTTGTCAAAGTTCACCTCCTGGAACAGGAATGCCCTGCCCTGGGCAGGGTGAACCCCGATTCCACCTGCGTCCACGCGGCCTGTCACCACTCCTTCAGGGGCCCTTCACTTGACCTGGGTGTGCCTCTTCCTCACACGCGGGTCTAGGCTCCCACGCAGGGCAGGGCATATGCGGGCAGGCCCTCTCAGAGAGGATAACTCTCAGGAACCAGAACGCTGCACGGCTTCTGAGGCATGAAAAGCAAAACCCAGTGCCTCCAATCTCTAGTTACATACCACCCACTCGACTCTCGCTTCCCCCTCCATGGCATTCAGTCGGTGCCAACCACTTACCACACCAGGGCCGCTTGCTGGCTGGTGCCCCGAGCCGAGTCACTTAGCACCTCCGGGTCTCCATTTGCTCATCTACACCAGCATTGACTTTCTAGGACTGTCACGGAGGTGAAATGAAATCATGTGCGTGAACATGCCTTGCACACTGTAACGTAGTGTACATAGGACAGGTCGTGGTGGTGGTTTCCCCTTCCTAGGGGCAGCAGCTGGAAAAGAATCCATTATCTTGTGCGGGATCTACTGAGAACACACAGATGTACCTTTATTGTTGAGGCAACAGAGTGCAAAGAGCTACTCTGCAAAGACTAGAGGAATAGCCTCAGTCCCCGCTTGTCCACTAACCAAGAAATTGTCCCTGGTCACCTACAAAATAGGGATAAGGCCACCTGCCCTGTCTCCACCCCAGGCTGCTTCCAGAAGGAACAATGGGAAGTTGCCCGGCAAGCTATAGAAGTATGCGGTCATCCCACCATAAGGTTGACAATGAGGAATGTCATAGGCAGAAGAAAACTTGGCTAGTTTTCCTGCTATTCAAAGCCACCAAGAAGCTCCAAGGGAAAAGAAAATGGCAAAAGGATTATTTATTGGGGGGGGGGGGGACAACCCAGCAAGCAAGGATCATCCAGAAGAGAGCTGAGAGGAGGGGAGGGGGCAAGGTCAGATTGTTGAGGCAGCTTTCATCCCTCCAGGATCTTCTAGTGGCCTGGCTTCTTCACAACTACAACCCAGGGGGCTCCTGGGTGGCTTGGCCAGCTAAGCGTCTGACTTCAGCTCGCTATCTCAAGGTTCACGAGTTGGAGCCCCACATCGGGGTCTGTGCTGGCAGCTCAGAGCCTGGAGCCTGCTTCAGATTCTGGGTCTCCCTCTCTCTTGGCCCCTCCCCCACTTGCACTCTGTCTCTCAAAAATAAAACATTTAAAAAAAAAACACCAAAAAACTACAGGCGAAAGCAGCCACCTCCCCCACAGCCAAGAAAAAAAAAAAAGCCCACTTTGCACAAGAAAATTGTTGGGTGCACTCACACCCAGCACTGCTCGCTTTAGGTCAAATGCTTTATTTGGGGTCTCCTGGGAACTGTGCAGGTCAGGTGCTGAGGGTCCCCAGGGAAGGGCCCTCCCTTCTCGGTTCCCTGGGCTCTCTTCATCCAGAGCAAGGTGGCGCTGACAAAGGCCTGAGGTCAGCCCTGGCCACACCACCTGCTCGCAGGTGCAGACTGTCACAGAAGCTGCTCCCTCCGTTGGGGGGGGAGGGGGGGGTGGGGAGAACTTCTGAAATGGTCTTCCCAGCAGCACCGAACAGAAAGTGGTATGAAAAGGCAGCAAAACACCACCATGTCTCCTCGGCCGCTTCTGCTACCACACAGCCGTGGACAGCTCTGCTGTTTTGGGGGGGGGGGGGGTTTGCCTCTGCTTCTCCTGCCCCCCTTCCTCTCTTCCCCGTGCTTCCTCAGCCGACAACAACGCTGCGCCCCACCGAATCTCCCAGGAGAGGCGGTTTCCACTCCGCAGCCGCTGAACCTCGTGTGTGTCCAGCCAAGGGTTAGTTCCAGGCTTGGGGCTCTGCAAGCTTCTCATTTCCAGAGCAGAGGCATCCCCATGGGCAAATGGGGGAACAGAGGGAAAAAAACAAAACACAAAAAACAACCAACCCCAGCCCAGAAGTACACACAGATGATTCTTCCTGCAATAAAGGTGGTAATGGGGGAATAAACGCATAAATGTATATCCCCACCCCCTCCCAGGCTCAAGGTTTCTATTTTTATTCCAGATGAGCTCGAGTAATCACATCTGAGCTGCCAGTCAGCTGGTAAGAGTGACTCTAAGAACTCTGACCTAAACCATGGCTTCCAAAGGGCCTGGCCCGTTCTGCCTGTTTCAGGCTGCCCTCACGGCCAAACAATTTCAAAGCACAGAGACCATAAACACAAAATTAAAAGGTGAAGTAAGGAGGGAGGGAGGTGTTTACTGGAAACTTAAATTCTGCTGCCCAGAAAATATAGGTCTTTTTTTAAACACACACACACACACACACACACACACACAAACACACACATATATAATGCCTCTGCCACCCACCTTAAGAAATATGTACTTTGCTCTATATATAACTTTCTTATCTGCCCCCGATTACACTCAGCTCGTGACCGTGAAAGCCTGGAATAATTACCCACCGAGAAATAACAGCCTTGGCCACGGCCAGGGCTTAACAAAGCCAGTCCTGCATTTACTGACAATCACACAATTCGCTCACAGGACAAACTTGAGTTTCCTGATGCACAAATAATCACTCCCATCCACACCCGAAATGCAGCCACCACTGAGAGGGTGCCAGGGGGCTGCTGGAACCAAGAACAATCCTATTACACGGTTATTTCTGGGCCCAGCAGAAAAGACTTTCCAACTGAAACTATGCCAAAAATTCAGGTGGGTACGTGGAAACTAAGGGAAAACGTACTCCTGAATGCAATGTCTATGAGGGCAAGAACATAGAGTCATTCCTGCTAGCAATGGGGTGCCCACCAAGGATGCCCCCCCCCCCCGCAAACCATCGACACCATGTTGGAAGGAGGACATCGCCCAATAGTGGGGTATCTCCCTTTCACTAGCTCAGACCCACATTCTTTGATGCATCCGTCCCACCCCACCCTCCATTGCCTCTCCCTCGGCACCCCCAGGTAGTCACCATGTGCCCACAGCAGAGAAGGCCTTCACTACTACACCTCATACTTCTGTATCAAGCTCCCAGTGAGAGTGTATGCTCTTTGGAGACAGGGGCTGTATTTCCCATTTCTCTGGATGTCTTGCTCAGCTCCCTAAGTATTTGCTGACTGATGCCTTCCTCACTCATCTCAAAAACACCAACCTACGTCTGGCATGTGTGTCTACACCTGCATCTCAAACCTTGTCATTGTAAAAGCTCCTGGAACAGCCCCCCCCACCCTTGGTCTGTGAAACTCTTTGGAGTTGATCAGAACTGACAAGTTCTCCTTTCTCCTGCAGCTTATTCTACAGCAACTGAAGCATTCGGCCTCGCCTTCCTTTAACCACCACCTGAAAGAGATTCCAATCAGCTGTCCTTCCCCATTTTGGCCTCTTCATTAAAAAATAACCCGGACAACTGTGCCCCATCAGATTTCATGGCCGTAGGGATCGATTCCCTGCAGGAAACCACCACCAGCTGGGCACAAACGGGGGAGGTTTGAAACGCTACAGCTGAGGAAGTAGCAGACGCTTTCAACCACGGGCAGGGCCACGTTCACCAAAGCACAGGAAGAGCATAGATGCTTCCATAGCCCCTGCAGTCTGCCAAGGCATTGGAAGGACCTGACATAAAGGTACGCCAGCGTTGGCTGAGGCTTCTGACTCGGTTTCTCAAAAAAAAAACAAAAAACAAAAAACAAACAAAAAAAAGGTGTGGGTGTGGGTAATGGCCTGTTTAATCTATTCCTGCTCCACACCTACCCTGGCTCCACCCCCCACTTAGTACTCGGAGTTTCCTGAGCAGAAATAACCAACTACAGATGGTTCCACTGCTTGAGAGATGGGGAGAAACCACTGCCCCAGAGATAGGAGAGAACTGGAGCTCTAAACCTCAGGGCAGGGGGCAGCTGTGATCGCCAAACCAACATGCTTTTAGAATCTAGAACTTTGCTGTCTGAGCGCCTGCACTTTTTATTTATTTTTAAGCAGCCACTGTCACTCCCCGCCCCCACCCCACCCCAGAACAGATGCCAGTGCCACTGAACCATAGCTTTACATAAGATCCAGGGCTTCATTCTCCATCCTGGCTAAATAGCGCAATTGCCAGGAGAGCTTTAAAATACAGATTCCCAGGCCCCGCCTGCAGACATGCTGAATTCATCGGTCTGAGGTGTGGTCTGGACACCAGAATTTTTCTAAAGAGCCAAGATTGAGAACCTTCCATGGCGAGCCTGACAACCGAATGTGAATCGTTATGAAGCAGGAGTCCCAGCCACCACAGCTCACCTTGCACCTCAAAGCACTTTCCGTTCTGTTTTCTGGGGGCCCCAACCCCTAGCCCCCACAGTGATTGTACAGTGATCCCGAAACTATCTGAATGAGTAACAGAGCCAGTCATTTCTTTGAATGCAAGCTCAAGAACTTGAATTTTTACAGTGGAAGAAACTAAAATCCTGATAAGCCAACGCCTTTGGTCTGTAAAGGAGGAAACCAGGGGCCCCGGGGTAGTAAAGTGACTCACCCAAAGTCACAAAGCTGGTTCACCAGGCTAGGACTCAGGCCTTCTGCCTCTCGTTCCCTCTCCTGACAGCACGTCAAAGAAATGGTCGTTGCCAACTTATCGTATGCTCTCAGACGCCATTCTCCAATTAACCTCTGGAAGGTTCCAAGCCTCAGTGGCCTTAAAACAGCTTAAAGACAAAATGATGCTTCTCTTTACAGCTTCCTGAGTGTGCCGGTCAAACTGTAATCCTCAAAGAATATACTTGCTGGCTGAGGTTCACGGAAAAAGCCATTAGCAAAGAGAATCTACCCCAGTTTTGAAAGGGCACTCTGTTGAGCTATAGGCCTGAGAGACCGAAAGCCAGGGGCAGATTCTGGTTTCTTGTGGACAAGAGAGAGTTGATTGTCGGTTTAAAATCTCTAACCAACCTGTGAACACGTTTCCCTTCCTTCCTGTATTTTTATGGCACCAGGACTGGAATGCAGCCGGTGCCTTAGAAGCGCAGGAAGCGTGTGCTTTGGGCTAAATAAGAATTCCTCTTTGCCTGCAGATTGATTTCCCCTGGCGGGGGAACAAGGGCTAGATTCTCATCAGGTGGGCCTCATTCCACCACAAGCCTGGAAGCTTCAGGAAGGCAGAAGGATGTATGGCTGTCCAAACCAACAATGCATTCACAACTCCTGGGCCATGATGTCTGGTCCACCACCAAGTAAAGATGCTCAGTAAATATCTGGGGGGGGGGGGGGTGGTTAAACAACGCCTATGATTGAATTAAATAAGGTCATTAAGGAATGAGCCACCTCTGAAGGTAGAGCATCATATGAAAACTTAGATGTGTCCCCTAGGAAAACATGTGCATCAAGAAAACAGCAAAAGGCAAGAAGCCAAGGGGGAGAGGACAGAGAGGTGTCATGAAATATTACAGCTGATTTTGAGCCCCGGGATTCTCTCAAAGCTTGTCACGTTGTAGCTGCAAAGGCCCCAGAGAAGCCAAGCTGACCTTCCTGAATTCATAAAGCCAACCTCTGCCAGGCAGTGGCCGGGGACCCACCGCCTCACCGAAGAAACGGGACACCGCGACTGCATTTCCTCCGCGTGCGCAATTGACTGTTTACTCGAGGATTGAACACTTCATTGAACCTGTGGCTTCAATAAGAAGGAAGATGTAAACCAACGTAGGTTGGTGGGAGGAGGACGGAAAGGAAAGGCACAAGGTCAATTCCAGGTGTTGCTGGGACGTTCAGGTACTGATGTCCAGAGAGCAGCTGGAGGGGAGGGTCTCCGGCTGTGGCAGATACACAGAGCTGGGGGTCACCCCCACAGTGAAACCCAGGGAGAGGAGAAGTTTGCACTGCAGTTGTGATCCAGCCCCACTGGGGAGCATGAGGCCCACTTATGTGGTTGGATTTTCTCATTACTGACGTGAAGGCCGATAGGCAAAAAAAAGAAAGAAAGAAAGAAATAAAAACACGGTGGCCAAAAGATGACATTCAAAAGGATTCTTGGATCAAAGTCCCTTTGTGAGTACTGTTATTTTACCCTCCTCCTAACGGTAACCACTTCCCACATGAGCCCCAGTAAGGCAATCGTGCAGCCCACAAAAGAGATAGAAATATGACCACACTTCCCTCTTATAAACAGGCGATGGTAAACATCTGAGACCACTGGTCCACAGCCGTGGTTAAACAAAGGGTTGGGGGCACCCCTGGGATGGCAGGCGGGCCCTCGGCCTCCCCACATGCTGACTCTCCCTCTGTGAGTGGGGAGCTCGGGCCATTAACTTCAGAACCAGAGCTGATCAAACAGAACCAGAAGCCTCACGCTGGGACAGCTTAGTTGGGTTTCACACCCAGGCTCACCTGGCCACTACTCCTGGAAACTCGGGAATTTTCAAGGTAAGTGGCTGCAGTAGCTGCTTTGGTTCTAGGCCTATGCTCAAAGGTGCCTCTGTAGGGGACCGAGTGAAGAGGGAAGGAGGACAATGTCACGTGTTTACCGAAGGGTGCCAGGCAAACCTCAAGCAAACATCTTTAATTAGCTTTTAGATGCTCCCCCGGGGTCCCAAGTTCTCCCAGCGTCTAGATCAATAGGAAAATGAAACACGAGGCCTTGGGACAGGCTGTGTTTTTTGTTTTTGTTTTGTTTTGTTTTGTTTTTTCTGAATTGGAATGAAAGCATATTTGCAGACCTGAAGTCAGTTATTAGCTCACTGTGGCAGGAAGACTCCAGGGTATTCTATCTCTGCAGAAAGTTCCATCAGAAAACGACAAAAAAATTACGTAAATCAGCCAGCACTTTGTTTTTAACCACTAAACATCTACAGAGTTCTCATTTCTTCATCTATATGCTTTCAGAGAAAGTTTCTAGGAGATTCAAAGCCAGTGAGACTCACAACGACACTAAGCGTGCCATTAAATTGCACATGGTTTTGTAGGTAGAATACCACAAGAACCGTAGAAGATTTCCCCTGGGGGCATGAGGCTCTCAGCTCTCTGCCCTTCCCCCACTCCAGACTCAAGGGCAAGCTTCTACCTTTATTTTGTCAACAGGTAAACAAGACTGGAGGGGTGGAGACAGAAATCTGAACTGCTTAAAGAGACCTGGCTTGGGTCACAAGATGTCATCCTCAGGCATAGACTTCAAAAGCCTCGAGGGTCTCCCCTGTGAATCATCCATCCATTTATCTCCCTGAACCCCAATTTCACACCTCTTCCAAAGCTGCCATGTTGGCCAACTGCCAACAATCCACCCACTAGAGGCTCCAAACACAGTTCCATAATTGTTTCTGGGTCTTGTCTTGACTGTAAACTCCGTGGGGGCAGCTGGTCTCTGAATGGTTTACCACCACAACTCCCGAATTAGCAAGACATTAGGTAAGCACTCAGGAATCTACTCACAGAAGAAGGTAAACAGTAATCAAGTATTGATTGAAATTTACCAAGTGCCTAGCAGGCACTAAGTATAGTAATGTGTCAAAGAAATAGCCTGGATCCTTGACCTCAAGAGGCTTATCGCAATCCATTATCGCTGCCCTGACTGCACGCGACACAACATTGGCCAATGAGATTCCAGGAGGCTCTTTCTGGATAAAGAGACCCCACCCCCACGCCCCCACCAAGGAGAAGCAGCCCTTTCTGTCCCCTGGATGTATAAAGCGGGTAATGCCTGCGGCAGCTCTGGCCATCACTGGACCAACGAGGAGTCAAGCTTGAAGGCAAAACCCCTCAGGCTGAAGCTGGCAGAGCAGAAAGATGGAAGGCTCCCAAGTCCTTGCTGATGCCCGAAACCTCCCTGCCTCCAAACACAGTAGAGGAGATAATAAACCTCCACACCGTTGAAGGTGTTAGTTGGGTTTTAGGTTACTTGCAGCCAAAAGTATCCTCACGCAGTGAGTCTGGCCCCAATACAGAATATAGGATGGACCACAGAGGGAAAGGCCAGCGGGCTCAGGGCACTACCAGGCAGGAGAGGGCTGCATGATCAGGACTGCTGGAACTCAGCAAGAGATTCCAGCCTTACCCGTGACATGGCCTGGTCATCTCCATGGAGCCCAGGGCCCAGTTCCCACGATGTCTCTCTGAAGAACTGGAACATAAATAATTAATACTCCCTGCCCATACTCACCCACACACATGCCTCCTTGTGTCTGTGGGGTAGGGAAAGGGGGCGGGGGGGAATGAGAATGCATCTTGTTCTATTTATAAGACACGGCGTAGCCACAAAAGATGACGACCAGAGCTCCAAAGTATCAGCTCAAGTTCTCCAAAGCAAGTGCTGCCAAGTTTGGCTTGAATTTACACTTCCCTTTTCTCAGCCTGTGACCGGTCCACGTTTGTCACTCCAGCTGCTCTCCTTGGAGCTCATCAGACAGGGCCTCCCCTACGACAGCCGCTTGGCTGGAGAGCACAGAAGACTCAAGTCCCTCTCCAGACTTCCAACAAGTTATTCGGGGCAAGAGAAGATCGCAGGAACGAATCCTGAGAACATAAAGCGGCAGTGAGACGGCTCCTAGCCCTTCCGTGTTCTCTACAGAATTCCACTGGCAGAGGGGTTATTTGGGGCCACGTGTTCCACAGAGGCCCTGGCACATTCCATGCATTGACCACAATCAGAGAGAAAGAAAAGGCATGCTTGCTGTTATTTTTAATTCCTTCCTCAATGCCTTCCAAAATTCTTCAGCAGAGGGTTTATCCACTAAACTTGTACCAACAACCAGCCAGTGGTATCCTCCAGGACTCTAAAACGGAACAGGGGAGCAGGAAAGGTCAGCTCACAGGAGGAGTCTCTTGCTCCTGGCCATTAAATGTCGTCTGGGTTGCGCCGGGCCTGAGAGCATCTCCTGGGTTTTGCAGGGACACAGCCTGGAGAGGATGCAGACATTCTAGAGCTGGGTGAACGCCTCACCATCTCCTCGCAGCCACCCCCGCTCTGACCTCTAACCTCTATTCCTGTTGCCGGAGAGTAGCCGTCCGCACAGCCAAACATTCCCTAACTCCTGCTCCAGTTCAGAAAGCTCTAGCGCTAACTTCACTGTGTTAGATTATTTCTGAGGCCTCATCCGGCTTTCGGATATCATGTTGCCAACTTGCTGCCTGATCTCAGGCAAAGTCACTTCACCTGGACCAGGAGCAAATAGCTCAGTCCCTGACCCTTTAGCAGTAACATACGAACTGGCTGATCTAATCCTCCCGTTACCTAGTCAGGTATCATTAGCCACTGGCACGGAGGCAGGGTGACTTAGGGTTACTATTTGCCCAGGTTTGGCTGGGCATCCCAGGCTTATGCTCACCTTCTGGCCATAATTAATAATAGCACTGCTCCTTTTCACTCTTAGAAGTGTCCTGGTCGGTTCAATGAATTCGAGCATCACTGTAGGTTCTAGAAGGGCTAGAGACTCCAAGGCAAGTCCAGAGATGAGTCCATCTCTCATCATGGGACCTGGAGCAAATTACTTACACAATTTCACTGACCTTCTTATGAGGCTGAAAACGGTAAGAATGGTATAGCCTCTTCCGGGGAGCCTTGGGGGAGGCAACCAGGGTCAGGAACCAGAGACTGGAGTTCAGATTCCTGTTCAGCCGCTGACCCCTCAAAGCCTCAGGCTCCTCCTCTGTGAACATGAGTAACTCATCCTTCTTAGAGTAGTACAGGTGGGTAACAAAAACCAACTAGTCAATCAGTGGCCCATGCTAGCGTCTGGTATACAGTCAGCACTCACTTCATGCTGTCTCACCCCCAGGTGAGAGGGCTCAGGTGACCGGCCACAGGTCAACAAAGCTGACAAGCTGGCACAGCGAGCCTAAGATTCTGGTACCAGGCCCCAGAGCATGCACGCCCTGAGTTCATATTCCTATTGAATTTTGAGCATCGTGTATAATTTTTCTCTAATGCCTTTGTGAAAATCTGGGTGTAAACTCAGAAGCCTTAATCCATCTCTGTCAGAAAGGGTTTTTAGCAACACTACAGAGCTGTGCTTCATAAAGAAATAGCAGGTGACACTGTAATATTTTCCAGTCTGCAAAGTGCTTTGAATGCATAGCTCATCCAAATGTTTATTTATTTATTGAGAGAGAGAGAGAGAGAACATGAGCAGGGGAAGGGGCAGAGAGAGAGAGGGAGAGAGAAAATCCCAAACAGGCTCCACACTCAGTGCGGAGCCCGACGCAGGGTTCCATCTCATGACTGCGAGATCATGACCTGAGCCAAAAATCAAGAGTCAGACGCTTAACCGACTGAGCCACCCAGGAGCCCTAAATGCATAGCTCATCTAACCAAATAAGTTCAATCATCCTACTAAGGGAGGTATTATTTTTCCCATTTTACAGATGAAGAAAGAAGGATCAAAGAAGCTAGGTGACCTGTCCACGTCACTGAAGCAGCAGGTGGGGAGCAGGGATTTGAACGTGGATCTCCTGAACATAAATCCAGAGCTCTCCGCTGCCGTGCGCTGTCCCTTCAGAAGCAGGTCTCTAGCAGTGTTCTCAAAAACGGCCCATGAACCACAGTTCAAAACTTTATCTTCTGAAAATCTGTAAGCTTAAACAGACAACAGCAGCAACGAAAAGCCGACTCTAACCAGATAAGGGAAGTTGTACCCAATCTCTAAATGGCCATGATATCTGCTTGCTCCGGGTGCTAAAAGAAATGAACAACACTGACTTAAATAAACTATGTTGCTCTCTTGTTAAGGAACAGAATCTGTTTTTAATACACTCAGGACATTCTGTAAGTCTGCAGGACAGAACTGAGGCATTCTTGCCGACTGCAGTGCGGTCGGGGAGTGGAAGGCTTGCTGGCCTAGATGATCATCAATGAAGAAATTAAAAACACTGTCCGGAGACATTCCACCTAAGGCCGTGCGCCAGGCACAGGGTAGGCCAAGGGGGAGGCCGAGATCTGGTCTCGAGGCCTTCGCTTGGAGAGACCAGGCATCACTCCACTCACTTTCCCAAGGAATCCATGGCAAGAGGCGGGCATGACTCACCAGCTAATTACCTGAACACTTGGGCTCCCAGAGCCCTCCTGGCTGTACAACTAGTCTTCTCTCCTGACGGTGAACAAAACACTATTCTCACCCTGGTCCAGACATAGCCTAAAGCTGTCCACATGGTGGTGTAAGGGATTATGACTCTGACCTGGATAACTCAGGCAGAAAACCTGCTGTTACTGGCCATGGGGGTGGGGGAGGAAATGGAGCCCGAACCCCACAGTGGCTTTGGCCACGCCATGCCCCTACTTGAAAATCCCTGAGGCGCTCAAAGAGCAATGTCCAAATGCCTCGCCTGGCCTACCAAAGCCTTCCCTGGTTCCTCTCCGGCCACTCCTTCCTCCATGCCCTGGCCACCCCGGAATGTTCTGCCTGACCCAGACACCTCCATGCCCTGGCCACTCCGGAATGTCCTGCCGGCCCCAGACACCAGGTACTTGCATGCTCCGTCTGGCCGGTGCTCCAGGCAGCCTTCACCCCACACCCCTGCTCTGTCCATCCATAAGGTCCCGCCGGAGCACCACCTCCTCTGTGAAGCCTGCTGCCTTCCCTAGGAAGAGAGCTGCTCCTCCTCAGGGCTCCCAAATCAACACTTGTTTGACCTTTACTAGAGTGTCCCCTGAGCCCGCCACAACTGTGGTCGCTGTGACCCTTTTTCGCCTCTGCGCGGTTCAGAGGCACCTGACCTCTACATCTCTATATCCCCTGAGGCCCCACACAAAGTCAGTGCCCAGTAAGCATACCCAACAACAAATGCATTAGCAGGTGTCAAACTCTCGCTCCACTTCTAAGACGGGCAGCTGCAACACGTTATCACCTTCTCCCTGATCTGTAATTTGTTCCGATCCAGGTTCAAGGTGAGGGAAATCAATCCCTGTGAAAGTCTCCACAGTCTTGTCCATACAGCGGTGCACCTAGGCGGGGCCTCCGTCGTGGCTTGACAATAGAGAGGGGGTGGCTAGAAACAAGCTGGCTCCACCCCTGGTAGGTCCCATGCAGAGGACATGTGAAGGCCCACATGCCGTATGTCACGTTCAAGAGATGGAAATCAGTGCAACTGATGAATGGAATATATTCTATCTTCCTTACCTTGACAAACACTTTAACACAAAGTGGAAGGCCAGGTGGGCATTTAGAGCTCTCTGGACCCTTGGTTTCACATTGGGATGCAGACATTCAGGGAGAACTGGGCCCAAGTGCCAGCCCCCCGCCCCCCACCTGGTGCCATCACACACTCAGAGGGGCTCGATGCACACCCATACAGACACCCACGAGCGTGAATTCCATCCAGCCTGTCTATCCCCCTGCCCTGCCTTGTCAGCCCTCAGGCCCATGGGGGCACACACGTCCATGGAAGATGCAGTATACCCTTTCCTGGGCAGATGGACCTGGAAGAGGCCCACACAGAACCTGAACGCAGTCTCGAGACCACTGGGGCAGGGAACTGAAGGTCGGGACTCATGGCTCAGCCTGGAAGGAGGAGGTACAAGCTCTAGATGGGCCATCCCTTGGCCCTGGAGCTCTGCCCCATGAGAAGAAGTACACCCAGAAGGAGGGTCAAAGCCCAGCCGTGCAGGCACGAGTCCTCCTGTGCCTATCCAAGGGCAGTCCAGGGTGCCACCACCCACACCCCCGTTGTTTCAGAGCCACGAGTTTCTGGTGCCGACCATCCTTACTTGACGGCCACGCTGACTGGTGAGGTGGTGCTTCCAACCGGAACTGCTTCCCAACCGGAGCTCAGAAAAACACCAGCAACAATAAACACCACGCACTTCCACGCACTTACGGGCAGGCTATCGGTGACAAGTGCATGAGTCACGGCACTTCTTCTTCAGGAGCTTACCCATCCCCCGCCCCAGGAGCACTGATTCATCAAAGTATGTTTTCAATACTATTATTTTTAGTCAGCCAAACAATTTTTTTAAATGACAATAAAGAAGGGGAGGGGGGAGGTCCCCTGCTGGAACTGATTGACGCCATCAGTCAAACAGCCCCCTCAAAAGGGAACAAGGAGTGTTTGCTGAGCACCTACTATGTGCTGGGAGCTGCAAATATTGGCCAAGGGCTTGGTCTCTCTTATCTCATTTGGGTTGATTTATGGCAGTCCCAACCCCATTTTACGGATAAGGAAACGGGTTCAATAGACTGAGGCAGATGTTCCCAAGGCTGCCGCAGAGTTACCAACTGGCATACTCCAATCCAAGTTTGTCAGACTCCAGTGCCCTTTGCTCTTTCTTCGTTACCATGCTTTTCCTGTCCACCCACACCCTCCCCCCTGCTCCTCAGGTAATATTTTAAGAAGCTGCTTGGTTAGAGATAAACGGTTACACACAAAACTTAAACGGATAGCAGAGCAGGCTAACTCACCCTGCCCTCCCAGGCACACAGAGAAATAAGGCTCCCCTTGAGTCTGAATCCAGTAAGGGGAAGAGAGACTTTACAACGGGAAAGATTTGAAGTGAAAGGAAAAACCCAATTTCCATCATCCGTGCCTGCTTTCAGCCACTTGCAACTACTCAAAAAGTCCTTTCTGGATCCATTACTCCACATTTGGGCTTAGCCCAGAGGTGATTTTTTAAGGAAAAAATGCCTTTTGGCATTTTTGAGCTGTGACAGCGTAAAAACAGACCTTTAAAAAACACACACCCAAAAAGCATCACTATTTTCAAGAGTCCAGTCTAAAGGAAAAAGAAAAAAAAAAATGGTGGCACCTTAGCGCTACAACTTGGCTTAGCAGTTGGTGATGCAATACTTACTTAGCAGCAGAAGCAACCAGATTTATAACTCTGTAGGTTTCAAAGGTAAACCCTTACACAGTGGTTCTTAAAGCGGTACTCCAGTCCCAAACTCCCAGCAAAGCATTAGAGGAGAAACTTGCCCCTTGTAAGCCCGGAGAGCCACGTGACACAGAAGAAGTACCGTTTCAGGAGAAACTCCCTTGTCATCTCTTAGCTGGGGGGGTTAAACTCGTAACCTCCACGCTGCCAAACAAAAGGCACGAGCTTTCGAAATCCAGTATGGTCTTTCTTTATATAGACGCTTGAAAATAAATAAAGGAAGCTTCCTGGGTAAGCTCTGACATATGAGCAAACATTTTCCACAGGTATCCTTTATAATGCCTACCTCTTACATTTAACCATTTTTAGGCGTCTGTGGTCATTAGTTTAAGTAAACTTCCTGCTCCGAGAAGAGCCAAGAATAGCAACAAAAGAAGAAAAATTGCTCGTGGCATCTCAAGACACACAGCCTTCACATCTTTCTCGTAGAATTCAGCTATTTTTACATTCCTTTGTAGTTAAATCTCACTGATTTAGACGCACAGGGTAAGGGAGAGGCAGGGAGGAGAGAAGGGTAACATAACTAAAATTAAAGACTGGATTATAGTTTTATTACCTTCATTTATGTAAATTAATTGGCACTAGATTGATGGGGCCTTAGGACATTAATAATTAAGAAAGACCTATGATATATCGTTCAACTGAATGCATGCAAATGGGAGCTTCTAAAATGCTTGCATTTTAGAGTTAGAAAGGCCCTCCAGTAAGGCTTAGCTCCCCTATTTTCCAACAGAGAACATCTGAGGCCCAGAGATGTTAAGCGATTTGCCTCAGGTCACACAGCTAATCAGAAACAGAGCTAAGTCTAGAAACCTACCCAGGTCTGCTGACTCCTGCGTCCAAAATGACCCCAAAAACCTTGTTTATAATAAATTTTTCTTTGACAGCATTCATGGGGAGAAAAAGCCTGCTCAACAAACTTTAGCCTAGTCCAGAATTAGCCGAACTTCTTAATTAATAGGCTTCTATGGTGTTTTCATTTTCAACTGAGTCTCTCTGTCAAAACATTCTGCAGTAGTATGCACTGTGGCAGGCTGCTGTTTACAGCAGAGGCCTCAGATAATCAACAGCAGAGAGTGTGACTTGTGCTACAGATTTGTTATTTCTAAAATAGTTAATTAAATCAAAACAAAGAATAATGTTACACGCGCATGCACGCACACACACACACACGTACACACACACACGCAAATTGCCCTTGTCGAGACTCAATAAACTGTAAAGTTTGAGGGATTTGGCTCTCTGGCATCAAGAAAACAGTATTTTACAAATTTAACTCCTGGGAACACTTAACAGCATTACTACAACTCCGGAGAACCCATGTTGGCAGCCAGTGGACTAGAAGACGTAAGAGGGCAGGTGTGGTGTCTGTCTCATTCACGATTTCCTCCCGGCCATCTAGCACAGGATTTGGCCCCAGGTAGGCACAAGGAAGGAGAGCATAAAAATGAACCGGACAAGTCCTCTGGGGATCTGTGCTCTAAAACTTGGCATAGAGTAAAATTAGAAACCAAATTTCTGTAGGGTGGCGTTAACACGGCAATTTCCAACTGTTTCCAGGAACCACGGTGCCTGAAAGTGGAGAGACTGAAGGCTCCAAGGCCAGGAACCTCTCAGCGGTTACTAGATGATTCCCCACCCTCCTTGGGGAGGAGCTAGGACCATCTAACACCTCAGCAACCATTCCTGTCTGCAGAAGGTGGTAAACCACCCCAGTCCCAGGCTGCCTTCGGGAGCAACCTTTCTGGGCACTCGTCTTCCCAGCCAACTAACACGAGCAGATGTGGATTTGGGGAAGGGGGCGGAGTTGATATATGTTTTTAACAGGTCAATTCACCAAAGGAGACAAGGACAAAAGTTAATTAGGACGAATCGTGAGCCTTGTTGATTGCGAAAGCTGCATCCACGTTACACAATTTAACAGCACATATAGGAAGCTGGGGGAGAAGTGGATAAAGAAGGTGGGAGAACAAGGTAGTGGAAATAAAGTCTGATTTCAACTTTTAAAACCAGCACTGCTTGGTCCTATTTATTTCATAGAGAAGCTCACACAAAACAATGGCTGTATTGTGCATTCAATGGCATTAAAATCCCCCTAATAAATTAACAAGTGAAAATTAATGGTCGCTCAGTCCATTAAATCATGTTAATTTTATTTCCATTAAAATAATACAGCAATTACAAGTTTACATTACTAAACCAATATTTATTTTTCAAAAACTCATTTTAATTGGGTTCCTGATGTGATAAGCTTGAGCCACATTCTGTCATTTTCACCGGCTTCTGGCATTTCTCATTAGAACGAAATGACTACTGTATTTGCGGACTTTTTTCCATCATTAAAATTGTCATTTGAAACTTGATGTCCTTGCAAAGACTTTTAAAAATATGTTATTCAAAGCTCTTAACGTCCACGCAGAAACTCGGGCGTATAGGATTTATTTCAGCAAGTGTTAACCAGAGACAGAGAACGCTAGGTCCCACCAAAATTCTGAAATTCCAAGTATCCACAATCACCTCCAAGTTATCCAATTTTTATTGACACTGTTATGTTCTAAGCTAGTATGTCTAAAGTCACTCACTGTTCGCACCGAGGAAACCTGAATTTCAGGTTTGCAATACTAAATGATGTTTTACTTCAAAGGGAGAAAGCTGAACACTGGAATAAATGCTGCACAAAGGTCCCTGGCCCTTCGGTGCATGCTACGAGGTCATATTTACAACAGGACTCCGTTTAATAAAAGGCAGGAGATAGAGACGTCCTGATTCTTGCAGGCAGGTATCACCATGTACCTGATCACGCTGTCGTTCAGAAACTTCCTTTGGATAATAACTCCTGCCCTCGTTTTGCTTTTCCACCTTACAGGGAGCCCTCCCTCCTCTCCCCCACCTCCTCCCACAGAATTAACAGTCTGTCCCCACGTCTCTGGGCGCTTTGTACATCCCCAGGCTGCAGTCCATTTCCTGTATCTTTGGCCAAGTCTATCTTCCAGTCTAGACAGGGAGCTCCTTGAGAACCGGTGCCCTGCCTTGCTCAGTGTAGAAGGTATTTAATAAATGAGTGAATAATTTAGTAATGAACGAACGATAGACACAGGAGGCTAAAACATAATACTTGTATCTGTCAAACTCTCTGGTTTACAAAACATCCCTGCAGGCCTTATATCATCCTGATTTTATAGGTGTAGATGTGAAGGATCTGAGACATTAAAGTGGACTCCTAAATCCGTCCAGATATTACAATCGCAAGGTCCAGGACTTGAATTTTGTGCTCTTTCTTTCTGGCGAAAACAGATGGCTGCCATTATTGTGTTTTCTGACAGTGACTTCTAACAATATTTAAAAGACATATTATAGTCCCCACCTCCTCCCTGAAATCCCTCCTTACTAGAACTCATTTTTTCTTCTGATCGGTGGGAATAAAAACGAGATAGTGGTCAGACGTGCAAATGATGCCTTATGAATGTCTCCCTTACTGAAGTCGAAGCTGCTTACAGGCAGGGGCCGCCTCAAATTTATCTCTGCATCCTCTTCCATTGCCGGCAATATTGACACAGACCTGGGAGGGGGCCAGTCATTATCAATGAATCCACAAAATCCAACCCTGTAACGTTTGATTAGGAACTCGGAGCCAGGGGCTGTCAGTAACATGAATTGGCCCAAACATTTAACCCCTGGGCGCAAGCAGCAAGTTCCAAGATTCCAAACGTCAAGGCAACATCAAGTGGCTCCTGGGTTCAGCCGGAGCTCTGAGCCAACCCCCAGAGTCAGCTACGCACTGTCTGTGGGCCCCTCTTCTTCCCGGCCCCTGTATGTCATTCCCTTAATCAAGGTTAACGAGAGAAAGGAGAGTCGATGGACCACCTCCCTGGCAGCCAGAAGTGGGCTTGCTTCCAACAGGCGATACCAGAATGGTGCTCTGAGCAGCATCGAGAGGGGTGGGTGGACAGGAGACCAAGAAGCCACTCCTGCAGCCTTGGTAAAGGTCTGTCCCCAGACGCCTGAGAAAGGAACCTTAAAGATGACTATCTTTTTCCTCTCTCCCTAGGGTGAGAGTAGCCTGGTAAAGTCCAGGTGGCTAACAGGAGGAGGCCATGTTAGAAGAACGGATTCACAGAGAAAGGGGAGACGGGTATGTGTCAGACCTGGTGTTGGGTTCAATTCCCCCATTTTCCTCTGGACATTGACACAAGAAAGTGCTTTGACATAAGAAAGCCTAAATTCCTTTCCAAACGAACCAGACTTTAAGCTTGGTCCGGCTCCCGGCAACTGGACCAAGGCACAGATCCCATCGGCGAGAGCAGTCATTCTTAAGTGTGCCTGGCTCCTTATTACTGACATAACAGGCACACACCTTCTCTACTTTTCGGTGGTAAATGCGAGGACTCCACTCTTATCATCTGCCAGGAAGACGCCTACTGCTCTACTCAGAGACTCAAGCAGGTGACAAGTAAGATGCTGTTATACAACTTGTCTAAGTTCTGCCCATCCTGCCAGACCTCAGAGTATCCTGATAGCCTCTCTGCTGACGTATCTAAATCAAGCTCTTACCACTTCCTTGGCACTGGTCTCTTTCACACGCCTGGTTATCAGTAAGCCTGTATCGCTCCAGCTCTCCTGACCACTGAGACAGGTTAGAGCTGGCGTAATAACATAAGCAAGCATGCCGTCTGGAAGATCCTAGGATACAGCTGTAATTGCCAAAGGTTGCTGTTGCTGATTGTGATTATACATTAGCCAAAACACTCTCGTCAAATCTCCTTAGACTGAGGTCTTCTGAAACCCCAGGGTAGCTTTAGGCGCCCACTGCCCAACACCCCCCCCCACACCCACACATACACATCATGGGATAATGAGGTTAAACATTTCCCTTGGCCAACTTTCCAAAGCCCTAGTTATGAAAGGTAGCACAGAGAGCGCAGACAATTCGACAAACACCACCACACTCTCTGGGGCTGAGCAGACGTGCTGATATCACTGACGTGAAGGCCAGCTAGCCACCTCCCCCAAGACGTGGCCTTTAGTTTTCTGCCCACGACCAAAACAGTGGCAGCTGTTGCCAAGGGAGACAAGGTGACCCAGAGGCGTGGGCACAGAATCCAGGGATGAAAATCCATTTTGTCTGGGTCCGCCCAACCAACTGGGTTTCCCTGAGAAGAGACTAAAAACAAAATCTACCTTCATATAGGCCCTTGCCAAGGCAGGTAGAAGATGCCCGGTTCCTAAGAGGGTCAGGAGAAGGCCAGGGGCAAGTTAGCTTGAACTCTCAGAAACATCCAGAGCTTTCCTACGCCTCAGGCGGTGGAGGACTTTGGAAGAGGAAAAGGCAGGCCATAGCTATGCCTCCCCAGAGGGTGAACCAGGGGAAGCAAGGGCTCTCCTCCAACCAGTCGCCAGTCATTAGCAACTTTACCAACAAAGATCCACAGCCGCCCCCACCCCAACCTAACAGTGCTCTGGCATTCAGCAAAGAATGTATTCAGAACCTTCGAAGTACAGAGCAGCTTCTGATGGGAAAAGGAGCACATTCGATCCGAGTCCCGAGTCCACTGGGCCAAATCTCTTCCCCTCCCTCCTCCAAAGTTTTCTCAACTTTAAAAAGGAGGTAAACCTGAAGTCTGACGGCCCTTGCTATTTTCCAGGAGTTTCTTTCTTTCTTGATCTCATGAAAACCACGTGAAAGTGCTTTGTAAACTGTAAAATACTTCATGCAGCTGCTCATTTTATAACTGATGCCTTTTTTTTTTTCCTTCTGCTTCAAGGCATAAAGCACTTGTCCTCAATGCACCCAGACAGGTATGGTGGCAGGTTTTGCATTCCCCCCTCCCCGGGGGGGGTGGGGAGGAGAAGTAACCTCATTCCCCCCCCCCCCCCCCACACACACACACCAGAAGGAATAAAGCAGAATTAGGAACCAGAGCTGGGACCAAAACCCAAGGCCCACGACCCCATCCCGTCACACCACCTCCTCTGAAGTGGATTCTGGCTCCCGATCACACACCCAGAACGCACTTCCCAGACAACACACCGCCTTCCCTCCCCCTGTATTGACTGGATCCACCCAGTTAAAAAAATATATATTACTTTTTAAGCCAGCACTCCCACCATATGTGGTATTTATTTCCAGAGGAGGCCCGTTCTGGGTTCCTGTGGACAGATGTGGCTTTGTGCCTGCCTCACACGGCTGGCAGGCCTTGTACAGCTGCCCCAAGCAGGTGGCCGAGGATGCAGTCCACTCGTGGCCCAGGAGGAAGGACAACGATCTCTGTGGGGCTCAAGCCCTGGGGACCCTCTACTCATTCCTCTGCAGCCTGGGACCCCCAAGGACATCCCGCTCCCACGAACGCACACTCCCTTGGTGCAGAATCAGACTTTAAAGGGAGCCTAGAGGGACAGACAGGAGGCTCAGGTGACCCCCGCTTCCCCCCCCCCCCCCACACACACACACCCACACCCCCCGCCACACACCCGAATTCCCAGCCGGGGGCGACTAAGCTAAGAGAGGGCCCTGGGGAGTGGAGAGAAGTCACTGACCCCTTCTATCAGCCATCTGTGAGCTCTCGCCTGACCTAGCTAGCGCGCTGCGGAGGAGAAAGGAGGTCCGGCCAGATGGCAAAGCGCTCGGGGAAGGAGGGCTCTGCAGGAATGCGAGGGCCCATTTGAGGAGGCCCACTTTGGGGTGCGTTTCGTTATCTGATCAGCTCGAAGCTCCCTCTCTCCTACATCAACCCGCAATCTCAGGCTGAAAGCAGGGCAAATAATCCTTTGGAGGAGGGGGAGGAGAGACGACCCTAACCTCTGCCACTTGTCTCTCATTTGAAAGCCCTGCGCTGCAACGAAAGTGCGTGTGTGCAGAGGGGGGCGGGAGACTGGCACAACCGAGTCTAAAAATACTCGATAAAAATGCTAATCCCGAAGGCAAAGAGAGAACGAAGAAGGAATCTGTCAATCACGAGGCTCCCGCTCCTCACCCACAGCCCCAGCTGTACGGACTGCATTCCTGTTGCGGAGGAAAGAAGTGGGGGGACAGGACTGAAGAAAAGAAAGGGAGAGACACCACCACCTCCACGAGCGCGGTCCGCGGGGGCGGGAGGCGGCGGCGGAGGAGGGGCTCCGGCCCGCGGAGCTGAACAAAGCGGGCCTCAACTTCTAGCCCGAAGCTCCCGGGAGTGGGGGGCGGCCAATTCCAGCAGCAACCCCCTTTCCGGGAGGTGAAAAGCGACTGGAAGTGAGAGTGCCCCGCGGAAGCCCCACGCTCTGAATTTTTGCAAATCCAGAGAAGGTTTTGTTTGGGGTCCCCTCCAGCCTCTTCCGGACCGCGATCCCCACTGCCCCCCCCCTTACACACACCCACATACACGCACACACACACACCCTCCCGCTCCAACCCCACCCGGCCCTGCCGCGTCAGGGGGCTGGGCGGGCGCGCCCCCCGGGTCGCTGGGGCCCCCCACCTGGGGATGGTGATGCACTTGGTGTTGACGTTCTGCGTGGTGATGGCCTTCTCCAGTTCGTCCAGCTGCCCGGTCTTCTTGAGCTTCTTGACCAAACTCTTGACCGCCTTCTCGCACCACTTCTCCTCCTGCCCGTTCTGCTCGCCCTTCTTCCAGCCCAGCAGGCGCTTCACGATCGGGGGGGTGAAGGGCAGGATGGACGACATGGCTGGGGAGGGCGCGCGGGCGGCGAGGGGCGCCCCCGGCGGGGCTGGGCGCGGCGGGACTCCGGAGGCGCAGAGGGGAGCTCGGCCGCCCAAACTTCGCCTCAACTCTCGGCGAACTTGCCCGCGCTCCGGGCCGGGCCGCGGCGCTGCAGCCAGCGGGGCTCGGCGCGCGGCCCTGCGCCCCGAACGGCTCCCGCGGCGGGAAGAAGGGCGGCGGGGAGGGCGGGCGGACGACTGCGGCGCCGGGTCGGGAAGGCCCCGAACGCGGGGCGGAGGCGGCGGCCGCGAGACTCGGAGTGGCAGAAGAAAGTTTGGGTTTCCGCACGGGGTAGCTGCTTGGGTGCCGCCTCCAGGAAGGAAAGTCCAACCCCCAGCCAAACTTTGCTCGCCTCGCTCGCTTTGATGCGCAGATCCCTCCGCCTCGGCAGCCTCGCCTCCCCGCTCCCCTCCTCCTTCCCGGCTCGCTCGCTCGCTCGCTCGCTGGGCCGGCCCGGGGCGTGCGCCGCGCTCCCGCTCCCGCTCCCGCTCCCGCCCGCTCCCAGTCTGTGTTTCATGCAAATCCGCGTGCAGCCTCCTTTCCAAGCGCTGTCACCGCCCCCTCGCCGCCGCCGGGGCTCCCCGCCTCCTCCCCCGCGCCCCGCCGCCTCCTCCCCCGGGCGCCTTGCCCACCCCCAGCCTCCGGGAGGGCGCCCGGCCTTCCCCCGCTCGGCGCAGAGCACGCCCACGTGGGCGACCGCGGCCGGCGGCTGCCCTGGCTGGTGCGCGCGGGACCCCGCGCGGCCCCGACCTCAAGTCCGATGGGCGCCGGGAGGAAGTCGTGGGAACGGAGCGGCGAGAGGGGAGGGCTGGGCTCCTGCCGTGGCGTCCACTCTCGGCACCCACACTCAGGAAGCGCGGCTGCAGTGGCGGGCCGGAGGGGGTTAGATTGGCAGCGAGTGAGCGCCGGCCGGAGGCTGGCGGGGCACCCCTGGGGGCACCCCGGTCGGAGGAAGGGCGCGCGGAAGGTTGAGGCCCAGGAAGTCGGGGCGCGCACTTGGACGCGTGCGCGCTGATCCCGGGAAGGGGCCTTGGCGGCGCCGGCGACCCGGGAGCTGTTTTTTTAAAATTCTCTCATCGGTGAGATCACACCGGCCGAGAGCCCCGAGCCTGTGTGCGTGCGAAGGAGGGATTTGGGATGGGGCGGAGGGGGGGAGGGGTGTGCTCTCAGAAGTGGAGATTTGGGGATCCCAAAGACTCCCTGGACAACAGCCAGGGCCAGGGGTCCCTTGGGTCTTGTGAATCAGGTCCCGGGCAGAAAATGGGCCTCAAAGACATCTGTTGAGTTCAGGAAGGAATGAATGGGGGCGCTTTAGAATTTATCCTGGGGGAGGGGAGATTACATTACTGCGTGGTTGCAATCCGATGATACAAAAAAAAAAAAAAAAATCCGAAATTCGACGCCCCCCAAACTAACTGGGACAGAGCTTTGTTTCCAAAGCTGTGAACTCGCAAAAAGGGGGAGTACTCGGGAGGTTTATGTTAAGCAAAGAAACACCAGGATGCTGGGGGGAGCCCGGGGCTTTTCTCGCCACCGGCCGAATTCGGGGGCTTCCAAGCGCCACACCCGCCCCCACCACCGGCAGCTGCTTTCTGGAGTCACCTCGACCCTCGGGGTGTTTATCCTGCTGCCCCTCCCCTGCCAGGCCTCTAGCCCGACGTCTAAGGTCTTTGTTTGTTTTTAACAGCAGGAAACCCCCCTGGTGGGAAAGACGTTATCCGCTAGCGGGTGGGGAGTTACAAAGCCCTGTGAGGTGTGGCCCAATCCACAAAATCGGCCCAGAAGCTGCAGGGGTCCCTGCCGTTGAAGAGAATGGCCCCCCACAGGCCTGTCAGCTGCTGCTGCAAAGGGCTGTGCTCTTCACACTCGCCTCCTAACTCCCCTGCCACTCGCCGCTGAGAACCCCTGAACCCCGGTTGGGGCTTTCCCCCTAGTCCTCCTCGAGTAACCCGCAGCCACTGTAGTATCCGGTTGCACTCCCTTTTCCCCAGCCCTCATCAAAAAAGCAAAGGAAAGAGCAATCAGCCTTTATCGATGGCTTTCTTCAGGCCAGGTAACGCAAATGGTGCCCTCTCATTTAATCCTCGTAATGGCCTTCCAGGTGGCTGTTCCGTGCCTCCCCCGTCCGGATGCGGCACCTGCGGCACAGAGACGTTTACAATACTGACTCAGGATTCCAGGCGGCCCCGCTGGAATTTGAACCCCAGGCTCTGTGAGGCCAAAGTCCACATTCTTGCCTTTGCGTTCAGCTAACTGCCTTGCAGGGTCCTGGAAGACAAAGATGACATCCCTGATAGAGCTCTTTGCAAAACAAAAGTTCTTTACCTAGGTGCACCGTTGTGGCAGGACAAGGAATGTTTGCTCGAGTATTCAACAGGGCTCCGACCAGCTTTCCTCCGGACCTCGTGCGGTAGCCACGGGAATCTAGTATGAAAAGCTTTGCAAGCAGTCAAGTGCTGTGAAGGGATGGAACCCACATCTTGGGGCCCTGCTGGTGCCATGAAGGGTGGTGTGCGGGTTAAGCGAGAACAGCTCCTCCGTGTTACAGCCCTCCTCTTCATTTCTGGGCAGACGGAAAAGGAAGCCACAGGCCCCTATCCTCAGCCTAGAGACGCAGCAAGGCAAGGAAGTGTGTGCCTGGGAGAAAGGGCCCCTGCAGTCACCGTCTCCTCGGAGAACATTAATCTTAACCTGAACATCAACTCATGCAGCTGGGACTGTGGAGGGGCAGATAGAGGACCTCCAGGTCCGTCCGTGACTTGATCTGACTTTTTACCCTGGCTCCCTCCCTCCCTTCACTTCGCTGAGCATCTCTCAGCTGTAAGAATGGAGCAAACAGCTGTTACTGTGCAAACACGGTGAGTCTAGAAAGAGCTCTCCTGCAACGCAAGCCTCTTGTTCTGCGCAAGCAGAAGCCACAGTCTGGTGGAGGGAGGCGACGGGCACCACGGAAGCAAGGAGCCAGAGATCTGAGAAGTAAATGAAGTGGAAGGGCCTGGGGGGTACCTAGCCCTGTAACATCACGGCATGGGAAAAACCCCTCTTTCAGCCCTCCCATTTTCCCGAAGGGGAGGAAATGACTAGTCAGCAGCTAGTGTGGCTGACCCATGCTTTCGTGCCCTTCCTTCGCATGCCATCATCCGTGTGACAGGGACAGCTGTGCGTGCAGAAACACAGTGCTGGGACCCACATGTGAGTCCAGCAAGTGCCGTTTCTGGGGCTAGTCCTCTCTCCTCTGGGCTTAGTCTCTCCACAAGAAGAACTGAGGGGCCAAGCCCAGTTTCAACCGAGCAGTGAGGAGAGCTGAGTGATAGATGCTTCCCACCGCTTAAGAGGACCCTGCATGCTCCTTTGACTTTGGGCGGTGAATGGGTGGGCGGCTCCGGATGGATAGGAGCTCTGTTCTGGCGCCTGGTCTCCTGGGGCCCAGCCAGGCCAGCTTTTGCAGAGGTTGTCCTTGGAAGGGAAACATTAGCCCAGTTAATTTTTCATCACCGTAAGTGCAAAGTTCAAGAGAGGTGGGATGGGGGCCGGAGGCAGCGACTCTGTTTCCCTGGGAATAGCCAGTCCTATCAGGAATGGCCTCGCAATGGACTTGCCAAAGGGTTTTCATCTATTTGGAGAGGCTCCCAGGTGGAACCCTGGAAAGAGACAAACGCATGACTTCAATTCTGATTGTTTTTCCATTAGCTAAAGGGTGTTTAATCCACAAGTGGTACATCTGGAAAGAGCTTTGATATTGTTCTGCCTTCACTTCACACAGACATCAAGCGACATGTGGTGAAGGGAGGTGATTGGCAGTCTGGACAGAAGTCAGGATCTAGGCAGGCCTAGAACTCTCCTCGGAGTGCCCTCACCTGAGAAAGAGCGCCTCTGTCTGTAGCGGTGGGCGGCACCTTATACCTGTGAGCTCTCCCATGGCTCCAGACAGAGCTGGGGTAAACTTCTAGCTCTCCCACTTCCAGCTCTGTGATTGTGGGCAAGTCCCTTAACTATCGGTATGTCAGTTTCCTCTTCCATATAATGGAAATAATAATCACATCCGCCGCTTAGGGCTGCTGGAAGGAATCAAATAACCCATGTGGAGAGCTTGCCACAAGCACATAGTATGTTCCCAATATACATGGATATGGTTGATACTTACCACAGCCTACTATGCAGAAGTTAGAAGCAGTAAGTTCTGCATACACAAAGCAAACAGAGGAATCTTAAAAACAGTTCCAAGTGAAAATAGTAACACAGAGTAATGTGTTAGGTAAGTAAGTAATGCTACTTACGGAAAAGATTACACATGCACAAAACAACTGTGTGCATTGTGAAAGGTGTCTTAAACAAGACGATATACATTGACACGCTTCACACTGATTAGTATGGTGTTATTTTAAAACACACACACATACACAAAATAACAAGTGTCTGAGAAGATGAGACACTGTAGCCCTTGTGCATGGCTGATGGGAATGCAGAATGATGCAGCCACTGTGGTAAATGGTATGGTGGTTCCTTAAAAAAAAAAAAAATAAAGAAATACCCCTTGATCAAGCACTTTCACTTCTGGGTTTATACTCAAAGGGAGCAAAATCAGGGACTCAGGTATTTGTACACCCACATTAATAGCAGCGCCATTCGTGATAGCCAAAAGGTGGAGGCAATTCTAGTATCTACTAATGGAAGAAGGGATAAACAAAACGTGGCATATACATGCAATAGAATATCATTCAGCCTGAGCAAGGAAGGAAATCCTGTCCGATGCTACTGTGTGGATGAATCTTGAAGACATTGTGCTAAGTGAAATAAGCGAATCACCAAAGGACAAACTCTGTCTGATTCCATTTATACAAGGTACCTGAAATAGTCAAAGTCATAGAGATAGAAAGGATGGTGGTTGCCAGGGGCTAGGGAGAAGGAAGAATAGGGGACTCGTGTGTTATGGGTACAGAGTATCAGATGGGGAAGATGGAGAGAGGGTTCTGGAGATGGATGGTGGTGATGGTCATGCAATAATGTGAATCTGCTTCATGCCACAAAACTGTGCATTTGCAAATAGCTAAAATGGTCATTTTTAGTTAGGTACATTTTACCACAATAAAAGGCATATACAGGGAAACATTTTGAGGGTGGACCTATGGGAACGGGGGATGAGGCTAAAGGGGAAAATCTATGAATTTGTGCATTTGTAGTGATGAAGTGCGGGGTAATGAGGAGTGTGATTAACCTCACCCTCTGTTCCAGAGCTGAAGTAGTACAGTGCTCAATCCATGGTAGTCAATGTACTAATTCATTGTTCTCTAGTTTGCTCATAAGGTAGAGCCTTTGGTTTCTGGAACCTTCCAGCCTCTAGTGATCATATCTCACATTGGGAGAACCCAGCCAAAAATATTTAAGATGTCCCACCTTGCAGCACCTGGGTGGCTCAGTCGGTTAAGTGTCCGAATTCCGCTCAGGTCATGATCTCACAGTTTGTGGGTTTGAGCCCCGCATCGGGCTCTGTGCTTACAGCCCAGAGCCTAGAGCCTGCTTCGGATACTGTGTCTCCTTCTCTCTGTGCACCACCCCACCCCCCCGCTTGTGCTCTGTCTCTCTCTCTCTCTCAAAAATAAACAAACACACACAAAAATGAAAAACAAAATGTCCCACCTCATGGCAACCCCGTAGGAACACAAAGACTCCAGTTTTGCACCATCTGACAGCTTAGGGAACTGAGGGTCAGGGGACTAATACCACTTGTGGGTCTGCTCTTTGCCAGGCTCTGGGCCCCGGACCTCAAGGATAGGGTCTTGTTTGAAGTTCTCACAGTTGCCACAAGATGGTTGTCACTGTGGCCACTTCCTAGAGCAGGGACCACAGAAACCCAGGGAATTCAGCGGCAGTCGCCCAAAGTGGACAGCTAACCCTAGACTGCCAGCCCAGCATGGGTTCTTCTGTCCCTGGAGCCCCCTAGCAGGCTTCCTGGTGGTGTTGAGGACAGAGCATCCCTGGGAGAGGAGACTATCCCTAAAGGAGCTCGAGCATAGGCGCTAAGGAAGGTACTGAGAGGGACCAGATCTGACCTGGGGAGCTATGGGGACAAGACATTGGACTTAGGGTGAGGTATGGCCACCTGCAGCTGTGTGCACACCGAGGTGTGGGTCCAGGACTGCAGGGGTGGGGGGAGAGGAAGGGTCTTCGGGCAGGTGGTAGGAGCCCACGGCAGGGTTCACAGAGCTATTCTGAGATCTGCATGAGCTCCTTGCCAGCATTCAGAACTTGTAGGAGTTGGGGGCTAGGAGAGAATCCCGATAGGCACATGGGTGTATGTGTGTGGGGCGGGGGTGGCTTGACTATTGTGTATATGCTGATATGTTGGTCAGTCTGTATATGCAGGTGTTGTTGAGATTCTCGTGTGTGTGTGTGTGTGTGTGTGTGTGTGTGTGTGATGTCTATGCCCATGCCTCTGAGATCTGTCTTGTTTGAATCACATTATTTCACAGAGTCCAGCCTTACACGTGTAAGTGAAACAGGTATAAGTTTTGTGAGTTTTCTCCCAAGGCCCATGTGTTTTTGTGTTTGCATCTTACATGCCTGTTTGTTTGTAGAGGTCGCTGTGTTTGCCCTTTCTTATTTTCTGGGATAATAAGAGTCACAAACAGAGCCTTGGCTCAGGCCCAGGCTCTCCTCCAGTCCAGGGTTCAGTTTATAATGTGAACCTAAAAAATGCTAGTTAGAAAATTGTTGGCTCATTATAATTGCATTTATTTATTTTCTTAAATCTTTTTAATGTTTATTTTTGAGTGAGAGTGAGACAGAGCATGAGCAGGGGAGGGCCAGAGAGAGGGAGACAAAGAATCTGAAGCAGGCTCCAGGCTCTGAGCTGTCAGCACAGAGCCTGACAAGGGGCACGAACCCATGAACCATGAGAACATGACCTGAGCCAAAGTCAGACGCCTAACCGACTGAACCACCCAGGCGCCCCTAACTGCACTTACTTTTAAAAGCACACACACATACAGAGAGCCACCAAAGAGTGGTATGCCAAAATGAAAATGTAGTTCTACAAAGGCAATGAGATCATATCCCTTTAAATTATTCTTAATATATTGGCATGCTATTTTTAGTTTTGTTTTCTTAATGTGTATTTGTTTTTGAGAGAGAGAGAGGCAGAGAGAGAGGGAGACACAGAGTAAGAAACAGGCTCCAGGCTCCAAGCTGTCAGCACAGAGCCTGACATGGGGCTCGAACTCATGAACTGTGAGATCATGACCTGAGCCTAAGTCGGACACTTAATCAACTGAGCCACCCAGGCACCCCGGCATGCTATTTTTATATTAAAAATGAATAAAATATACCATATCACAGTTACACCTCAATTTGTAAAAAGATTTATAAATTTTTTTCATGTTTATTTATTTTGGAAAGAGAGAGAAAGAGAATGGGGGAGGCAGAGAGAGAGGGAGACACAGACTCTGAAGCAGGTTCCAGGCTCTCAGCTGTCAGCACAGACCCCGATGCGGGGCTTGAACTCACCAACTGGGAGATCTGAGCCGAAGTCAGACACTCAACAGACTGAGCCACCCAGGCGCCCCTTAAAAGGATTTAAAGGAGAGAAAGAAAAGGATGTGTAGGATGAAAGTGGAGTCAGCTGTCTTCAGCGTGAGGACCGTAGGTTCTGGAAAGTGGAAAGGAACCCGAAGGTGGGGCTTCAGATTCCCTGTCAGGTCTGAGACAGCTGCTCATGCTCCAGGGGGCCCGTCACTCCTTGTGTGCAGTCAGGCCCTGGGTATGTGAGAGGAACAGACTCCTTACCACTCAAAACAACACACACACCTAGGGTACTCTGCATCTTGTATACAACTCAGCATCTGAAAACAAACATCCTGTGGGTGACTCAGACTTTGAAGGAATGAAATAGAACTGAAGGAAACAAGGAAAAGCTGTCCCTCTCCCAAGAGATTCACCCTCACTGAAAGGCGGGATAGATGAATTTGGTTGTGTGCTTTGTGACAGAAACAAAATGTTTTCATTGCAGGGAAATCTTTCAAAGTTTATAATGACATCAGTAATGAAGGCTGTCTGCAATAAAAAGAAAGCAGTGAGGGGCGCCTGGGTGGCTCAGCCGGTTAAGCGTCTGACTTCGGCTCAGGTCATGATCTCACGGTTCGTGGGTTCGAGCCCCGCGTCGGGCTCTGTGCCGACAGCTCAGAGCCTGGAGCCTGCTTCGGATTCTGTGTGTCCCTCTCTCTCTGCCCCTCCCCTCTTCTCTCTCTCTCTCTCTTTCAAAAATAAATAAACATAAAAAAAATAAAAAAGAAATAAAGCAGTGAGGTACTTACTGATCCACGCTGTGGCATGATGACTTTGAAAACATAATGCTAAGTGAAAGAACAAGTTGCAAAAGGCCACATGCTGCACGATTCCCTTTCTGTGAAATGCCCAGAATAGGCCAATATGCAGAGACACAAAGTGGATTACTGGCTGCCAGGGGGTGGCGGTGGGGGAGGGGCCCAGAGTTTCCTTCTAGGGTAGTGAAAGTGGTCTAAAATCGACCAAGGTGATGGTTGCACAACTCTTGGAATATACTGAACACCAGCGAATTGTTCATTTTGAAATGGGTGCATCGTACGATATGCACGTTTTATCTCCACAAAGATGCTTTTAAAAATAGCACTAAGGGCTACTAAGGTCTTACAAGTGCTGGGCCCCGTTCTAAACATGTCACGTGGGAGACATGAACTCATTTTTACAACTGCCTGGAGTTGGCAGGATGTTACCATCCGCTTCCCAGATGAGGACACTGAGGCAGGATGAGGTGGCCTCACTTAGACAATCCAAGCACCCTGCTAGGTGGCCCTTGGCCTTAACCATGTGAAAACAAACCACAACCACTAACTAAAAATAACCACGCCACAGTCACCTGCTTTTTCATTGAATAGACTGTGGACATCCTTCTATGTCAACAAATATACTCCGACTACATTCCTTCCAGTGACTGGGGAGGATTCTGTCACACAGATCTGTCATAATTTGTTACCCCGGTCTCTCAAGATTGGCTATCTAGGTTGCCCCCAATTTTTTTTTAGTATTAAGGACAGTGCGGCTTTAAACATTTTGGGGCGCTTGCCTTGTGTACGTCTCTGTTTACTTAGAGTAAGTGCCTGGAAGGCGAACTAGAACTTTTGGTGCCCTTTACAAAGGGCCCCCCAACCACATCAGCTTTACGAAGTGAGGTCCCTCCTGAACACATTCTTTTCTTTCTGTGTCCCTCAGTGTCAATCATTCCACTCAAGGGGACCACGCTTCATTTTAGCCCTGACTTTTGTTGTTGCTGTCAGTTTCTTCTGAAATCAACCAAGGAAAAAGGGTCTGCTGAAGGAAACGCCTCTCGGCACGGAGCCGGGGGCTTCCTGCAAAGGTAAAGAATCCCAGGCTGTCACTGTCGGCAGGCGGTATAAAGATACGTTTTTCAGACCTCTTCCCCTGCTCTCCCATAGGTGTCTGTGTATCCCAGAGCCAGGTGCTTGCCTCCTTTCGTTTACATCCTTCCCCTGGGTGATCTGATTCACCCTGGAGTCCTACGTGACCTGAACGCACTAACTCCCAGCTCTAAGGAGCTCAGTCTCAAACTGTCGCCTGGACACGAAAGGCCCACAGTCATCTCGAGTCTCTGAACTCATCCGCGCCTCCGTAAACCTCCTTCTCAGTCCTCCGTCCTCCTGAGCGATCGCCAGTGTCCCCAGCCATCCCACCAGCAACCTAGAGACACCTCCCTCCTCTCACCCCCACGTCCAATCTGTCACCAAACGCTGTGGAATCCACCTCCCTGTCTTCTGGCCTCCATCGTAATTCAGGGGCCTGTCACTGCTCACCACCGATTATCACAGTGATTTTCTCATTGCCTCCATTCTCCTCTTGCTGCCAAAGTGAGCGTTCTAGGACACAAATCTAACCTCACACATCTATGTCTCACTGCTCCTAAAAGATGCTTTGTAGTGACTTCCTATTGTCTACAGCAGTGCTGTCTACTGAAATATAGGAGAGTGACAAGTCATTTTACACTTTCCCCAGGCCGTGTTAAAAAAAAAAAAAAAAAAGGAAAACAGAACAGGTCAAGTTTGATAATTTATTTAATCTAAGATATCCAGTATATCATCATTTCAACGTGTAATCAATAGAAACAAATCTCTGTTTTATGTTCTTTTTTGCATAGCCTATGAAATCTGCTGTGTGTTTTACACTTAACCTCCCAATTTGGACTGGCCCCATTTCAAGTGCTCAATAGCCACATGTGGCCAGTGGCTGGCTACCCTGTTGGAGAACACTTGTCTAGAGAAGAGTTCCTAGTCCTTGACATGGAGTTCCAGGCACTGGGTGATGTGACCCAGCCCATCTCTGCTTTATCCCGGGTATTGTGCCCCACACCACATCTTCCCTCCAGGAATCACAGATATCCCCTATTCTTTCACGCCTCTGTGCCTTTGCTCATGCCTTCAGAGTCTTTTCCGTTCCTGCCGTCTCCACATCCCCCCTCTCTAGCTGCATGAACACCTCCTCCTCATCTGAGATGAGGTTCAAGCCCTTCATGAAGCCTTCACTTCTAGAACTAAGCCCCCCCTCAACCCTGTTCAGACCTTCATGCTAATACCTGGAACTTGGGAGTCCGTTTATCTGTTTATTTAACCGATCCATTATACTAGATATTAAACCCCTTAAGGTCGAGGGATCCTGTCTTGCTTTTCCTTCCCCAGCACCTGTGCCTGGGGTGAAGGAGTTAATTGATAATTAGAAAGCTGAGGCCCTGGGGCACGTGGGCGGCTCAGGCAGTTAAGCATCTGACTTCGGCTCCGGTCATGATCTCACAGTTTGTGAGATCGAGCCCCGCGTTAGGCTCTGTGCTGACAGCTCAGAGCCTGGAGCCTGCTTCAGAGTCTGTGTCTTCCTCTCTTTACCTCTCCCCTGCTCAAGCTCTGTCTCTCAAGCGCTCTCTCTCTCTCTCTCTCTCTCTCTCTCTCAAATATAAACATTAAAAATTAAAAAAAAGAAAAGAAAAGAAAATCGAGGCCTAGAAACATCAAGTGATGTGCTTATGGTCTCATAACAAAAACGTGGCCTCCTGAGTTACACTGCAGGCTCTCAGCCCAGCACTCATTCGGCCAGTGGGTCAGGGGACATCAGAAAGCCTCTTCTGCGGGACATGCCTGCAAGGAGTTCCGTGAAGGTTGGTTTGAGGTGTCGGTTGCTAAAATCCAGGCAACGTGAACCACAGTCCTGCTGTTGCTGGTACAGATTCAGCTTTGGCCGCACTGTATTTTCCCATCCTCAGATAATTGCCAGGAAATGACAGAGGCCAAAAGAGACATAGGGGCAGGGTGCGGGATGATACAGAGCTGTGGATGGGGACTGACTTCACTCACAGAGGAAGGGGATGGCTGTGAGGGGGGGGGGGGCAGCGTTTCCTCTGAAGCTCTGGGAGCTTGGCTGACTGGTAGAATGGCCAGCCCAGAGTGCCGGCTGGCCTGGGGTGTGGTTCTGGGGGTGGACCCGCTCCCTACCTGCAGGCCAGTCACACCCCCATCTTCAGTGTCCTCATCTGTGAAGGGGAGGGTTTGGACTGGCCGTAGGTACCATGCCCACCTACACTCCTTTGCATTCCCCACGGCAGACATTGCAAATGGATTTCCTGAGTTCTTTCCCACCCTGGGATCCTTCTTTGAGCCCTGCCTACAAGCTGCTCGGAGCTGTCATTCTTCTAGCTGAAGAAGCCGGTTTGCCTTTGAGACTCTTCTAGCTCTGCCCTTCGAATTCCACAACAGGCACATTCCTCTGGTCTTCGGGAATCCCCTAACTGGATGCAAATGACTGCGGGAGAGTAACACCTCGCGTTCTTGTCAGCTCTAATCACAACCTATTCTCAGGGCCTGATCCTGCCAAGGCCACCCAGGAGGCCCCGGGAAGAGAAGCTAGGAGAGGAGGTGGCAGAAGGAAAGGAGATCCAGCACCCACCGGAGGCGTCCAGACACACGATTCCACTTTCGTTCGTGAGCACACTGGGCCTGCTGCCCGAGCATCCATTGTGGGCACACTTGCTCGGGGCACTTTGCAGAAGAAATGGCACAAGACCAGAGCCTGGCTGCCTACCCTTGGGTGGCATGCAGTTTAATTTGGGAGCCAGGAAGTAAGAGCTCTGTCGTCGCTGACTTGAATAGACAGAATGGGAACTCGTGTATTTAATCAATGGATTGTGTCACCGAGTATCCGGGACAGCACCTGGCACAAAGTAGTCTCTCAACGAATATTTGAATGAGTGAGTGAGTGAATGAATGAATGAATGAATGAATGAAAAACGAACACACATACACACTACCAGAGATACACTCTCCACCCTTGAACCTTAGCTGGGTGGGGTTGAGCTCCCAGCCGGCACAGGCTCATATTTTCATTGTTTCCTCCTGCATTTCTTTCGATGTTTTCAAGTGAGGCCACGTTACCTTAGCTTGCTGTCTAAAACACACACAATCATACACTCCCCTTCAAATTCAAGTCCCGCTTTCTGTGGCCTTGTGTGTTACACCTTCATCAAGTGTATTTTTGCCATTGTTGTTATTTTGTGAGCAGAGCCAGGCCAGTGTTTTTGTAGGAATGAGTTGCCCAGACAATGCATCTAATGGGGCTGCGTCGGGAGATCTTACAGTCTCTCTGTGGAATCCCATCTTCTGTAAAGTTGGGGGGGTCCAGGCCCAGCATTCCAGCCTTTTAGTCCAGGGGTAGGAGCTGATCCTTCTGTGGGAAACTTGTCCACCAGGGCCAGTCAGCATCAGGAATCAGTCCACACCTGGCCAGTTGAGGAAACTCCAAACACGGATACGAATTACGAAAGGGAACAATGCATTTTTCTCTTGCTGTCCCTTCAACCTGGAGCTCAGTGAGGTTGCCCTTGTCCGTATGTGTGCACCTGCACTGGGCACAGAGCCTGTCCACGCAGTACTGCTTGGATTTAGTCCTCTTCTGGGAAGCGGTCACACCTCGTCCGATCTAGAAGATGTGTGCTGAGGACGCACGATGCGTGAGGCCCCCTTGGCAGACTGGGTGACCCAGGAGGCAGAGCCAGTGCCGCTTCGGCCAATGGCCAAACCACCCGCTCCCCTTTCCTGACCCACTCCTGGCCCAAGAGAAAATTTCAGCTTCCTTGTATTCATCCAGGATTTTGCAATCAGAATCTCTAGAAGGAATCTATTTTGAGTTCAGCACACATGGACGGGTGGCACTTTTTCTGTGTTAGAACTGAACAGTTAGAACTGTTTTGGCTTGAATTTCATACAAGAAACCTGGATCTTTCCAGGGCATCCGGGGGGTCTTAGCCCAGCCCCGTCCTAGTGACAGCGTCTATGAGAATGCAGACATGACCAGACAAGTTCTCCAGTGCGAGGCCCACACAGTGCAATTACCACAGTCTCTCCAAGCCCTGTTCTGCTGCTCTAAAGCTGGTGGGAGGAGCGAGGGATCCCTGTGACCACACTGCCAGGTCACTACAGTTCCAAAGCCCTGGGCAGGAGCCATAGGGAGTGCCCATGTTCCCTGGGACCAACACCATCATGTCCAGGGACTAGAGGTGGCATCCTAGAAACGTTCCGCTAAAACCAGAATCTGCTGATCCGGGAGTCAAGGACTAAGGCTCCTTTCCCAGCTCTGCCAGGATTGACTAAGGCTCCTTTCCCAGCTCTGCCAGGATTTCCACTGAGATCCTACATTCAAGGGTCCTTTCTAAATGCAAACCCTACTTGCTGTGGTGTATGATTCACAAGAGCATCAAAGAGCTTCCCTGAGAGTCACGCGCTCACCTATAAAACGAGGTAATAAACACACCCGAGGGAGTAGATGCGAATGCCTTTGCAAAGCTACAGGGTGGTGGGCCAAGATAACCTGCTCTGGCATCAGGCTCTTCCCCCTGCCCCACCCTCCTGACTACGTGCCTCCTCGACAGTGACAGTGACCAGTGACGATGGCCACTTAGGTTCGTTTACATAACAGCTCCTTAAACCCCTCCCCTGACCCCAGGGCCTTCCTATGAAAGGTCCAACTCCAGAAGTTGAACAAATCCAGATAAATGTGGGGAAAAGAATCAGGGGTTGATTCCAGCACTGGTTTTACAAAAGGCTGGAGACTAAAGCAGGGCTCCCCTCCTCCGTGGGCGTATCTTCCTCTTTCCTCAGAAGGGCCAGCAGGGAAAGACGGGGGCCATGGATGAGGGAGTCCTGGTCCTTGCAGCTCACTCCCCCTCCTCCCCAGGCACAGGTGGGTTCTCCCTGTCCTCCAAAGTGCTCCCCCTCCCCAGGTCTGAGATGAAGAGTGGGGTGCCGCGAAAAACAGGTTTTGGATTTCTTTGACCTGGGTCTAAAACTGCACTTCCCCATCCACTTTACCAGGTTAAGACATGGCTCCAGTGTGAACTAATTTCCCCATCTCTGGGCTATGCTATGGCAAATAACTTACTCATGAGTAATGTGGCCATGTTTGTGCAGAGTTTATTTAGATAAGAAAAACAACCCCAGGCCTCATGGGAAGGGCTCTGCAGAGCCAACCCTGTTTCCTGGGCCTGCCTGGAAGGGCCAGGCCTTCGGGCTGCTGGAGTGGCCCTAGAAGGGCTCCTGAAGAGCCCATCTGCCCCCAGACATCTCTGGGTCCTGCCCCAGGGAGTAAAGGTGAGGGAGGGAGCAGAGGGTGATGGACAGGAAAGCTGAGAGTGGGGTACGGGTCAGCTCTGACACTGCAATTGTGCAGCCCTGGGTAAGACACCCCCAGTCTCTGTGTCTGAGTTTCCCCCTTTTTGAAAACGGTGGGTTCGCGTCAGGCTCTGGGCTGATGGCTCAGAGCCTGGAGCCTGTTTCTGATTCTGTGTCTCCCTCTCTCTCTCTGCCCCTGCCCCGTTCATGCTCTGTCTCTCTCTGTCCCACAAATAAATAAACGTTGAAAAAAATTAAAAAAAAAAAAAAAAAAAAAGAAAACGGTGGGTTGGGGGCGGGTAATGATAAAGCATCTGCCCCACAGAACGGTCAAGGAGATGAAGAGACTCTGTAAGAGAAAGTACCTTGTAAACTGTGGAGGGCAACGCACAGGTTATTTAGTAATGAATTGTTTGGCTTAAGGCTGTGTTTTCCGGCCACACATACCTGTGGGCACCACGCTGGGTGGCGGAGGCACGTGTCCAGGTCCCGAATCTGCTACCTACCAGTCACGGGACCTCTTGAGCCTCCTTCAGCTTTCCGAGCCTCCGTATTCTCCTCTGAAAAGTGGGGATGGTCATTCCTCCCTGGGTAATCGCAAGGCTCTGCCATGCCAGGTTGGGAGAGAAAGACACGTGAAAGTGGTTTGTGAACCGGAGACCGGTGCCAAGTTGGTCAATAGGTTGCCAGTCAATCGGTCAACCAGTGCTTAGGGAGCTGGACGCTGAGGGCCCGGGAGTGAGGAGTCCAGCTGGAAGAAAAGAAAAAGGCACCTGCCGTAGGGAGCGAAGGAAGCACGCACAGCGGGCCGAGGGGCAGACCGGCTTGGGCTGGAGGGGGCAGCCCTCACCTCCGCCCAGTTGACACAGCCTGAAGGTACCTGGAACCCTTTGCGGGCAATGCCCTGACTCCGTTACCTGTTCTTCAACTTCATGAAACAGCAGATTCCAGCTTTCCAGGGAAGAGTTCAACAGAACCGCACGTCATAACGCAGGAAAGCAGATTTGCTCGGGCGGAAACGGGTCGGGGCTCGGAGGCAGGGCTAGCCCGCACCCCCACCCCACCCCACCAGCTGTCTGTTTCCCCAGTCCTGCTCCTCAGCAGCCCGGAGGCTCCTACTCTGCGTGCCGAGCCTCAACGGCTCTCCCGCCACAGCCGCGTGGGTGAAGTGTGCACATACAGATGCTCTTGCACGAGGAGGCACCCGGATGCGTATTTATGAAGCGCTGTTACTGATGGCGAACGCTGGAAACGACCTCGATGTCCGTCCACAAGAGAAAGGGCAAACAGATGGCGTTATATGTATACTGTGTAAATAACTTAGCTCCAGTGAAACTGAATGGGAGCTCCCCATATCAACCAAGACGCATCTTATGAAGGTACTGTTGGGCTCAACAAGCGGGGAGCAGAATATGCTATTATGTATTATTATTATATATTATTGGCGTAGCACCTAAAAATATACAAAACAACATTGTGTACGCTTAGAGATATATCACGTGTAGAGTATGAAGGTGTGCGTGGAAAATAATGAAGCTTCTAGAGAAAAAATAGCAGAATATCTTCATGACAAAGGCGAAGATTTCTTTTTTTAATTTTTTTTTAAATTACATTTATTTATTTTTGAGAGACAGAGTGAGACAGCGTGCAAGTGGGGGAGGGGCAGAGAGAGAGGGAGACACAGAATCCGAAGCAGGATCCAGGCTCTGAGCTGTCAGCACAGAGCCCGACACAGGGCTCAAACCCACGAACTGTGAGATTATGACCTGAGCCGACATCAGATGCTTAACCAACTGAGCCACCCAGGTGCCCCAAAGGTGAAGATTTCTTAAACAAGATATGAAAAGAATTAACCATGTGGGCGCCTGGTGTGGCTCAGTCAGTTGAGCATCTGACTCTTGATTTCAGCTCAGGCCATGATCCCAGAGTCGTGGGATCGAGCCTCTCACGTAGGGCTCTGTGCTGAGCTTGGGGCCTGCCTGGGACTCTCTCTCCCTCCCTCCCTTTGCCCTTCTCCCCACTCACATGCTCTTGCTGTCTCTCTCAAATTAAAATAATTAAAATAATGAATTAATTTAAAAAAAAGAACTAACCAGGGTCACCACTACCCTAGGCAGCTGGGATGCATTATTTCCCAGCAATTCCCATCTTACAAGAGGAGGAGTTGAGACTTGGAGGTGAAGTGACCATCCTCAAAGTCACAGAGCTTGTCTGTAGTGGAGCTGGGGTTAGACCCAAGTCCTACCTTTTTCCACCATGCAGGAGCCGTTCCGGTCCCCTCTGCCCTGCCCCACATCCTCTTCTGCAGCCACAGCCTCTTTGCCTCTGCTAAGTCTCTCTTGTGCTTACTCACTGTCCAGTCTGCACCCTTGAAATGACTCTGTCCCCATCTGTATTTTAAAGGTCCAGGGGCGCCTGGGTGGCGCAGTCGGTTAGGCGTCCGACTTCAGCCAGGTCACGATCTCGCGGTCCGTGAGTTCGAGCCCCGCGTCGGGCTCTGGGCTGATGGCTTGGAGCCTGGAGCCTGTTTCCGATTCTGTGTCTCCCTCTCTCTCTGCCCCTCCCCCGTTCATGCTCTGTCTCTCTCTGTCCCAAAAATAAATAAACGTTGAAAAAAAAATTTTTTTAAAAAAGGTCCAGTTAAAAGCCTACTTTCTCCATGAAGATTTCGAGGTGACTTCTCCCTCCCCACATAAGAAAACACTTCTGAACGTAGTACTTGCCCTGAACCTAGTCATTTTCATTCCCATACACGTCTTTCTGTTTTGTCAATTGTTAGTGTGGCGTTTGCATGAAGGGCACAAATCTTTTTTTTTCATCATGATAAGTGTGCCTTTTAATCTCCACCCCCCATTTCACCCATCCCTCACCCACCTCCTGGCTGGCAACCATCATTAGGTAAGAGTCTGTTTCTTGGTTTGCATCTCTGTTTTTCATTTGCTCGTTGGTTTTATTTCTTAAATTCCACCTATGGGTGAAATCATATGGTATTTGTCTTTCTCTGATGGACTTACTGCACTTTGCATTATACTCTCTAGCTCCATCCGCATCATTGTAAATGGCAAGACTTTATTTTTATGACTGATGTTCCATTGTGTGTGTGTGTGTGTGTGCGTGTGCGTGTGTGCGTGTGTGTGTGTGTGTGTGTGTGCCTACATCTTCTCTAGCCATTCGTCTATGGCTGGACGTTTGCGCTGCTGCCATAATTTGGCTATTGTAAATAATGCCACAATAAACATGGGAGTGCAGGTATCCCTTTGAATTTGTGTGTTTGTATTTTGGGGGTAAATGCCCAGGAGTGTGATTACTGGATCACAGGGTAGTTCTACCTGTAATTTTTTCAGGAACCTCCATACTGTTTTCCACTAAGTGCATAAATCTTAACCATCTATAGCTTGATGAATTTCACAAATGAGTATGCCTGTGTAACCACCACTTAGATCAAGATACAGAACATTTCCAAGACTCCAGAAAGTTCCTTCATGCCTATTCACTGTCAATACCTCTCCAAAGTACCACTAGCCTGACCTCTAACACCTAGGTTGGTTTTTTTGGCTTTTGGCTTTTGTATGAATGGTCTGTAGTATATTCTGTTTTGTATCTGGCTTATTTCACCCATGTGATTCGCCTACAAGATTATTGTGGATAGCATAGTTCATTCTTTGCTGTTCTCGAGACTCAGCAGTGCGCCCATCATGACTGCGACATTAGGGAACTCTCCCAACAAGAAGCTACCATGGCGTGCTTACCCTCTTTATCTCAGCTGATGCCCCAGAGGCCTGAGATAATACAGTAGGTGCCAAGAAGGCCCACATCATAAAGCAAGAAGGGCCTGGGCCATCTGCGTGGGACAAGCTAAGAGAGCATGGAACATTCTGCCAGCACCTCCATGGTAAGAAGGAGTGGAATTGGAAGAGAACAGTTGTGAGAAATTCCTTGAAGAGAGTCGAGGGTATGAAGGGGCGCCTGGTTGGCTTGGTCGGTGGAACATGCGACTCTTGATCTTGGGGTCGTGAGTTCGAGCCCCATGTTAGGTGTAGATATTACTTAAAAAAAAAATAAAATCTTTAAAATAAAGAAAGAAAATATGTCTTATGTTCCCAGGATATGTAGGAGAAGGGAAGAGTCTCTTCAAGAGGGGACATAGAGAGATGTTATGTGGCCCCAGAGTTCTGGAGACACAAGGACTGATGTCTGACACATGCCTGCATGATCTAAAGGTGGGAAGCTGGTCAGACATGCTGGAGCAGGGAGAGAGGGGCTGCTCTGGGAAGGAGCATCACACTGTGGTTGGGTCAAGGGCAGCCCGACTGGGTCTCGTCTGATCAGATTTCACCGCAGATGACACCTCAAAGCGGACAGGGACTCATATCTTAAAGATCAGGGGTGCTTGGGTGTCTCAGTCAGTTAAGCGGCCAACTTTGGCTCACGTCATGAACTCAGTGTTCATGAGTTCTAGTCCCGTGTCGGGCTCTGTGCTGACAGCTCGGAGCCTGGAGCCCACTTCGGATTCTGTGTCTCCCTCTCTCTCTGCCCCTTCTCTGCTCACACACTCTCTGTCTCTGTCTCTCTCTCAAAAATACATAAACATTAAAAAATTAAAAAAATAAAAAGACTAAAAGGGCCCCAAAAGGCTATAAGACCTATCTGAGATTTTATTTAGGGGTAGGAAGAAAGGAGTCTAAAAAGGACAAGGAAAAAAAAAGGGGGGGGTAAAGTTGACTTTTGCATGCACGTTGAATCCAGCTGGAGCCAGAAAATGATGGGTAAAAGTGCCTGGCCCGCCCTGCGTGCACCGACTGTCTCCCTGGACCACGGGAGGAGCTGCTTCCCGGGCCATCTTGGCCCTGCTCCAAGTCCACATGGTGCCTCCGGCTCCCGGGAAGCCCTCGCTCGAGGCTGGAGGTGGACGGGGGGTGGGGATGGGGAGACTCCCCTGCAAGATGTTGCTGCGGCCTCTGCAATTTGCACCTGCCCCGCTGCCCTCTGCTGAACATTCCCGCCTGTGATTCCAGCCGAGGCACGCAACAACTGTTCTGTGCAGGCCCCGAGTGGCAGGGGCTGGCAGGCCTCTCCCGACGACTTCCGAGCCGCTGTCCGAGGCTGTGACCTCACTTCCTCGGCCGTGCCGGATGCTGGGCGGACAGGAGGGCAGACAGGAGGGAGGGCAGCGGCTCTGGCTCCGCGAGGGCCTGGCTCAGAGCGCTGTGCTACCGAGCAGGGCTTGATCAGGCCCCCGCCGTCGCTCACTCCCTGCTGTGGGGAGTCCAGCGCCCGGGCCCTTGTTCGAAGTTAAATGCACACAGGAAATTCCCCACTCTGGGAGAGGTGGGGGGAGTGGATGCTCTAGTGGCTCGGCTTTCTGGGTAAGCAAAAGGGGAGGAAAGAGCACTTTACGTGGGCGCTTGCTGTATACCAGGCCCTGTAGTGAGAGCTTTACGTGGGCGACCTCACACTCCCGAGAACAGCTGTGGGAGATGGATGTTGTTATGCCCATTCTACAGATGAGAAGGAGGGATGCCCCGGAAGTTAGAAGACTAGCAAGGGGTGAGACCGTGTTTCCCACCCATGTGTTCTTTCCACGGCATCACACTGCTCTGGATACAGTCACATTCTCACATTGATATGCCTCACCGTCATGGTAAAACCAGCAGCTTCAAATACATATATATGTATATATTCAAATATATATATATACATATATTTATAAAATATATAAAATTTATAAAAATATATATTTGAATATATATAAATATATATATTTGAATATATATATATATATATTTTTTTTTCTGGCACAGAATATTGAAGGGAGTATTATTACAGTATTAAGAGGCAAGGGCTGGGGTCAGCCGCCCTGTATTCCACAGCTTTTGAGCTGTGCACCCACAGGAGCCTTGTTTGACTTCTCTGAACCTCAGTGTCTCTACCTGTAAGGACTAAGAATAATGCTAACACCTTCTCCGTCACCTTGTGAGGAGGTACGTGCTCGAGCGTGGGGACCACTTCGTCTGGGACTCGGATGCCGCACATGCTCAGTTATTACTTGTGATTATGCTTGTTGTAAGCTCGTGAGCGGATGGCACAGACCATGGCTACCCCGTATGGGCCGATGATTAGGACCCGGCTTCAAAGCTGAGCTGATGTCCAAAGTCACATACGGTCATTAACATGGCCCTACCCCATGGCCCGTGAGGTGCCAGCTCCCTCAAGGGTCCCGCCTCTCACCTCTGCAGACTTCCCGTGGATTTCTGAGCATTGATCAACACACAGGGAAAGGCACTGAGCCACGTACAGAGATGAAGAAGGATGTGTAGGTGGCCAATGCTGCAGGCTACCAGACGATGCGGGCTCTAGGTTCTCCATACTCTGCACTCTGGGGAGCAGTTTGCAGCAGTGGGAAGAGGTGGCTTCTTGGAATAGACAAAACTTACAGAAGGCCCTGGAGGCAAACAGTTCTCCCCCATTCCTTTGCTCTGAGCCACGGCAAGACTCCCTCTGCCCTCAAGATAAAGTCCTTAACATAGTTTCACGTCACGTTACATTTTTTTCCCCCAGCTCCTTCCCAATTTGATTCCTTGAAGCATTACATTGTAGCTCCCTACCCTTTTCTCCCCTGCCCACGCCCTGAACACACCCACACTTGCACACGCAGGCCCACTTCCCCCCCAGGTTAGGCTGGGGGGGGGGGGGCTCCACCCCCCCATCCCCCCCACCCCCGATTCTCAAGTAGAAACCAGCTCACACGCGAGCATCTGGACAATTGCCACCCTGGACTTTGGGAACAATAGCAAATCCACAAGCCAGCAGAGGAACCCAGCTCATTCTGAGTAAAAATAACCTGTCAAATCAATTACAGTGGCAGAACCAATTAGGGTGACCGCAGGGGAATAAATATGCAGTGTTTAACTTAATCATCTTTCTGTTCCAACGGCTCTCCGGCTGCATGACTAAGGCAAATGACTATTATGTAACTGATATTTTTATTCTTTGCCCCTTCTTTTCAGAATGAGAAGCCATTATTCAATCTCATTTTCCTTCCAAGTGGAAAAAAAGACCAAGGGGGGGGGGGGGGGAGTTTTTTCTGAAATTTGCATAAATGAAAAAAAAGTCTGGGACCTTCTATCGTGAATAACTATATGTAAAACTACTCATTAGCCATGTGACCTCAGGCAAGTCACTTTTCTTCTGTGATCCCCCATCTGTGAAGGAAGGGATTTGGAATGGTGATCTCCAAGGGCCAGCCTTACAAATTTTACCCAGGACAGATTTGACTCTGACATCCTGCATAGCCACAATGGCATCTTACTTACCTGTGAGTCACCCTGTTCTTCTCGCACAGTGTCTGTATCCTCAGGTGCTCAATAGATACTTGCTAAGTGGAATTAATTGGCTCATTCTTTATGTCAGCACTTCCTAGATTTAGGACACTTGCTAGGCTCTGGAAGATATGTAGCCAAGTGGTACAAAAAAGAGCATCCTCCATTTGAGGGAGGCTGGGTATGTCTCTGAGAAATGCCAGTCTTGCATGATAAGGTCAGATGAATGTCACGGGCAGTCTAAGCTCAGAGAAGAGGGATATTTCTACCCTTAGGTGGTCATGGGTTGGGCCCTGAGTTCTGACAGATCAGTTAGATGAAAGACACTCTAGGGTTATCGATAGGAATGGCCTTTGCAGAGGTGGGGAGGGAGAAAACCTGACCACAGCGAGGATTTCTGTCAGAAAACGAAAGACAATAAGGTATCTCGGGACTAGACTACGAAAAGCTTTGGAAGCTGGGATGGGGAGCGTGGGTCAGTATCCCGGTCGCAACGGGAAAGGAAGGTAGGATGGAATCTGTAAGAACGTCACCTTCTCCTCTGGCCAGTGGTTGAACCGGCCGTTCTGAGTAGTGAGAGATGGATTCTGGCATCAGCCTCTGGGAACAGTCTAGAGGTCTAGAATCTGGGGAAAGAGCCAGAGGCTCACCACTGGTTATAGAAGATGGGGTCCTTTGCTCTGCATATCATACCGAGGCCCTAAATCCACCTCCCTTGCCCAAGTGTCTACTTGCAACATTTTGGGGTCGGTGGGGATGTAAAGACAGTTATTACAGCAGATTCTGTCAATGCCCTCCCCCTACCTCCTCAGCACCCACCCCCACAGAGAAGGCTGCTCACTCCCATCCCTACGGGCATGGTAGGTAAGTGCCCAAGAGCGAATGCTTCTGGAAACAGCCCTCTGTTAGTCAGGGATCAGGACTTGGCAGATAAATCGCCAGCTTCCTCACCACTGAGGCAGGAGGACTCTGAGGTCCCACAGTCCCCCAAAGGGATTGAGCCCCCAGTCATCCACAGTGATGGCCCGCTCCACAACATACCTTGTGCTGGCTTCCTTCGCTGTCTCACTTCCATACCCCTTGACCTGGGTTTCTAGGGATCACCTCCCAAATGAACTACTTACGTTTGAATCTTTGACTAAAGGCCGGCTTCTGGGGAAACCAAATCACAACAATTAATGAACCTCCCTCATTTTACAGCTGGGGAAACTGAGGCCCGAGAGGAGATATTTTGACCATGAGTCAGGGTGCAAGCCTCGGCCTGCCCAGTCCAGTGCCCTACCCAGTAGACAAGGCATGTCTCAGATTAGTCCTCCCTCTGCTCTGCTTACCCACCGAGGCGCCCCAAAGTCAGAAGGTAGCAGCAGAAATTCATCTTCCCTTCTTGTTTGAACAGAAAGCAAAAGGCCTCCAGCAAGGGGGAAGAGGTGAAGGTCTGAGGCTCCCAGATGTGACCCTCATTATCCCGGAAAGTGTGCTTTTGTCTCTGTGGTAACCAGGACAGCCACCCCATTTATCTGATTTCAGTAAAGTGGCCACATGCTTTGGTTCCCACTGCTGGGGCTTAAATGGCATGTTTGCAAAATGGAGTTATTAGCCCTTAAAAAAAGGAGGAGGTGGGATCCTCACCCCCCACCCCTTGAGGGAAAGGGACATAATGCTTGGGGTCTTTCCATAATCAACATCAAAGCATTGTGATACCACAGAAACGACTTTAAGGGAACCAGAGCAATTGCACGTAAAGATAGCAACCAGAAAATGGAATGTAGATGGATAGAGAGGTGCCTTTTAAAAGCAAGCAAATACATCTTATAATGGTGAAGCTGTTTATTGTCAGGGAAAGGAATCCAGGGGACCTATCACGGAAGAACAAAGACATCTTCTGTCTCTTTAAATAACTCAAGGCAGCTTGACATCTTAGTCAACGGAAGGAACAAAGATATTGTGTGTTCAGGGAAAGGAAACTCTTTTTCTCTTGAAAAGAAAGCAGATGTTATCACCTGGCTCTGGAGAAGTTTGAGGAATCTAAGCACAAGGTGACATTTTTCCAGGTTCGATAAACACTGCTTTGATGTGCTAACAACCCTAATGAAGCTGGCCAGTTAAACGAGCCAACCTTTAGGCCACGAAGAGCACGTTATGCCAGTTTGCCTCTCTGAGTCTGGAACATTAAACTGCAGACCCCTCCAACAAATCACTTTATGTCTGCCTTGCCATGGAGCATTTGTGAAGGGCTAATTGTCAGGTCATTCATCGTTTCACTCAGAAAATTCATTATTTGTATTCTATGGTTGAAGAAAAAGGATAAATGCAAACGATGGACTAAATTGGTCACACTTGTAACACATAAGGGCAAAAAAAAAAAAGTGCCTCAGAGCATCAGTGTTCGCAGGCAGGGCAGGGAAGTATCACTGTGGCTGGGGGAGGGAAAGGGAAGATTTCACTGAGATTGAATATCTTTTCCTCTGGCCCTCATATGTTTTGAGAAGAATTTGAATAAATTGGTAGGAACATAGCAAACCCAAAGCCAAGGTAGCTTGGCTGGGGCAGATGGTGTGCGACGTGGCATTGTTGGAGACGAAGCTGGAAAGGCAACCCCGGTCCCGATTTGGGAGACCTGAGATGTACGCAAAGAAGTCTAAGCTTTTTCCTCAAGGCAATAGGGAGCCAGCGAATGCTCAGGATCATGTTGGGGAAGAAAACTGAGCTCACGATGGTTGCCTACTTACTCCAAAGGGCGGCGGTTAATTTCTCTGGTAGGGATATTAACTGCTATGATGAGTCGGGTTATGAAGTCCATTCACACAAATGGCTAAGTTTTTCAGTGAGGGACAGGGGAGAGAGAAAAGAAGAGAGCGTGTTAAACATTTCAAATTACAAAGCGGAAGGGGAATTTCCCAATTGGATCAGACGGCAAGGACACACTCTCCTTGCTAGGTAGGCACCAAGACCCAGCTTCTATGCAGGTGTGGGACACAGCATGGAATCACAGAAGCACCCATCTGAGCTGTCATTCAAGATTCTGCTGGGTCTTCCATGATAAGTCCTTAGACACTGAACCTTTATACAGCTCGTCCACAAAACTTTTGCTTCAAGTTGGACCTCGGCCTATCACTTGGTTAATTTTTTTCCCCCAGCATCCCTCCAAAAATCCATCAGAGAGTAAAACTTCGGCAGGGTGTCCTGTATTTCTGACTTATTTGGGGTTCCCCACCCCCCCCTTCCATTCTTCAGAGACCAGACTTTGGAAATGTGTGTTTCAGTCCATACTCTATTAAGCAGAAAGCTCGAGGCATGGTGTATGCAGGGTAATGACCATTTCTGGGCAATAGAGGAATCTGCTGATAAAACTCAATTTGTTTTAGTTTTCTTTGTGGCTCTGGTTATTAAAAAATGTCTGAATCCGCTCATGCTGTCCTCCCTTTGTGATTAAATGGATCCTTGCTGAAGAGGTTTCTTGGAGGCCACAGAGGAGGAGTGTGGCCATCAGTGACCACAGGCAGGGGCTAGAGAAGGAGATGGAAAGGAGAAGGACATGGGTCAACCACCCCCAACCACGTGGCCACAGGGCACCATGGGGACAAAGGCCCCTGCCGTCACGTCCCTCACTCCCTCTCCCGCTGCCTCCTCCCATCACGCACATCAGTGGAAAAAGTAGGGTCAGATCGTGGCACAATCTTTCTTTCCTTTCTTTCTGTTTATCTGAGTTTCACAGGGAAAGGAAAGATATTGGGAGAAATGTTGGTAAGGGGATTAGTTTTAAATGGCATCTTCCGGGATGACGGGGGTCCTAAGGGTCTCGACACCATGGGTCAAATCACGTATCAGCAAGAATGCCATCCGTAAGCCGAAAGAGTTCACTTCTTGTCCTGGCTCTGCTCTTCATTATCTGTGTGGCCTTGGGCAAGTGGCTTCCACTCTCTTGGCCTCATTATCTTCCTCTATAAAGTGAGGGGGCTGGGCTGTGGTCTGTGCAGGGTCCCATCCCTGCGGCTGTAAAAGCAGGATCATATTCCTTTCCTGTTGATCTCAAGGAGGCATGGGGAGATCAAAATTTTTAAAATGATCGAAAATACTTGGGAAGCTGTAAAGTCCTATGTGAGTTGGAAAGGTAAGTCTCTGTAAGAGGCTCCCCACAGCAGTCAGGAACTTCTTGATGCAAACCAGCTGTTGATGTGAGCGGATTTGAGGGAAGGGGCCCCAGAAAGACCAGTGGCCTGGGGTGGGGAAAGGGAAGTGAGATGGGCAGCCTGGCCTCCCAGAGAGTCCCTGAAGGCAGAGTCCCCATTCCACCCACAGTCCCTGTACCCAACAGGACCCATCCCCTCCCCACGCTTTGCCCTGCTCACGTCATTACACTTGCTGTGATTCTTCTCTGCCTGGGTTCTTAGGACATCCCTGCCCCTGTCCAGATAAGAAACCGAGTCACCTCCAGGGAGGGGTCAGGTGATGCACCCAAGTCCCCCGGCAAGTCAGAGCCCTCACTAGATGCTGGCCCATAGTATGGTAGGAAAGGCATAGAGGGTTCTCATTGCCGCTGAACCAACTCCTTGACCAGCTGTGTGACCATGGGCAAGCTATTTAACTTCTCTGAACCTCATTTTCAGACAAACCTGGGAGGCCTTCTGTATACTTCTTGGGAGGTTCCAGCTGAGCTGTGACCCCCTTTGCCCGCAGCGGCGAGCTTAACAACACCCCCCCACGCTGGACAATGTCTGACACGTAAAAATGCCAGATGCATCTGAAGCTGTGAGGTGCACTGTTTTTAGATGGCCTCCCTCAAAGGCTCTGAAAACCTGTCCCCTTCCACCCCACCCACCAGCAGCAGACCCTGTCTGTGGAACTGGGGCCTCACGGGAGTCCACCCTGACACCCACAGAGCTTCTCCTCACTCCCCTAGGCTTTGACATTGAGGCGCATCCGTTCTCATGAGGGGCTCGGGGCAGTTCGCATTTCTGGGACCTCATCCTTCCTCAGAGATGCAGGGCAGTTTTCGGGAAGTACATCTTGGAGGGAGCTTTACTCTGGCCAAGAGGGTTGCAATTTGGTCCCTGGAGCTTGGGGTTTAACTGAACCTTAAGACACATTTGGCATCTGTGTGAAATCTCTGCTCTGTGTCCCCAGCTGCAGGACAATGGGGGCCATTTATAACTTTGCACATGAAATGAGAACATCTGGTTCAAATCACACACACACACACACACACATACACACACACTCACCAACAGGAATACATTACAGTGGGGACAGTCACTCCTAACGGAATGTATGCTCCTGCCTCTCGCTTCAGGGACCATGGGAAACCATAAATAAAAGACAATCTGTGTCCAGGAGGAATGGTAGAGATCCTCTTATCTACATCTCTCTCTTCCAAGTTAGGAAATCTGAGATGGCGAGTAACTGGCCTAAGGTCGCCCAGCCAGTGAGAGACAGCAGTGAGACCGGAATCCGGGTGTTCCAGCTTCTAAGCCGCAGCCTTTCCTCAGCTCTGCATGCATTTACTACTCCTCCCCAGGGGGACAGGACAGCAGGCACTCGGCCCTTTTGAGTCTTGAGGAGACAGAGACACCCTCTCCTGCCAAGAGGACAGAGAGCTCAAGGTCCCCAGCCAGCAGATGGCCTTTTATCACATTCAGCAAGGCCATCTGTGCAGCCAGGCCTGACACTGCAGCCAAGAGGGGGGACCCCGAGTCATGGAATGTGCAGGGTGGCTCCATGACCAGCCAGGTGGGGTCGCAAAGCCCAGGGAGCTCAAGGCCTGGCGCAGGTGGGTGCCGGTGCAGGTGAGGGCAGCACCGGATGAGGGGTGCGCATGCCCGGCGGAGGGCCAATCATTGTGCGCCCTCGCCCAGTGCTGCCTGTCCCCCAGTGCGTGCTTCCGCGGAAAAGGATTCTACATTTCTCTGGTTCTCCCTCGTTCCAGGGTCCCCCCATTCAGGTTCTGCTGCCTGAGGTCCCTGCATGGATTTCCCCCGGAGAGAGGACTGGGCGGAGGAGAGGACACCCCTGCCCCACAATGCCCTTCTTCTTCGTTGGGGAGTCAGTGATTTCTGTGGCCCGAGAGGAAGAGAAGTAGCCCTTCACAGCCACCTCTTCCCTGTCTTCCTGGAAGACTGTCCCCACCTCATGACTTCAGCACATCCACAGCGAGTAGAGGAAGGTTGATTGGATATGGGGTATGAGGGCTACAGAGGGACCACGGGTAGTACCTGTACATTTTACCTGGTCAGCTACAAGGACGGAGTTGCCATTCGCTGAGATGGAGAAGAGGTGGGTGACACGGGTCGGGGCAGTGAAGATCGGGAGTTACCTACTGGGCATATTTTGTTGGACATCCAACAGGCGAGTTCTTAGAAGGCAGTTGGAAATATGAACTTGGGGTTCAGAAGGGAGGGTTGATTGCTTGAGAAACTTGGGAGAAATAGATGATACATAAAGCCACGGGACCTAGGTGTGAATGTTGTCACTTCACCCCTGTTCTCTGACGTGGGGTAATGAGAGAACCTTCCTCAAGGGGCTGCTGTGGGTATGAAATGGGATGGTGAGTGGTAGGTGCCTAGCCTGACAGTTGGTTATTACAGATGGGTACGGGGAGGTCAGGAAGGAAAGGTGACTGGACAGCAGCAGAGGCCTTGGGAGGGGGTGCAGATAGATTATTAATAGCAGAACCTAACCCCCCCCCCCCCCTGGAGAGTGGGGTCACCCTCTCTGCAGAGATCAGATCCCCAGGTGCCCTCTGGACCTTGGCTCTTTAATCCAGGCTGTCTTACCAATGAGTACTCCATGCAGCCAGCACCCAACTAGAGGGCGGGGGGGGGGGGGTGTGTGGACATCTCAGCCCTGTCAAGACCAAACTCGGGACCTGCTTGCCTGTCCCACTTTGCTCCGGCTACATTCTGGTGGTTCCCTTGTTCCTGGCTCCTGGGAGCTTTCTGTTTCCCTGCCTGGCATGCTCCTATTGGACGTGGCCACAGATCTAGTGCCTTCCCCCCACCCCCTGCACCACCCCATTCTATCCCCACAGCCATCCTATAAGGAAGGTTCTCATGATCCCACTTCAGAAGGAGGGTGAAGTGATAACACTCACTGCCTAAGTCATCTCATCCAATCCCATGGCCTCAACTGTCATCTATACCAAGGGTTCCCAAGTTCTCTCCTCAACCTGACCTCTCTCCTGAACTCCAAACTCTTGTATCTCACTGCCATCTTGGTCTGTAGAGCATCTAGATGGACCAGTGAGCCAGAAAGAGATCTGGGAACCTCATTGTCTCCCCCGGAGGGGTCAATTTTTTCCTCTTAGAATGTGAAAGCTGGGAAGGAGCCCAGCAGCCATCTGATCAACCTTTTCCATTTTTATAGCTGAGGAAACCTGAGTCCTGAGAGGGGATGTGACTTGCCTAAGGTCACATTCAGGATCAAGCATCAGGGCTCCATGGGCCACCCAGAATGTCAGGAGAACAGCGCTCAACTCAGACACTCAGTCTGACCTCATCATCCTCCTGTTTGAAATCCTTCAGTGGCTGCTTTTTTTTTTTTTTTTTTTTTTTTGCTTTGTCACAATAAAGTCAAAATTTCTTACAAGGACACCTAAGTCCCTGCTCCATCCACCAGCTACATCTCCTACTACTCCCCGGGGTCCACCCAGAACAAATCACTAGCATGTCCCTGGAAAGGCCCTACCTCCAGACCATCTCCGCCTAAATGCCTCTCCATTTTCTTTACTTGGGCAGCCCTTACTCAATCTTTGTTTCAGCCTAGATGTTCCATCCTTCAAGAAACCTCTAAAAGCCTCCCCTCAATCTGGAGTCCCCAGAGCCTCTTCTCACCACACGGCATTGGGTTCCTCTGGTTTCTTTTTAGCTTCGCTGCATCTCTAGGTTTGGTAAAGTTTATGGCTGAAAGTGCAAAGGGAGTGAAGGGGTAAATCCCAAGTAGTGCTATTTTAGGATTAAATCAGTAAAGACGACACCCTATCCCCCATCCCACCCCCCAAACTCCAGAGAGGACTTTGGAGCAACAGATGTGGAATCAACGAGCCCCAAGCTCAAACCCCAGCTCAGCCAGTGCTTAACTATGTGTCCTTATTTGTACTTCCTGTCCTATGTGTACCTTATTTCTAAATGAGGTATAATAATCATTCATTGAGGCCTGTCCTGGAACAGCGCTAGTGGCAGAATGAACACAATGTGGGACCCAGTAAGCGCTCACCAGAAAATAAAATGGCAAGTGGGAAGACCAGGCTTTGTCTGCAAGGGGTCTGGGTTACCAAGCCTTTCTTCAAAGGGCCTTTCCCCATCCGTGTTCTAGACTCTCCGCCTCTTTCATCACCTCCATCTCCTTCTGTCAGTCTCTGTGCATTAGACTCTTGCTCACCTCTTAGCCTTTGGCTTCTGGAATACTCCCTTACCTCTCCTTGTTGGAGACCTAAGTCATCTGAGTCATAAAGACTAGCAGAGGGGCATCCTTCTGGGTGGCGGCTGTGGCTTTCAGGAGAGGAGCCTTGTTGACTCTGGGAGGGAGGCCCCACAGGAGACCCCTGGGGATCGTCCCACCCCCTGCCTGTTCAGCCTCCTCTCCCGGGCAGTAGACCCAGGCCCAGACTTCATTTTGGCCTTGCTGGTCTTAACTGGGAGATGGCTGGTTACGGGGCTCCCCCTCCCTCACCTCTGGCCCAAGACAGGAGAGCCTCTCCACCAACAGTCTTCAGGACTCAGCACAGCCTCACCTCTTCCGTGAAAGCTCCTCCATAGTCTTGAATCCTCACCCGAGCCCCTTCTTTGAACTCTCAGAGTGTTGCCCTTTGCTGTCCTAAGTAATCCGCACTTGCCATTTTAGTCCTCAGTTATATACTTTACAAATGGACCATTTTTTGAATAGTATGGTGAAAAAGAAGGCGTTCTTCACAGTCGACAAATCCCAGATCTGCCGAGGGACTAAGGCAAGTGACTTCACCTCTCTGAGCCTCAGTTTCCGCATCTGTAAAATGGGATAACAGTGACCTTTCGCCTGGGGCTAGTTGTAAGGATGAGATGGGTTATCACATCAAGTGCCTAGGCAGAAATTCAGACAGCTTGCTTTAAGTGTGTTCCACCTCTTCCCGGCATTGGGATCGTGGGCAAACTTCGCAAACTCTGTACGTTTTGATCTCCTCATTTGCAAAATTAGCTCCTCATCTGTGACGAATAGTGTCTATTTTTAAAGGTGAGGACACCAAGGCAGATAGGTTAAGAGACTTGCCCCAGATTTCAATACAGCATAGAGCCTGCTCACTTGACCAATACCACAGACCGGTACAAGTAACAGCCAGAGGCCCCGTAATGAGGAAGTGGAGAGGAAGGAGCTGTCATTTCTGCAAGGGGAGTGGGGGGGGGCGCCGCCCAAATCTTTAAATGGAAAGTGAAAATCGCTCGGGTCATGGAAAGATAGTGTGTGTGGCTAAGCTGAGAATGAGGTTAGAAAGTCATCCCAGATGGTTGCACAACCATATGAAGGCGCTTAATACCACAGAACCGTTCGCTGAAAAATGGCTGAAATGCTAAGTAATTGAGGGATTAATGTCAAATTTGTAGTGAAAAAGAAAAAAATTAACTTACAGTCTATTAAAAACCACTCACTATAGGCATGTGTGTTTTCTGAGAACATTCAGGAACTAGAGATCTTCAAAAAAAAGAAAAAAATATTCTGTGATTTCACCGTTCCGCCGTAAATAATGTTATTTTAAGGCACAACTCTCTGGGGTTGTTTTTATATACGTGTCTCAGTTGTTATTTACTAAAGATGGGAGCGTATTCTATTTCTATACACGTAGTTTTAGAACGTACTTTTTCTACTCACTACATTATAAAATTTACATGTCATTAACTTAAAAGAAAGAAAGACAGAAGGAGAAAAAGGAAGTCATCCCAGGTGGGAGGACTGGCGTGAGCAAAGGCACGGAGGGATGACAATGCATAGCGAAAAAGTGGGGAATCCAGAGCCGTGGGAATGCAGTTTACAAAGAGGGGTATAGTGGGTGTAAAACCTGGATGGGTTGCTTGGCACATGAGCCTAGAGGGCCTTAAAGGAAAAAATTAATTAATGCCAGAAAGTGTGGGCTAAAGGAAGATACAATACCTTGTCAGAAAACTTAGCTGAGCTTCCCGGCAGCCAAGGCAAAAAGAGAAACACGGAAAAGAGCTTTACGTGTCACAAAGGATTAAAGAAGCATGTGCTCTGAAGCCTAACTTTAGGGTTTGAGTTCTGCCTCTGCCATGGATCAGTTATGTTGCTTTGGCAAATTAGTTACCCTCTTTGCGATTCAGCTCCTCTATTTACAAAATGGGACAAATAATGATGCCCTCTACCTACGGTTTTTGTGCGGATTAAATGAGCTAATACATGCAAAGCACTTCAAACAGAGCCTGACACACTGTTAACTCCCAATAAAGGTTAGAAATCACGATTATCAATGTTTCTTCCTGGCTGAATTATAAGATGGATTTATCTTGAGGTTTCCTTATGCAGAGAGCTCGGAGCAGCATAAGAGTATTCTCAATAAAAATGTGACAGTAACCGTGGCTGCCTTCTCAGTAAGCCTGTGTCTGACATCTCCTGGAAAGAAGCCAAGAGCAAGCACAGGGCTCTAAGAGAGAGCCAGTGCTCACGTCCCACCCTGGCCCAGGACCTCCCCACCACCTGACACGCTCCAGGAAAGCCCTTGGAAAATGCCGAGAAAGGAAGGATCTTTACCCCCTTTCTGCTTGCCCTCTCTCTCCCTGTTCAGCTCACCCTCTCAGCCTGGCTTTCTGCCCAAGTTGCTTCCTGTTTCCTGGACATTCATCTCCTGAGCATTCGGGCTTTTTTCTCATATCATCCCCCTGCCTGCAATACTTCTTCCTTCCAGAGTCCTGGCGAACTCCTACGTGTCCTTCAAAGCTCCCTTCCATTCCCTGACTCCCCCGCTCCGGGACAACTCTGCACCACCCTCTCCTGTGTGATGTGTGACGGTCAGGGCAATGATGAAGACGGTGGTGGTGATGAAGATCCTGGCAGCTTACCTTTTCTCAGCTCGCTTATTTATTTTGAGAGAGCAACAGACACAGACTATCAAGCAGGGTCCACACCATTAGAGCAGAGCCCGATGAGGCGCTCGAACTCACAAACCGCGAGATCACGACCTGAGCCCAAACCAAGCGTGGGACGCGTAACCCACTGGGCCACCCAGGCGCGCCCCCCCCCCACCTTTTTCTTTAAATGCTGCAGTTAATGTTCACAACCACCCTGTAAGGAAGTTGCTGTATGCACCCTTATTTTAGAGAGAAGGAAACTGAGTCACAGAGTGGCCAAAGAACTTGCTCGGGCCGCAACACCTGGCAGCCGAAGAGCTGGGATTCGCACACAGGGAATCTGTTTTCAGAACCGGCACCACGGCCATCATGCCAAACTGCTCCCCTGTATTGTTATTTCTATTTTTATTGCTATGACGGTTACTCATTGATGATGGGTCAGTTTTCCTTTGTGCTTGCGTTCTCGTGGCCGGGGACCACACACCTGACACCCGGTGAGCGTTGAAGAAATACCTGCCACCGTTCAGGCTGGCAGTTCCCTTCAGCTGAAAGGAGTCAAGACTCATTGCAAAGTCCTCTTCCTCCTCACTGGACCTCGCGGCCACCCCGCCCAAGTCCCCTTAGGGCTTTACGCTTCTCCGGTGGCACTTTTGGTCCCGTGATGTACACGTGCATACACGCGTCCTGGGAATTCTCCCAGAGCGCACACGGGCAGCTGCCGTGTATGCTGAAGACCTACTGTGTGCTAAATCAGCCTGCTGGGGCCGGAAGCACCTTCTCCCATTCAACCCTCCCACGGTTTAAAGAGGTGGGCATGGCTCCGCCCAGCGTCACAGACAAGGAAGCCCAGGTCCAGAGCTGGTAAGGGACCATGCTGGGGTTTGAGGCCATCACCTTCCGGCTCCACAACCGGAGCCATGCTCCTTCATTCTTCCTTCCACGTTGCCCTGTAGTGCCTCCTGCATCCCTGGATCTCCCACTCCCAAGTCCTTAGCGTGGACCTCGGCACACAGTAGGCCTGCCATAAATATTGGCTGAGTCGAAATGAACTGAATCGGGGGTGTGGGTGGTCCAAGACAAACGTGCCACGACTCAGGCATTTCGAGTGAAATGCATAGTTTCCAAACCCAAGCATGGAGAAGCCCGCTATTTTCGGATGGCCTTGCACAAATGTTGTGTGGGCTTCCTTTTTGCTACTAAATGTCACTGCATTAGTTTCCTAGTTTCATCCTCCTCCCTGGGCTGGGGAAGATTATGCAACCAGAGCCTAGGAATGAGTCATCCCTGGCTCAGCTGCCAAACTGTCCACAATTGCCATGATATGGTACAGTCTTTTTTTTTTTTTTCCAGGCTATTTGTGGGTGGTTTTGTTTAACTTTTACAGTCTTTCTTTCTTCCCTTCTAATTTTGCTTCACCCTGTCTTTTTCTTTTTCTCTGAAGGGATGGGCTAGGGATACTCAAGGCCTTTAAAACTCTGGCCACTCTGTATCGGTAAGTCCAGCTACCCTCTATGAAATCCAGGGAGGAAAACCCTTCTGGTGATGATATTATCAGGAGCTGAGCTACAAAGGGAGGTGGACAATGTCTTCGGGACGGATGGGGGCTTCCCTCCACCGGACCAGTTGCCAAGCGTCCCCACCCCACCTCCGGCCTGCTGGGAAACTGGCAGAATTGGCCTTCAGCTCCCCAGACCGTGGCTGGGCACTGCACACTCCTTACATGGGCCTGTTTCCTGGATTTGTCGCGGCTGGCTCTTTATGCACGGCAGGACCCAGTGGCCTCCAGCCGGGGCAGCCCTGGGGCCAGCACGCCCCAGCCCTCACAGAAGCAGAAGGTTGGCCCAGCAGCATGGGCCACACAGGAGGGCAAGGCCCAGCGTTCAAGGTGACTCAGGGGTGTATAGCACTTTCTGTGAGCTGATGTCCAGCTGCAAAAGTGCCTCCTTATACAGGCCAACCGGTGTGTGAACCAAGGCAAGGCTGGACATGTTGGTTAAGCAGCAGATCCCCAGATGAGGGGTAGGAAAGGTGGAAACAGGAGCTGTGTGGCACGGGCTCCTTCCTACACGAATAACGGCTACCAGCGAGGCTCAACCTGGTGTTCAAATGGCGGGGGTGCCTGTCAGGCCCCGGGGACCTGGGTTCAGGAGGAATCATCAGGAGCTTCTTAATAAGCTGCTGTAACACCTGCCAGATGTGCAACACTTGCTCGTTTCCAGAGCACTTTCGGGACATGCTCTCAGATGATGCTCTAGAACAGGTGCCCGGCGATCCGATGGAAGATGAGCCAGCCCTGTCTGCCCCTTCCCCAGCCCTCTCAGGCAGAGGCAGGGGTCAGCATGCTTGGAAACTACATGAGTTGAGAGTGGAAAGAGCCCTGGATTGGAAGGGAGAGGAGTCGGGTTTAGAGGCCTGGCAGCTCGTGCTGCGTGCACGTGAGCGACTCTCTCGTGCACTGGCTGCCTCCTGGGCACTTTCCCCCGCATCTGCCTAGCACCCTCTCCGCTCCCAGGTTTTTGTTCAAACATTAGCATTTCAGTGAGGCCTTCCAAGAACTCCCTAAAATGGCATCACCTCTTCCCCACACACATGGCCTCCTGTCTCCACTAAAATATTAGCTCCACAAGGGCAGGACTTTTTCCGTTTCATTCTCTGCTGTAACCCCAGTGCCCAGAATCATGCCTGGGGCATCTATTAGATGCTCAATAAATAGTCCCTGAATGAATGAAGCCAGAAGTGAACAAAGAGGTCCGGGGTACTGTTATCCCAGAGCCAAAGAGCCAGCCCCAGTTTTAACATCCTAGCCCCACGAAGGCCAAGGTCGGGGGCTCTTTGAAGCCAAGATCTCATGGGAAAAGCTGCACCCTCTCCTCTCTCCTGAAACCCGCTTTGATGACACAGAGCATCCATGCATCATGTAGCGGACGACTGCATCTTGAACGTCGTGCTAATGGCTTGCTCGTGAGAAAACGGGCACTTAGCCTGTCATCAGAATCAAATGGGGTGAGAGAAGCTTCCTCAAACGCCCAATTTCCTAAAGAGAGGAACAGTTTGCAAGAAACAGGCCAGTCTGTTATAACCAGCGGGATGGCAAGCCCCGTCACCGTCCTGCCTGTCTGTCCAACGAATGGAAGAACAGGTTTGGAGCGGAACTGGGTCTCGCTCCTTAAACTTTACTGCCAAGCGCTCTGGAGCTGCAGCCTATTGGGAGAATGCCCGGTTGACCCCTCCAACCGCAAATCCCAGGAGTGAGTTCCTCCGGGATCCTTTTTAAAGCCCATTGTTCCCTAAGTGATAGCACATTTTAATCTCTTCCTTTTGAAGACCAGACTCTTTTTTTCCTTAAAAGGAAAGGCTAGCTAATTCTCCCACAAAAGCATTGTGTTTCCTTTTCTGCAAATGATCGTATGACATTATAGGTGATTATATTTTGGCAACCCATACACTTGATCGCAAGGTTTTTTTTCATATACGGAAACGGTAAGCTGGATATATTTATAATTCATGAAATTTAAAATGCTTCTCCCAGCTCTCTTTTTATTCTCACAAACTTCTACCACTGCTACGTTTGTTGGGTGCTTTGAAGAGTCCAGGTATAGGTCAGGTCTACCTGAAAACTAGGAAAATAGAAACGTCCCCCTCCCCAGTGCTTACTGTGCCCGTGCAGAACAGAAAGCCAACGGAGGCCCCTAAGGCAGCCAACATCAATACTGGGGTGAGCTGAGGCCAGAGTGCAAGCCGGGGAGCGGGCAGAGAGCCCAGACTTGGTCCTCCAGCAAAAGCGGAGTGGGGCCGGCCTGGGAATCTGCCAGGAAGGGGGCCACCAGCTTCAGGATCTGAGCCTGGAGAGGCTAGAGCAAGCCCAGGAAGGTGAGCCACCGAATCCACTCAGGTGGGCGGCCCTCGCTCCTTGCCCGTGTGAGTCTCAGAGCACAGCTCAGCAACCTTAGAATCAGCGAACAGAACACAGGACGGCACGTCCATCAGAGCCCAAGCCCCCGTGACGACGCGGGGCCTCCTGACCCCGGTGCCGCTTGTGAATACAAGATGTATATGCTATTACTATATCTCTGAAAGGACTGGTATCCATGCTGCTTGGAAAAGCAGCACTGTGAAGGCCCGTATCATCCCACCAACAATAACGGTAGTAAGAATACTCTCTTGAGTGATTTACTGAGTAACACGCATGGTTCCAAGTGTTTCACGTAAATTAGACCATTTATTCTTTTAAAACACCACGCCCGGGCACCCGGCTGGCTCAGTCGGTCAAGCATCCGACTTCGGCCCAGGTTGCCATCTCGTGCTTCGTGAGTTCGAGCCCCGCGCCGGGCTCTGTGCTGACCGCTCAGAGCCTGGAGCCTGCTTCGGATACTGTGTCTCCCTCCCTCTCTCTCTGCCCCTCCCCTGCTCACGCTCTGTCTCTCTCTTCTCTCTCTCTCTCAGAAATAAATAAGGATTACAAAAAAAATTTTAATAAAAACATTTTTTTTTTTAAATAAAAAACCATGCCCGCTTTCAAGCTGAGAAAACTGAGGCAGATGGGTTGCTCCGGGCGGAGCTGGGCTAGGAAGCCAAGCACTCTGACTTTATAGTTAAGGTTTCTCAACCTTGGCTCTTTTGACTCGTCAGGATAGACCATTCGGATCATTCTTTGCTGTGGGGGCTGTCCGGCACACTATCGAAAGCTTACCAGCATCCCTGGGCTCTACTCACTGGATGTCAGTGGCGCCCCCAGCCCCACCCCCGGTGCGACAATGGAGAGGGTCTCCAGACATTGCCAGAGGTCTTCCTTCTCCATGGGAACCGCCGTGCTACAGCCAGAGCCATTCCCTGCTAAGTCCTGCCTGATGGGCACGAACCGGATGGTGCCAGATGTGGTACACAAGACGCATCTAGGAGGGAGACTCAAGGAGGCTGCCCCCATCACGTCTCCCAAAGGGGTCTTCACAAGGGTCCTCGGCTCTTAATTTTACAAATCCCGCTTATCCGGTCGTCTAGGACCAGTTGGACCCACGGAAACACACCCATCGCAATGCAGTTTGCCGGTCTGGCAAAGCGAGCTCTTGCTCACGTATTGCGGATGGGACAGAGGTGGTGACGGGTTATCGAGGGGGCTGACCACACAGGACCTTCCCTCAGACAGGCGACCAAAGCGTAGAGCACCAGAGAGCGTGGACGGGGCAGGGCGGGGGGCTAGATTTCTTTAATGCATTCTGGGCTGAGTCCCAGAAGCAGTCCGGGCTGCTGCTTAGTATTTGTCTGTGAAATCTAAGATAAGGGCCTCGTCTTTTTCTGCCTTGTGAGGGTAGGTGAGTCTGGCGGTGACTTTGGCCCCAGACAGAGCAGGACTGTTTGCCTCTGCTCCTAGCATGTTCCTCCCGCCCCACGCTACCCTGCGAGGAACGTGTGCCCCCTGTGGGCCTCCCCTCCATGGGAAGGAATCTGCTCGCTCGACCTCCATTTACTGTTTGAAAACTGAGGCTGCATGGCAGGCTGTAGCCCTCCCAGAGGCGCACAGATCATCAGTAAGAAAACGAGGACAAAAATCCCAGGTCTCTGGATCCCCCCTCTCCTGCCTCCTGTTGGTGGTTCTTCTCAGAGTATTGAAGAAAAGCCCAGAAGCTGACCTTTAAGGATCAAGGCACACGTATTTGTTGAGGTCCTACTGTGCGCTCAACTGTGCCAGGCTCCAGTGGGCACGCTGGGAGGTGCGGGGCGCAAACCCTCACCTCAGGGAGAGTCCAGTCTGGTTAGGGAGGCGAGCTAGAAGCTAAGCAGTATTCCGCGGGTGAAACGAGAGGAGGAAGGAGGGCGGGAGGGCATTGTGGTTCAGGGTCTGCGGAGCTTTCATCTGAAGCTGGCTTGGGCGCTTTGCCACACAGGTGGAAGGACAGGGTCCAGGAAACGGCGATGACCCCACGGGAGCCCTGCCGACTTGAAAGGTCCACGGGATGCCCAGCTGGCTGGGCCGGAAGCTCCGGCTGAACTCCGAACTTGAGATGGAGACTGGCGGTTTTGCGGTCACGGGAAAGACAGGGCTTGAGCTGCGGGAGCTGGGGAGCTGGCGCGGGGAGGGTGTGCGGAGGGAGGAGCAGCTGGAGAGAAAGGAGGAAAGCCAGCGTGTCCTGCCAGGAGGGCGGGTGACACGAGGACAGAGGAGGGCCACCAGCCCTTAGGGACAAGGGTGTGCTCCGGGCCCTGCTGAGAAGTCTAGGTGCCCCCCGCCCCCCGCCGCCACCCCGGGGCAGAAACTGGAATACAGTTGGGCGAAGTGAGTGGGAGGTGAGGACAGACCCCACCTCTGAGAAGCTTCCCTGTGAAAAGGAGGAGAGAGGGCTGGGGCTGGAGGGAAGGCACACTCTCACTTTCAAATCCCTGGCATCTGGACCATCAGGGGAACTGGAAGACGGGGGAAGCCCCGAGATGTTTCCCCACAAAGCTGCCAGAGACTGCTTCCTCCAGTTGGTAGCTGCACACACACCCCGGTGGGGGTTTGTGACACAGCACAGCCCCGTCACCCAGCGTGGCGCCGCACGCCCGCCAGGGAAAGATGCCCCGGGTTCGCAGGGCGCTGCAGGGAGTTCAGATTCAAAGCTCCGTGGACTCTGAACTGGAACTCTTTGCCAGCACCCAGTCCAAAGCGTCTCAAATTTTTCCAGTGAAGAATCCCTATTGGCACACATGGGGAAGAGCTCAGACCCCTGGGGTCAGGGGTCAAAGCGGAGTTCGGAGCAGCTACCAGAAGCCCAGTGTTTCTCTAAAGACTCATGTTTTAGCTTCAAGATTCATGCAATTTTTTTTTAATGTTTATTCATTTTTGAGAGACAGAGAGAGAGAGCACAAGCAGGGGAGGGGCAGAAAAGGAGACACAGAATCCGAAACAGGCTCCAGGCTCTGAGCTGTCAGCACAGAGCCCGAGGCGGGGCTCGAACTAACAAACTGCAAGATCATGACCTGAGCTGAAGTCGGATGTTTAACCAACTGAGCCACCCAGGCACCCCAAGATTCATGCAATTTTGCCTGCTACCCTGTGAGGTGCTTGTGTATTCCAGACTATAAAAATTACATTCTAAATTGCTTACCTTCATGTAAAACTGACACTCAAGGAAGATGTACCTGCTTTGTCCCCTGGCGCTCCAGTCAAGCAGGGGTCTGACCCCTCGGCCTCTCCCTCCCCACATCTGCACACACATACACACACATTTTACAGTTGAGGAGCCTGAGGCTCGGAGAGCGGAGGTCACATGCGCAAGGTCATGCAGCAAGGGCAAAAACGAGAATCTAGGTCCGTGGACCCTACCCAGTGCTCCTCCTACCCAACTCTGTTGCCCAGGGAATCAAGGACGACATAGCTTTATTGGAGGATCTTGGATTTCACATTTGACTCTGGCAGATGAAATGAGAAGTGGGTTACAGGAGGTTTAGGGTAGAAAATAAGTGACTTAATTATCTGGGCCCCACAACTAGGTTCTGATGCTTTTAAGACTTGACACTATTATTAAAATTAACAGCCACGTTTCAGGGAGGATTTATCAGACTTTTTTTTTGTTTGTTTGTTTGTTTTGTTTTTGAGAGAGAGAGAGAGGGAACGCACAAAGGGGAGGGGAAGAGGGAGAGGGAGATGGAGAGAAAGAATCTTCGGCAAGTTCTATGCCCAGCTCGGAGCCTGACACGTGGGGCTCCATCTCAGGACCATGAGACTGTGACCTGAGCTGAACTCAAGAGTCAGAAGCTCTGCCGACCAAGCCACCCAGGCACCCCTTAACAGACTTTAGGAAGGCCCTTTGGCTCCAAATTACCTTTTCTACTCTGGCGTTAAAAAATGTGAAATCCACCTTGAAGTTAAGCATTGCCCTTTAGGCAAGTGCCTTTTCCTCTAGGCCATTTATTATGGGCTGAATATGTAACCTCCAAATTCGTATGTTGAAGTCCTGACCCTCGGTCCCTCAGAATGTGACCTTATTTGGAGATGAGGGTCTTCACAGAGGTGATCAAGCTAAAATGAGGTCACGGGGAAGGCGGCTAATCCTATGTGACTGGTGTCCTGATCGGAAGAGATCTGGACACAGAGATGCACACACAGGGAAGACCAGGTCAAGAGATACAGGAAGGAGGCGGCCGTCTCTGAGCGGGGCCTGGCACAGTCCTTTCCCTCCCGGCCCTCCGAAGGACACCTTGACCTTGGATTTCCAGCCTCCGGAACTGCAGGACAATACATTTCTGCCGTTTAAACCACTAGGAAACCAATACAATCATCTTTGTGGAGTCTTGTGATCCTCCGGAGGAAAGCACAGCCAGATTCCTTCAGCAGAAGAGTATCCTCTCTGAGCAAAGGGAGCTTCTGTTTTTGAGCTCAACTTTTTGCGACATGCCTCGACACATGGCATCTCATTGCCTCTTCCCTGGAGAGATGCTAAGAATAAAAAGGATGGCTCATCTTTAGGGAGCATTTGCTACGTATCTGGCAGTTTTTAACGCCCTACATTTGATACCCCCCACCAGGAGGTCTGAGGCACTATTATGTCCATTTTATAGATGAGGACATTGAGTCCCAGTGAGGTCAAGCGCCTAGCCCAGGGCATTCAGCCAATAGTAAGTGGGTAATCGGAATTAGAATCCACTTTCCACCCACCTTTCTTTATACTTTCAGGGTGAATGAACTTCTTCGGGGGTCTCCTCGCCAGTGGATGCAGGGGAACGCCCCTCCCCCCTCCTCAGGCGAGGACTGAGGAGACCGCCCCCCCAGTCGCCCCTGAAACGCTGCACCTCTGACCTTCAGGCAGCCCTCCCTCAGCCCCTCCCCCTGCAGGTCTCTGGGCTTGGCCACAGTTGGGGCTGACGTCAGCCGGCTGGAAATTCCTCTGCCCAGCGATCAAGGCTTGCAGAACAAAAGCTCCCACCGCAGGAAAAAACTTCCTGCTCAGCCCCTAGCGAGAGGCTCGGGTTTCAACCACACAGCCGGTGAAGTCATCGGTCGCAGGCCAGCGGCAGAGGGGCTCCCGAGGGCACGGAGCAGCTGGGCGGAAGGTCTCCTCTCTCTTCCCCTGCAGGCCGCAGGGGCCAGCTCAGTGGGGCGAGATTCCCCTGCGGGACGATGGGGAAGGGCTGTGGCCGGGCCTTGCCAAAACCCTTTTCCAGTCTCTGACCTCAGCCGCTCCTCTCCTCACGATTGTGCCCATATCCCTTTGTCATGGGGGCCGGGGTGGGTGGGTGGGTACTGAGAGCCAGAAAATGGATGACAGGGGCTCACTGAGATTCAGCAAATTAGAATCGGGTGGGAGGACTTGAACCCAGTGCTTGAATTCTGAGCTCCTTTCGGATACTAAGCAAAGGGGGGAAAGAACGGTCCTCCAACAAAGACCTGAGTGAAAAGGAAATAAACAAAAACCCCCAATGCTCAGTCACCTGCCCTGCCCCCAGTGGAGCGCTGAGGGCTGGTTGGGAGAACATTCCCGCCTTGGCACAGCGGCTCACTGGGCACTGAAGACAGCCACCGTGTGCAGGCCAGCCTGCGCTCCGCGCGTGCCCAGCTAACTTCCTGAAGTCAACTCAGCCAGGTGCGGCCCATGATCAAGGCAGCGGGTGGAAGTACTGAAAAAATGGACAGTCCCCAGGAGTTCTTGTTCCCCACAACCTAAAATGCAAATACCCATGGAGAGGAAGAGATCTAAAGTCCTTATGGCCCCCATGGCATGGGGACGATATGGCAGCAGGCTGGCGAAGCCACCCAAAAAAGGCCACTCGCAACAGGGAGACCAACACAAGAAAGCAAGGGCGAGAGAGAAAATACAGGAAGAAGCGATAACATTTGCAGCATACAAGTGAATTTTGTGGCAGAGCAAAACGCCAAGTTGGATTTTGTGGGTTGGTGATGTTATTTTGATTTACGTATCTCGGAGGGAGGTGGCATCCTGAGCGTCAGGGCTTGAGGCCATCTAAGGATCTTGATCTGGTCGAGCTGGCAGGCAGCTGAGAGCAAATGTCACGGTCTGGGATACAGACAGGATGAGCACTGGGTTGGGTTGAAGTTCTAGGCGCAGAGAGGAGGAATCTAAGGTGTATTTAGGATGCCCGCACGCCCCGTCCCAGGTACTTTGTGGTGCGGAATTTCATCACACCTCAAACCAGACTGAGCCATCGATTGTGCTATTGTTCCATTTCACAGACGGAGAACACTGAGATGCAGTATTGCTAAGCAGTTTTCGCAAGATGACCTCCCTAATAATTAAGAGAACTGGGATTTGCACCTTGGATCTGGCCTGTGGTAAATACCTGTTGAATGAAGGACCTTTTGGCTCCAAAGTGCATGCCCTTTCTACTACAACTGAGAAAAAACGACGGGGCAGTCACTTCCCCGCCCCCGTAATGATAGCTCACACTCACACAGCATACACATACAGACACGTATATGCCTTGGTTCCCTTGTCTGCTAAATCTCATTGGACAGACGAGGAAACTAAGGCACAGAGAGATGAAGTCACCTGCTGTAGGTCTCAGAAGGGGCACGTGTGAGAGCCAGCATTTAATCCGGCCGTCTGGCTCCCAGGTCCCTGCTCTGAACCTCCCTCTACTCTTCTGCCGCTTCCCTCAGCTCGACCAACACAATGTTTTGCTCTTTTATTTTGACTAGTTTGAGAAGCGTGTGCTGATACCTTAGAGCTGGTTTGCCGGCAGTTTTCTCATTTCTGATGGAGTCACGTACTGTTTCACATTTTGATCTACATCCGTACTTCCTGTATAAACTGTCTGTTCGTCTCTTTTGCTGCTTTCTGAGCAGAATCTGGGCACTGACTTTAGCTTTTTTGTGAAGAGGCAAAAATTAATATATTTTTGATGGCTCAGTGGTTTCTTTTTACCAGGCTGTTCTTTTCCTCTTGTGATTCTCCTGTATTTTATTCAACAAAAGTCCTCTGTTCTTTAACTTGAAAATCTTCTTCTGTCTCTGGTGATGGCTCCTTTTCCAACGTGATGGACATAGGATTACAGATTTGGTTGCTTTTTTTTTTTTTTTTAATGCTTTTTCAGACATGCACAAAATCTCATCTGTTAATTTGTGATAGAAAATAGTAGAAGGTGTAATTCTGCTCTGTATTAATTATGGTTCTCTCCCAAACATTTATTATATAGTAATCCCTTTCCTCATTGTTGGATCATTTATAGTTTTACTATATATTGAATTGATTTGGGATCCTTTAATTGCTTCCACTGTTTTTCCCCCCCATCGTTACCATACGGTTTGGATAATTGTCACTTTGTAATATGTTATGCAATCTGGTAGGTTAAATTTACTATCATACACTTTAACAGGAAGCTGTAGTTTTTTTTTAACTATTTAATGTGGTAACTGAACATCACTAGTCATTTATCAAGTTCTTACAAAGTATCCCTTAGAAGCCTTAATCAGTAGTACATTATAGCTATCCAGAATTCAAGGAGCAGTGTTGCCTTTACTGTCTCGAATCCTCTAGCCTGGAGTGGGTGGGCTGTCTGTTCATTTTCATCTTCCTTTATTTCTCTCAGTAGGGTTCTAGAACCTTCTTTGAAGAAATCTTGTGACTTGAAGTAAACTAATGTTCAAGTATTTAATGTTTGATGTTCAATGAAGGTAACATCCTGTGCGTTCTCTATGCAGCACTATGCACCAGAATGGGTGCTCTTGGCTCTGGGGAGGGTTTCATGACTTGGAAACTGGGCCTTCCGGTTGGAACGTGGCAGCTAGCTAGCCTCAGGCAGTGGGAGAAAGGTTCTCTGGGGGATGCGGCAGGGGATGAGCACATCCTTGGGGCCTGTGACAGTCCTGAAAGAGGGAGGCACCCACTGGGGAGTGAGACCACATGACTGTCACAGGGGGCCCGTGCAGGGGGTGGGGGTAGAGAGCAGGAGAACTGTTTGGTCCAGGCCTTGAAGTTACAGTCTTGACATTAGCTCCAGATAAGATTATTTGCACTGTCAGTGGGTCCTTCTGAGAAGCTGTGGGCTAAAGGGATGACACCCTCAGAATCTCTCTTAGGCTCTTCCCCAGAATGCTCTCCGGTATCTCCAAGTTTGTTTCAGGAGGAGTCAGGACTCTGAGTGCCTGCGAAACATACCAAATCCTCTGCTTGAAATGCTACTTTTGCTATCTTGGTTAGTATTCACTATAGCCTGATGAGATAAATGTCATTACAACAATTTTCGGACACAGAAGCTAAGGCTGCAAGAGGTGAAGGGTGAAGCCCGAAAGCACACGTCTGCTAACTTGTAGACCCTGCAGTTGAACTCAGTGTTGCCTCCCAAATCCACGTTCCTTCCATCCGCCGTCCTGTTTTTTCATAGCACAGGGTCTTAACGTGTGGCTGAGTCACTTGGGAAGGAGTGAAACACCAGCAAATCCCAAGTCCTGGCCAGGTCATTCGGTCATTTGCCCATTCATTCACTCACCCACCCCATAAACATTTGTCAAGTGTTGATTATGCACTCTACTTCTCCCAAGTGAAATCATCTACTCCCTGGCTTCAACCACCAATGCCCCTCACATCTATCCTTCCAACCCGGACTTCCTTCCCAAACTTCACACCTGAACCACCAACTTGCTGTGGTCTCATTAACATGTCAGATGAACTGGCCATTTCTCCGTCATCTCCCAGGCCTGTTCTGTGTTCCTTCTTGGCGAACGATGCCGTTATCCTTCCTCCCTCTAGGTCATTCCTTATTTCCAGTATTTCACCAAGCCTCACTGGTTTTCTTCCAAATATGGCTAAATCTGTATCTTCCTCTCTGCCTCAGCAGCTACCCCGTTGGGCTGAATCCTGCCCAGTTGGTGTGAGTCCACCCCTTGGCTGCTTTCCCTGGAGCCTGACCTGCTCTGGCACCCCTTGTGTGTTTCAGGTGGGCCCCCCTAAGCCATGACCAGACACCTTCCTAAGCTGAGCAATCCAAATCCAAATTGGACTCTCATGCAGCCATGTCAGTCCCTTCTGAGGGGAACTGGCCCACTATTGCCACCTGCTCAAAGGGCAACTGTGTTTGGGGCCCCACCAGCTGATTGAACCAGGGGTGGCCATCTGGTTGACCGGCTGGCCAGCAGCATATGATACAGCCTGGTGTAAAAGAGGCATTGTTAGGTCAATCAGATTCTCTTGTGAGAACGTGAGCAAAGAAATATTGAGAGAATGAAAGAAGCCAGCAGTGGAAACTGAGACGGAAAAGTCATGAAACAGAGCTGGTACTGGAGAAGCCGCTATTAGGGTCTTGGGCAAATGCACAGCGTGCCTTCGCAGAGGAAGCGGGTCAGTGCAGAGAGGAGCATGGAGTATGGAGTTACACAAGTGCTCAGGAGCCATGAAAAGGAAGCTGTGGATCCTAAACAGGGTTCTTTAAATGGAATACTTTTAGCTTTAGGGAAAACTCTCCACCTTGTCCTTATCTCCTTGTTTTGCTACAGACCACCGAAGATCACAGTGGGATCTTGGGGGTCCCTCTGTCTGGCTCACATCAAACAAGCCCTCTTTCAGATGAGGGGCTTGAGAGAGGTCGCGGAAGTCTCTCAGAACTAGAGAAATAGTCTCAGATCTTCTCTCTGGGGAATCTAGACAATAGCAACGGCTGACTTCTTCCACTGAGATACCACTGCACGTGGCGAGGCACGGATGCTCCATTTCAATATTTAGACTTCGGGGCTGTGGAAGTCCACGGTGTTTATTATTCCGGTGGCTATTGTTTGGAGAAGTGCATTGTCTCCACGGCGATGCCTGGTGCTCACAGGTTGTCCCATTGTCTTGAAGCCCCGTCAGTATGAGGTCACAGGGCCGGTCTAGCATGCACTCTTTCTGATAAGACCCCAGGAGGTTGAGGCTGATCTAATTCCCTGAGGGAAGCCGGCTCCACCACTCTGGGGGTCAGGTGCCACAGCCAGCCCCCAAGACTGTCAGTGTCTAAAAAAAAATTTTTTTTTCCACGTTTATTTCTTTTTGGGACAGAGAGAGACAGAGCATGAACGGGGGAGGGGCAGAGAGAGAGGGAGACACAGAATCGGAAACAGGCTCCAGGCTCCGAGCCATCAGCCCAGAGCCCGACGCGGGGCTCGAACTCACGGACCGCGAGATCGTGACCTGGCTGAAGTCGGACGCTCAACCGACTGTGCCACCCAGGCGCCCCAAAAAAGAAAAAAATTTTTTTAACGTTTATTCATTATTGAGAGGGAGAGAGAGACTGAGCACGAACAGGGGAGGGGCAGAGAGAGAGGGAGACACAGAATCCGAAGCGGGCTCCAGGATCCGAGCTGTCAGCACAGAGCCCAATGCGGGGCTCAAACTCACAAACTGTGAGATCATGACCTGAGCGGAAGTCAGACGCCCAACCGACTGAGCCACCCAGGAGCCCCAAGACTGTCAGTGTCTAGAGAAGTGGTTCACCCAAGCCTGGGCTCTGGAGTCAGACCCTGTGAATTTATAAACTGGCTCCATCATTTACCAGCTGTGTAAACTTGGGTAAGCCAATCTCTCTGTGCTGTGCCTCAGTCTCCTCATCTACAAAATGGGGATAATAATAACATATACTTCTTTGGGTTTTATCATGATTAAAGAAATATATTAGATTGACCCATATGACATTGTCACTTTTATTGTCCTTAAACTGGTTTATCCTAATACAATTGTGACTAACACATAGTAAGTACCTAATACATGCTAGCTAAAAGTATTAAAGAAATGATATTAACATTTATGATTATTTCAGCCCTTCTCTGACAGTGACAAGCTGCTTTTGGCCAGGCTTTGCCTGGTCTGGTACAGAGAAGGTAGGTGGTGCTGAGGCCCACTTTTGGGCTGCAGGCACCAGGAAACTGTGGGTGCCTTAGTGCTGGGTCCGGCTCTGCCCTACTTAGCTGTGTTCCTTCCCCTCCGACCTTCTTCCTCTGACAAAAGTCATGACATTTGGACGAGTTCTTAAAACCCCTTCTAGCTCTGATTGTCTGATTCTTTTTTTTTTTTTTATTTATTTTTGAGACAGAGAGAGACAGAGCACGAATGGGGGAGGGTCAGAGAGAGAGAGAGAGAGAGAGAGAGAGAGAGAGAGAGAGGGAGCCACAGAATCTGAAACAGGCTCCAGGCTCTGAGCTGTCAGCACAGAGCCCGACACAGGGCTCCAACTCAGGAACAGCGAGATCATGACCTGAGCCGAAGTCGGACGCTTAACCGACTGAGCCACCTAGGCGCCCCTCTGATTGTCTGATTCTAAGTGTTCTCAGAGCACAGCAACCTCTCTCTCCCCCTTTCAGTTCTGAGCTTTGTCTGCTTGCCACTTGCAAATGAACAGCTCGAGGTCCTAGCCTCATGTTTGCCCCTGGGTTACTGCCATGTCTAGATAGCCTGAGGTAGCCTCTCTGGCCTGTGACAACATGTTAAGGCTACAGTTCCTTTTGTTGCCCAAAGTATAGCTTAGGCCACATCCAGCTTTACTGTAAGAAATATAGGCGGGGCACCTGCCTGGCTCCGGTGGTTAAGCGTCCCGCTCTTGGTTTCGCGGTTGATGAGTTCAAGCCCTGCGTCGGGATCCTCTACTCTGCCCCTCGCCAGATCCCTCTCTCTCTCTCTCAAAATAAATAAGTAAACTTAAAAAAAAAAAAAAGGAAATATAGGCTTTTTTACTTCACCTTCCCAGATGAAAATGATGACTATCACTTCTTTACCACAGTCTGTGTAACAGGTGCTGTTCTAGGTCCTCCCAGGTACTAAGCCATTGAACCCTCACAACACCTCCATAAAGTAGGTACTATGATCCCAGTCTTACTGCTGAGGATTTCCAACTGTCTGGCTCCAGAATCTTGTCCCACTTGGTGACTCATTTCTAGCCAGTCACACCCTTAAAATCTTTGGAGGTACAGTGTGGCAGGATAGCACTCGCAGGCGCCACCCTTGATCTTTCTGGAGCGTTAGCAAAGGACGTCACCATCCTTCCCTCCTTCAGCTTCATCTTTAGACCGTGATGTCCTGAGAGATGCCTGTGTTTGCTCTTCACTCAGCAGCCATTTTTTTTTTAATTTTTTTTTTTTCAACGTTTATTTATTTTTGGGACAGAGAGAGACAGAGCATGAACGGGGGAGGGGCAAAGAGAGAGGGAGACACAGAATCGGAAACAGGCTCCAGGCTCTGAGCCATAGCCCAGAGCCCGACGCAGGGCTCGAACTCACGGACCGCGAGATCGTGACCTGGCTGAAGTCGGACGCTTAACCGACTGCACCACCCAGGCGCCCCATCAGCAGCCATTTTTTAACTGTAGCATCATTTGCTATCTGGAGACGTGGGAATTTTCACCAACATCAAGTCCTGTCTCCTTTTTTTTTTTTTTTTTTTTTTAAACAATCTTTCCTTCAGCGTCTGTCTCTCCTCTGACATTTTACTAGCCAGGCAGTGCCTTCCACAGTGCGGCAGTGTGGGTGGAAATCTCCTCAGCCCAATTACCCACCTCATTTGCATATAACTGCAGGTGTAGTGTTGTTAAACTCTCTCCAACCACAAATCAAGAACCCCCTCTTTTTCTCTCCAGTTTCCAAGAACAAGTTCCTCACTTGCCCTTAAGCCCCCACCAATAGTCTTCTCAGAGTCTTTGCATCACCAGCTCATTGCTCAGTTCCACAAGCACTCACAAATTTTGGGGGCACCCGGGTGGCTCAGTTAAGCTTCCGACTTCCGCTCAGGTCAGGATCTCACATTTCGTGAGTTCAAGCCCCACCTCCGGCTGTGTGCTGACAGCTCAGAGCCCGGAGCCTGCTTTGGATTCTGGGTCTCCCTCTCTCTCTGCCCCTCCCCCGCTTGCACTCTGTCTCCCTCTCAAAAAGAAACAAACATTAAAAAAATTCAAAAACACAAATTTTAAGTTTTCGTCTTATGGCAATGCCCCACTTCCAGACACCAAAATGATTATTAGTCATCTACTGCTTTGGAACAAGTTACCCCAAAACTTATCCGCTTAAACAAAACCCGCTTCTTATCTCAGGTAGCTTCTGAGGGTCTGGAGTTTGGAGTTGCTTATTTAGGTGGTTCTGGCTCAGGGTATTCAAAGAGACTGCAGTCTATTTGTTCTCTGGGGCCGCATTCAAGAAAATTCGCAGTCATGAAGATGGGGGAGTCACTCCTGATACGGCATCTTTCATACGGCTGTTGACTCAAGTCTCAATCCCTCATCGCCTATGGTCAATAAGACACAGTTCCTTGGCACGTGGACCTTTCCGTAGGGTTGCTTGGTATGGTAGCTGGTTTCCCCCAAAACAGGTGATTCTATGGGACTATCTTGGAAACTAGTTACCAATGGCTTTATAATGTTAAAACACTGAGTGTATTTCCCTAAGACCTAGAATAAGACACGGACATGTGAGCTCACTACTTCTATTCAACGTTGTAGTAGAGGTTGTAGCCAATACGATAAGGCAAGAAAAAGAAATAAAATGCACATGGATTGGAAAGGAAGAAGTAAAACTCTTAACTTGCAGGTGACACAATCATCTGGGTAGAAAATTGTAATCTACAAAAAAGCTGCTAGAACGAATAAATGAATTTAGGAAACTCACAGGTCTCACAAGACTGATGTCTTTGATAATCAGTTGTATTTTTATAGACTAGCAATGAGTGATTGGGAATTAAATTTTTTTTTAAATACAGTTTAATGCAAAGAAGCATGTATTTGCAGCCGAGTAGTTTTATCAGCCTGCTTCCTGCCAGGAGAATTGGAGGATTCCTCTTTTCACTTTGTAGTATCTCTGTCTCTTTCAGCCTAAACTTACAGTATTTCTGCTGATATAATTCTTTTAGAACGTTGTGTGTCATCAAAAATAAGAAATACTTAGGGATCAATCTGACAAGGTGTATAAGACTTACATACTGAAAACTAGATGGCGTTGCTGAGAGAAATGCAAGGCGACCTAAATAAGTGGAGATTATATATGATTTCATATAGATTCTTGCGGATCAGAAGAGGCACTATTATCAAGGTGCTAGTTCTGCCAAAGTTGACCTACAGATTCAATGCTATTCCAATCAAACCATAGCTGGCTTTTTTTTCCCCCGTAGGAAATGGCAAGCTCACTCTTAAAAAGACCTACAATAACCCAAACAATTTGTAAATGAAGAAAAAAGATGTTGAAATGATACTAATTTCCAAATCCATAAAACATAGTCATCAAAACAGTTTGGTACTGGCGTCAAGAACAGAATAAAGACGGGGTGCCTGGGTGGCTCAGTCGGTTGAGCGAACGACTTCGGCTCAGGTCATGATCTCGCGGTCCGTGAGTTTGAGCCCCGCGTCGGGCTCTGGGCTGATGGCTCAGAGCCTGGAGCCTGTTTCCGATTCTGTGTCCCCCTCTCTCTCTGCCCCTCCCCCGTTCATGCTCTGTCTCTCTCTGTCTCAAAAATAAATAAACGTTAAAAAAAATTAAAAAAAAAAAAGAACAGAATAAAGAGTCCAGAAATAGATGCATATATATAGGTCTATCGAGTTTTTTACCCTCTTACTAAGACACAATTCATTTGTCGTATAACTCACCACTTAAAGTACACAACTCATTGGTTTTTAGAATAGTCACCGGTGTGCAAACATCACCACAATCTAGCTGTAGAATATTCTCATCGCCTCCCCCTCAAAGAAATCCCATACGTATTAGCTGTCATTCCCCATTCTCTTCCACCACCACTCAATGCCCAGCCCTAAGCAACCACTAATATGTTGTCTGTTTCCATAGATTTGTTTACTCTGGACACTAGATATAAATGGAGTCATACAATAGGTGGTCTTTTGTGACTGAATTCTCTCACTTAATGCTTTCAAGCTACGTCCATGTTGGAGCGTACTTCATTCCTTTTTCATTGCCCAGTCATCTTCTCTTGCATGGATATACTACATTTAGTTTATCTTTGTAATCACTGATGGACATTTGGGTGGTGGACGCGTTGGGGAATAATGCTGCTATGAACATTCAGTTACAAATTGTTGTGTGGACGTATGTCTTCATTTCTCTTGGGGGTATCCCTGGGAATGCAATTGCTGGGTCATATGGTAACGCTGTGTCTAACTTCCTGAGACACTGCCAGACCATTTTCCAGAGAAGCGGCACCGCTGTAGACTCCCACCAGCGATGCAGGGGAGTTCTGCCTTCTCCGCTTTCTCACCAACACTTGTTGTTGCCCATCTTTTTTGCTGCAGGCATCCTAGGAGGTGTGTAGGTAGATTTGGCAAATACGTACTATTTTTTCTCTCACCACAAATAAATGTAACTATTTGAGGAGATCTATAGGTGTGTATATGTATGTATATGTATATATGCATATACATGGATATGTATGAATATATAACATGTGCATACATATTATATATATATACACACAATGGAAAATTATTCAGCCTTTTAAAAAAAGGTCATCTTGTTATTTGTGACAACGTGGATAAACCTGGAGGACATTATGCCGAATGAAATAAGCCAGGCACAGATAAACAAATACGGCACACTCCCATTTATATGTGAAATCTAAAAAGGTCAAATACGTAGAAGCGGAGGGTAGAAGGGTGGCTACCATGGGCAAATGGGGGAATGTTGGTCATAGGGTACAAGGTGGCAGTTACATAGGATGAATAAGTCTACAGATCTAATGTGTAGCATGGTGACTATAGTTAATCGTACTGTGTTGAATACTGGAATGCTATATTGCTAAGAGTAGATTTTAGGTCTCTCACCACATATAAAAATGGCACCTATGTAAGGAGATGATATATGAATTATCTTGACCGTAGTAATCAGTGCATGTATACATGTGTAAATATGTGTGTGTGTGTATATATACATATATATATATTCACATACACATACATATAAACATCATGGTGTATGCCTTAACTGTACACAATCATTATTTTTTTTAATTTTTAATGTTTCTTTATTTTTGAAAAGGAGAGCGCGAGCGGGGGTGGGGCAGAGAGAGGGAGACAGAACCTGAAGAAGGCTCCACGCTGTCATCACAGAGCCCTATGTGGGGCTCGAACCCATGAACCATGAGATCGTGACCTGAGCCAAAGTTGGACGCTCAGTCGACTGAGCCACCCAGATACCCCTACAATCATTATTTTACAATATATTTTGGGGTACCTGGGTGGCTCAGTTGGTTAAGCATCCAACCCTTGGTTTTGGCTCAGGTTGTGATCTCACAGTTGGTGAGTTCGAGCCCCACAAAGGCTCTGTGCTGACAGTGCAGAGCCTGCTTGGGATTCTCTCTCTCCTTCTCTCTGCTCCTCCCCAGGTGTGCACTCATGCTCTCTCTCTCTCTCTCTCGGAATAAATAAATAAGTTCTACAAAAATTAAAAGAAAATCATTTTTTAAATATATAAAACTTGGGGCGCCTGGGTGGCTCAGTCGGTTAAGCGGCTGACTTCGGCTCAGGCCATGATCTCGCGGTCCGTGAGTTCGAGCCCCGCGTCGGGCTCTGTGCTGACAGCTCAGAGCCTGAAGCCTGTTTCCACTTCTGTGTCTCCCTCTCTCTGACCCTCCCCCGTTCATGCTCTGTCTCTCTCTGTCTCAAAAATAAATAAAAACATTAAAAAAATTTTTAAAAATAAAATAAAATAAAATATATAAAACTCGTTCATAGTGAAGTGTGTGGGAAAAATTAAACATACACCCACCATATAGCCCAGCTATTCCATTCCTAGGTATTTACCCAAAGGAAAAAAACATATCCACAGAAAGACATGTACATGAATGTTCGTAAAATATTATACACATCGAGTATAATTATCATGAAATCTATTTCGAAAGTGGTTAATGAGGTCGTTCTAAAATAACATTATTTATTAGGCATTTGTGCGGTGATGGATCCTTAGCTTAACATGGCTGTTTTCTTCAACCTATGATTGCTAGCTGAAACTCACAGAATACATTAAAGTATAATTTGAGCAAAACCAATATAACCACACTAAGAGAAATCAAAATGAAATGGAAAATTCAATCATGATCCACTTTTTTCTGACAAATCAACTCATTTACTTTTCCTTGTTCCCATCTGGTCCTTGTCTGCATGCATAAAACATTCCTACATAGTTGTAAAACTCCAGTTTTGCATTCAGCTTTTGAAAAACAATTGTAATATTGTAAACTATTTTCCATATTGTGTTAGTCTTCACAGTGGTTTTTAAATGAGCGTGTTGTTTACTTGGCGCTTCCACCAGTCTTTAACATTTCCCCCAATGCTGGACATCTCTAGTTTTTTGTTTTTGTTTTTGTTTTGTTTTTTTTTTTAATTTTAAAATAAAAAAAAGTGTTTTATATCTTCATGTATAAAACATTTTCTTTTCTTTCTTTCTTTTTTTCTTTCTTTCTTTCTTTATTTATTTCTTTTTTTTTTTTTTTTTTTGGATTACTTCCTTGGGATAAATTCCTAGAAGTGGGATTATTGGTTCGAAACATAGGAACATTTCCATAGCTCTCAAAATAAATTGCTAAATGGATTTCCATTCATTCATTCACCAAATATGTATTGAGCACTTTCTTCTTGCCAGACATTGACTAAGTATTAAGATTACAAGGGTGAGGAAGAATATCCAGTCTGCATTCATAGGCCCTACCTTCTAGCTGGAGAGACAGACTCAATCAGGTCATCACACAGATGGATAAAATTATAACCATGCTCAGCATTACTAAGGAGAGAGGCATGGGGCTATAAAAGTATTTCATGGTGGAACCCTACTTTGGCTGGTGGTTAATGGAAGGATTTCCTAAGGAAAAAGTGATTGAGCTAAGGACTTAGGGATGACTAGGAGCTAATTAGACCAAAGGGAAGGAAAGAATAGCATTCTGGACAGAGGGAACAGCGTGTACAAATGTCTTTTGGCACAGTTAAGAAGACCACAATAGCTGGACCTCAAAAAGCGGGGGGAGCCAGGGACAAAACCAGGCAGGGCCTGTGGGCCATGAGAAGGGTGTTGGTCTTTATTCTGAGAGCAGTGGGACCCTCTTGAGCTGGATATGTGCTTTGAAACACTCAGTACTGGCTGTAGTAAGTGAGGAGAGGGAGTTTGGAAAGGGACACGGGGTACCAACGGGCAGCTGTTGTAGTGGCCAAAATGAAACATGATAGGTGCTTAGATGAAGGGAATAGGAATAGAAATGGAGAGAAGCGGACACAAGCAGAAAATACTGAGGAGGTAAGATTAACAAAACTTGGTAGTAGATCTGAGTTAAGGCATGTGGGAGAAGAGGAAGGAGATGGAAATCGAGGGACAGCTGCTAGATTTCTGGTGTAGGAAACAGGATGAATGTAGTGTCGTTCACAGATACAGGGAAAGCTGGAAGTGGACCAGAGCTGGGGTGGGGAGCTACATGTAAAGAGTTCAAGGTGTCTTTGAGACAGGCAAAAGGAGTTGTCAGTTGGTAGTTGGACTGTGGGTCTGGAAAATCAGACCAGAGTTTGGGTTAAAGCCATGAACTTATGAGGTGTCAATGTATGCATAGGGACCAAAGCCACAGGCGTGGATGAACTTGTCTAAGGAGAAAGACTGAGGGTGGATGGGGTCTAGACCAGGTGAGTGAGGAATTCCCAGTTTTCATGGTCAGATGGAGGAAGACAGTGGGCCAAGAAGACTGAAAGGGATATGGGAGGAAAACCAGGAGGACACGATGTCACAGAAGCCAAGGAAGAGTGTTACAGGAAGGAGAGAGTGGTCACCAGTGTGGAGTGCTGCCAGGCAGTCCCAGAAAATGGATTTAGGCCCATGGTGACCTGGGCAAGACCTGTAATGATGGCGACAAGCAGGAAGGAAAAATGACAGGGAAATAAGGACAAGGGAATGGCATGTCCCTATGCCCCTCTTCAGAAGTGTGGCTGAGACAGGGATGTGGGAGGACAGCGGGAGAAAGTGGAGGAGAGCTCGAGGGAGGGTTTTTGCTGTTGTATCTTTTTTCCAGAAAGGAAGAACTGTGTGTATGTTGACTACTGATGGGAAAACTTGGGCTGAGAGCAAGTGGGTAAATGTCAAGAGAGGAGTGACAATTGATAACACCATCCCTGAGTAGGTGGGGCGGTGGGGTGGGGGGAGAGATCAGGTCCGAAACACTGGTGAAGGGATTGGCTTTGGGTAGGAGAAGGAACACCTCCTTTCCTGTAACAGGGCTGTATCCATTTATACAACCTCCCAGGAGGACTTAGAAGAGCTCAAGGTTAGGGCTCCTGGGTGGTTCAGTCGGTTGAGCTTCTGAATTTGGCTCAGGTCATGATCTCACAGATTGTGGGTTCGAGCCCCACATCGGGCTTTGTGCTGACAATGCAGAACCTGTTTCGGATTCTCTGCCTCCCTCTCTCTCTGCCCCTCCCCCTCTTGTGCTCTCTTTCAAAAATAAATATTTAAATATTTTTTTTTTAAAAAGAAGAGCCCAGCATTTGATTTAATGCTCTGCTGCTGCTGTCTTGAAATTCTTTATAATTTTTGAACAAGAGACCCCACATTCTCAGTTTGCAGCAGACCTGCAGATCATATAGCTGGTCTGGCTCCCACCAACATCAGAACTATTATTCTCCCCCAGACCTCACTGAAATTGACTATAGTCACCTAAATCCTTTTTGTTATGGCTGTTAATGTAATAGGTGGAAATGTGCGCCTCAGTTGTGTTAATTTGCATTTCTTTGACTACTAGCCAGGTTGACCGTGTTCCCTCGTGTCTGTTCGCTAACCAAATTCCTTTTTGAACTGCCTGCATCCTTTGCCCATATATGGTGTTTGCAAATATCAAAAAAAAACAGCTTCCTATGTGGGACTGAAGCACCAATTTGTTGAAATGTACGGAGAGAGAGTTGGCTGTAGAACCAGTATGGCATTCCAGGAAGGAAGGTCCCAGCCAGGGGTGCCTTGGGAAGCAAATGTCCCACTTGTCGATAAAATCCTACTGGCACATGTGTGTGGCAGTCTTTCAACCAAGCACCTTCACATCTAGGTGCTCCTTCAATCCTTTGTCTGAAGGTGGGAACTCACCACTCTGTGCTTCACTTAGACTGTTCCCCCTGCCTGGAGTGCCCTTTTCCCCCTCCCCATCACTAGACTCACAGCGTTCTATTCATGGTGATATTCAAATATATCTATATCACATTTTGCTATAATTATTTTGCATCTGTCTCCCCTTCTGGGCCATGAGCTACAGATTCTCTCTCCTCTCCACCCAATTCATCCTCAATGCCTCACATGTCATCTGCGCATGCCAGGTGCTCAACTTCTATTGAGAAGTGACTGAAATCAACATAACATATGAACATAAAGACTGGGATATTGTTGGGGCGCCTGGGTGGCGCAGTCGGTTAAGCGTCCGACTTCAGCCAGGTCACGATCTCGCGGTCCGGGAGTTCGAGCCCCGCGTCGGGGCTCTGGGCTGATGGCTCAGAGCCTGGAGCCTGTTTCCAATTCTGTGTCTCCCTCTCTCTCTGCCCCTCCCCTGTTCATGCTCTGTCTCTCTCTGTCCCAAAAAGAAATAAACGTTGAAAAAAAAAACTTAAAAAAAAAAAAAAAAGACTGGGATATTGTAAGGGGGATTCAGGCATGGCGTGGCAGGTTGGACTAAGTCATCATTAGGTTCCACCCAACTTTGAGGAGCTTGGATTCTGTGACTGACACTGGAAAGTCCACTGGAGTAGATAGACATCTACTGGGTGCCCTCCAGCATCTATTCTCCCTCTTCTCCTTTCTTAAAAGGCCAGTAGCTTCCTTCCCAAGCCAATCAGTTCATCTTATTCCCCAGTCACAGAAACTGGTTCAGAAATAGGCATTTCAAGCCAAGAAGACAAAAAGAGGTGTTTTCTTGGGGCCCTGGAAAAGCACTGTACTCTCTTATCTAGGAGCTACCAAACAGAGAGAGAGAGAACACAAGCGAGAGAGAGAGAGAGAGAGAGAGAGAGAGAGAGAATTAGCCTTAGGATGAGACGTACTAAAAGAAAGTATTCATTGTTAATCTGAAACTCAACTAGACATCCTGTAATTTTTTCCTGCTAATTCTGACAACCCAATGATTCCATGGAGGGCAGAAGAGAGAGACCAGAAAGAAACTGGACTTTTGGTGATACAGTTGAGCCACTGAATCAAGCCTTGCCTGAAGCCCACACTTCTGAAATTTTCAGGTACACAAACCAATAAACCGTCTTTGTTTAATTAGATTTGAGACTAGTTTCAATCTTTAGGAACTTCCTTGTCTTAACTGGTTTATCAAAAGCTGACAGTTTTGATCTTTTAGGGATGCAGGTCTTGTTAGGAGAAGGCTTGCTTTGCATCCTTTTCTTAGTCTGGCTGCCCTACTCAGGAACTTCTACAGGGCTCCATCCCTTCTCGTGACGTTAATTTTGTCAACTTGACAGGACCATGGGGTGCCCAGATATTTGGTTAAACATTATTCTGGGTGTATCTGTGTGGGTGTTTCCAGATGAGATGAACATTTGAGTCGGTAGACCAAATAAAGCATCTGGCAGCTCCCCAAAGTGATTGGATCTCATCCAATCCACTGAAGGCCTGAGTAGAACAAAAGGGCAGGGCACATGAGAATTTGCTCTGTGTGCTTGCCGCGAAATTGGTGATTGGTCTTCTGCCTTCAGACTCGGACACAGACTGGAGCTTACATCATTGGCTCTCCTGGTTCCTTGACTTCTGGACTCACACTGAAACTATACCATAGGCTCTCCTGGGTCTCCAGTTTGCTGCCTGCGTTCACGTGTATGTACACACACATATAGATCTCCTATTAATTCATAATATAGACACACACACACACACACACACACACACACACAGACACACACCTCCTATGAATCCTGTTCCTTTAGAGAACCCAGACTAAGTAATACACTCCTCTACTCAGACAAGCATCCCTACAGACACTCACTAGGCTAACTCTGGCTTTATTTTTAGCATGAGACCTTTACGAGAAGCACAGTTTTGTCTTCAGCTTCCTTTCCCCCCACCCGAAGCGGTCTGAGCTGAGGCCAGCTCCCTCCGAGAAGTCATTACCACCCGGTGGGTGCTGCAGCCTCAGCCCTGAGCACAGACTGGCCAGTGTCTGCTTGGCTCCAGGGCAGTGAGGAGCTGCCTCGGGACCGACAAAAAACTGACCAGCTTGTTTTGCTTTGGGACCAGAAGAAACCAGCTCCTTTTAATTCTCAATGGCCAGGCTTGGAAATCCAGCTTGCCAGAAGAGAGGAAGGGGGCAGAGAAGCAGTCCTTTGGGGAAGGCTCTGGCCAGGACATTCGAAAGGCAGGATTTTGCTGGAAACTGTGCTCCGTAGCCAAGACCAGGTGGAAAGATCAATTTGGGCTTTATGAATTAGTCCCTTCATTTTTCTGGGTCTGCTTTTCCTCATCTGTAAAACAGGTTGGGCCATCAGGCTGCAGAGCAGATATTCAGGGCTCAGGGCCCAAGAAAATGATACGGAGTCCCAGTTACTTGGCTGTGGGCCTGAGGCAGGGGCTGGGGCGAGGGCAGAGGGCAAAAGCCCAGCGTGAGGCAGGTACAACTACGAGGGCAATGGCTGAAGCCTTCAGATCAGCTCAACTCATGGTAACAAGCTGGGAACCACTGCACTGCTTTGAACAGCCCCCCCATCACCCGCCTCCCTCCATTTCTGATCTTACTTTGCCCAGCTCCTCACTCTCAGCGCCACTGACACCCCCACAGACCTTGCAATGGTATCTGGGCACCTTGGTTGCAACATCTTGCATTCTCCAAGGGTGCTGATTTAGATCTGTTCTTTGGGCCCTCCTGCTTTGGACCTCCTCAGGTAAGATACCCCGACTCTGATGTATTAGTTAGGTATGGCTGCTGTGAAAAATAGACCCAAAAATATCATGGATGAACACAATGGAAGTTTATGTCACGCCTCGACTGACAGTGTAGGGTGGTTCTAGCCTGGGGCTCAGGTGTGGTGAAGGTGGGGGCATCCTTCTCCGTGAAGTCAGAGACTTTGGCTGATGGCAACCATGCCACCTTTAAAATGGCTTCTGGAATCATGCTGGGGGACCGCTGTCATCTGACCAATAGAAAGAGCTTGGAAGGCTTTTACTGGTCGGGCCTGGAAGGAACCCACGTCTGTCACTTCTCACTGATCAGCACCATGTCGCATGGCCTCCCCCAGCTACAAGGATGGAGACTAGCTATGAGCCCAGGAAGGAGAAGTATGTCGGTGAACAGTCAGCCAGACTGCAAGATGCCCGACTTCGACCCACTGGCATCTCTGGCAGGCTGGGCTCATGGCCCACCTTGGCTCAGATGCTCGGCCCAGCCTAGGGTTCCTGAAATTCCTCTGACTGGAAATGGGAGTGGTTTGGGATTTTGGGAAGTGCCATTTCTATCTGAGATGGATTCAGCGGAAGGGTGTGGAGCAGTGAGCCCGGCAGGATGTGGCACCACTGCCTTCACCACTGCCACGAAGCACTGTCGTCAACCACATGCCCCCTGGACCTATGGAATCTGTCTTTCTCTGCGCAGGGAGGACAGTAGTGGGGACAAGCCTTCTGGTGACCTCCCCAGATGGAGGTGTTTCTCAGTGCCATGGCTCCAACGTTTCCTGGGAAACGTGTGTGTGTGTGTGTGTGTGTGTGTGTGTGAAGATGACCACACAAAATAATCACAATAACGCAGAGGTATTATTATCCCCATTTTCCAGGTGAGACAACTGAGGCTCAGAGACACTGTGGTTTTTCTAGGTGCAAATCGTAAGCCAGGGTTTGGAAGCAGGTCATCTGGCTCCACATCCCGAACCTCTTTCCCTACATCATGTTCTCTCCCTTTTTCTCTCTCTCCTGTGTCCTTCTGTCCATCCAAATGCTACCTCGCCATGAAACCTACGGCTCTTGTCTTGGAATTCCCAGTGCCCCTCATCTGTGTCTCTTTGAAGTCTGCTTGGTGATAGGATTTTTGTGTGTTATTTTGTTCCCCTGTAAGCCTCTTGAGGGCAAAGACAATGCCACATTCACCTCCTGAAAGCAACCTACGTATACCGATCCATTCAGTGAATGGATACTTTGGTCAGAGAATTCTTGAATTCAATTACATGGAAAATCTAAGCCAGCCATGCAAGAAAGATCAAAGGACAATTTATGGTAAACGACACACACTCGCTCCTGTATTTTCCCTTCACACCCTGTTCCCTTCTCATCTCCTGGTTTTCCCGGGCAGGATTCCATCAGGCTTGGTTCATTCACTCTGGCTAGAGAATTTCCTAACATGTTGTTTATTATTACTAGTAGTAGCAGGATAGTACTATTACTATGAATAGCTACAATTTGTAGAGCCTCTGAGTGGTATCGTCCTTGAACATGGGGTCTGTGGAGCCCCGAGACCCGAGCACAGGTCAAGTTCTCTGTACACTTTCAATACGTGTTTTTTGGATACATGGATACTTCGGACACTCGTTTAGTGCCAGGCATTGGGTCAGATTCTTGAAATATATTATCTTTAATTTTCAAAACCACCTAGCAAGGAAAATTATTCTAATCCCTATTTAAAAAAAATTTTTTTTACATGTATTTACTTTTGAGAGACAGAGTGAGACAGAGCGTGAGCAGGGGAGGGACAGAGAGAGAGGGAGACACGGAATCCGAAGCAGGCTCCAGGCTCCGAGCTGTTGGCACAGAGCCCAATGCGGGGCTCAAATCCACGAACCGTGAGATCATGACCTGAGCCCAAGTCAGACGCTCAACTGACTGAGCCACCCAGGTGCCCCTCTAATCATTATTTTATAGATAAGGAAACTAAGGCTCAGTGAGGTTAAGTAATTTCCCCCAAGGTCACACAGGTAACATTGAGCCCAGGTGCCAGTCAGGGACCGTCCAACCCCAGAGTATACCTTTGGGTTATTAAATCACACTGCCGCCTGATGCCCTTTGAATATTGCATCCCAGTCTCTTTCTTTCTTTTACCTACTCACTCACTTAGGAAATATTTCTGAACTTCTCTTCTGTGGGGGATGCCACATAGGGATGAATGGGGCAGACATAGTTTTTGCCCTAATGGAGCTCATGGTCTGGTGGTCAAGACAGATAGCAAATAAGTGAATGCCCAGTGAGAAGCCCACTTTAAAGTATGGCAAGTGCCATGAGGGGAAAGAGGAGAATGCCATGATGGGCTTTCTTGGCTTGGATGGTCAGGAAAAGCTTCTCTGAAGCTTGGACTTGATGGATAAAGAATAAAAAAAAAGAATAACAAAGAGTCAGCTTCTTGATGAAGTGAGGTGTTCCAGGCAGTGGGAACAGTAGTGGCGTAGGCTCTGAGGTGGGAAGGTGGTGGGCACAGAAAGAAGCTGAGAGAAAACCAGTGCGGCAAGCTGTGACACAGAGGATCGTGGATGCAGATAGGCTACAAGTGACGGAGGATGGCAGGGCCACTGGGTGAGGAACCTGGGTTGTGCTGAGGGCTGTGGCAAGCCCTGGAAGAGTTTTAAGCAGCAGAACCACTGCACGCTGAGTGCACTGGCTGGAGACCGGAGTGGAAAGGGGAAGGGGGCTATTGCAATAGTCCAACAAAGAGAGTGGAGGGGGGCTTGAACCAGAGACAGGAAGTGAAGGTGGCAAGCAGGGCTCACTTATGGAGACTTTGGAGAGGAGTCAGACTTCCATGCATTGCTGGGGCTTGGGCTTAGTCCAACCTGTATGAACCAGGAGACCCTGCCTAGGCTTTCCAAGAACTTCTGGTGAAGAGACTCAAGTTTATCCCCTCAAGTCAAAGCAGCTGAATTTTCATCTTGAGCGTCGGTGATAGAAAGATACTCAAGTGAGGGCTGGCTCTGACGGTGGAGGTATGATCATTACAGAGCAAAGGCCTGGCACTGGGCTGGGTACGGCCACCATGTCCCATCAGGGAGAAAGGCAGGTCAGTGGTCTGCCCCACAGGGTTGCCAGTTGGATCAAGATGTGCCAGACCAGGATGAAATATTGGAAGGAGGTAAAAAAAAAAAAATACCCTGGTCCTTGGGGGGTGAGGAGTGGGGTCCAGATATCCAAGCAGAGCATCCATGTGTCAGGTAGCAGGTGGTGCCCGCGATGTGGAGACAGACAGTGAGTTAGGGGAACAGAAAACCCAGCCTAGGGGTCACTGACGGGACAGGGTTAAGATGGCGCTCAATGGAATCCATGTAACTGGAAAGATTTTTGTGATTCATTTTCCAACTTGAGAAAAGTTTAGGACTATTTTCTTCTCTGCCTTCTTCCCCATAAATTCCCCCAATGGATCCCCCAAATGCCAGTTACATTTGGGGGAAGACTTGGTAGAGATGCCTTCACTTAATTTCCAGGGTTAGTCAAATCCACTGGATTTGCCCAGCTGTTGGGTGAGATTGACTTTCTGTGGCCTGATAGTCCTCGGGTTCCAGTTCAGTGAAAATAATGGGAGTTCTTCAATTAATGTCTGCCCTCAACCCCCCTCTCTTCTCCTTGCCGCTACACGGCTCCCTGACTCTGGCTGCACCCACAACCCCAGTTCTGGGTGGGATACATTCTCCCTGCCAGGCTCCCCCCGCCCCGCCCACCACCCACCACCAAGACCAGTGAAGGCAGGTCCTACCAGCCCACACCCTCTCTCCTGAGGAAACCAGGCCCTTTGAGCAAACCTGTGATGGGCCACATATTTCCCTCTCTTTTTAAAAATAAGCACTCCCTGTGGCTCCAGTTGGCCCTCCCCCGGCGAGGTGAGTCCCTTCCAAAAACCCATGTCAGAGCATCCTTTGTAACACTCAGGGAAGAGAGCAGGCGGGAAAAAAGGCTTCTATTTACCCGGATGTTTGACATCCAGAGAAGGAATATTATTGTTTCTCCAGTCAAATACTGGGGCTTCACTAAAAAATATTTTCAATCTGCCAGACTGAGTCCAGTGTCTCTGTGAACCTTTGCCAGTACTTATAGGCCTGGGGGGGGGGGGGAGGTGGTGGGAGCCTCGTCCATTTCTCCCAGGCAGCCACGTTCCTGATGGATGCTGTGAAAATGGTGTATCTGGTACCGGTCGAGGAGGCAGCCCCTGTGACATTCTCCCATTCTACCAGTGGGTAGGGTTATGGGCTTCTCTCCCTGCCATTACAGGCTCAGCATCCTGGGGGCTTCTGGGGTAGAGGTGGAGTTATGCCAAGGAACGGCTGTGACCTGGAGGTCACAGAAATGGCGTGGCAGTAATCTCCCAGGTGCAGAAGACTCCCTGGGATAGAGCACACAGATAGATAGCACACAGACTGGATAGAGCCTACCCAGTCCCACCCCCTGCCTCGCTACATTAAAAACATCATTGGAGGGGCGCCTGGGTGGCACAGTCGGTTGGGCGTCCGACTTCAGCCAGGTCACGATCTCGCGGCCCGTGGGTTCGTGCCCCGCATCGGGCTCTGGGCTGATGGCTCAGAGCCTGGAGCCTGTTTCCGATTCTGTGTCTCCCTCTCTCTCTGCCCCTCGCCCGTTCATGCTCTGTCTCTCTCTGTCCCCCCAAAAATAAATAAACGTTGAAAAAAAAAAAACATCATTGGGGGCGTGGGGGAGAGCTTACTTTTTTTTATACTACACACGTGATATGTAGCCATTAAAACACATTTGGAAAATATGCACAAGCGGAAGGAGAACGTGAAAATCGCCCAATTTCCCATTGAGTGGCTTTTAAAAACAATAAATGACTTGCTTTTCAATAAATAGCCTGCTTTCTTCACCTAGTGGTGTATCATGAATATCCCTCCATTTTATTAAATACTTCTCTAAAACAGTAACAAGTACGTCGTATTTTATTCGGCTGATGCATCACAATTTTTAAGGCAATCCTCAATTAATGGCTATTAGGTAGCGTCCAATTTTTTACTACTATAAACAACACTATGATGAACCCATGAGGCTAAGTCTCTGGGCACACCTATAATTATTTGTTACAAGTGATGGTAATAGCTGCCATGTTTTTAGTGTGCATTCCACCTTATCTGGAAACAGATCTAGCTTACCCAGTGTACGTAATTGTGCTTGCCAGTGGCAGAATTCATACTCAGGTATGTCTGGTTCCAAATCCAGATCTCCAAATGGCCATTCTCCTTGTTCTACTAGGTTGATGCTTTAGAATGATGGGGAACATGGTAGGGCCGGCTACTTCTATGAACACAACCCACTGATGCACTCCATTAGCTGTGAAATGAGTTCCCTGGTCAGAAGCAATACTGTGTGAAATGCCATGACAGTAAATAAGATATTGTGTAAGTCCCTGGATGGTGATGTGGGCAGAAGCATTGTGGGCAGCAAAGACTAACCCAGATCCAGAATACCCACCTATGACAATAGGCATCTAATGTAACCAACCTATTCATTAAGAGACCAATATATTTAGCTGGTCTTTCTGGAGAGTGGCATCATATTGGGAGCTCTGTGTTGGTTTCTGCTGTTGGTAAGTAGGTTGGGTATTCACCAGTGACTGTAGCCAGATCAGTCTTGGTGAGTGGAAGTCCATGTTGCTGGGCCCATGCAAAACCAACGTCCATGCTGTCATGGCTGCTTGGCTTATGATCCCACTAACATACACAGAATGGGCCATTTTGTTGACCATGTTATTCTTTGATGAGGATTCACCTAGGGCACAAATTGCCCTCACCTCTGAGACCATTTGGAGAGGTCACCCAAATACCTCTTTCTCAGACCTCCTTGTTATCGATTTCCAATTGTGTTCTTCCAAGTCTCTGACTAAGCCATTAGCCACGTCCATGAAGGAGTGTACTCAAAGCTTTTGCCCCGGGAGGACTTCTCTCCACCACTGTCCTTCAGGGGCATCTCTGAGTGAAGCCATGGTGCTATAAAGTTGCCACCAGTTGTCTCAGCACTGTTCGCTCATCTCTCACCCATGGATCTCTCTTTCCACATGCCATGCCCTTAAGGCGTGATTCCTAATGAACTCTCTAACCACAATTATAATGCTGTAGAAATCTTTTCTAGAAAGTGCCCAAATCTCTCTGATTTGTATCTGAGAACAGCCACTCAAGGACCCAGGCACTGGGTGGCTTTCTCAGTCTTGTCCTGGTGGTGCGTAGGCACAGACCATGTCAACTGACCCCCTTACATAAGAGTGAGTTATTTTTCTATCCAGGCTGCTCCCCCAAAGGTGGCAGGGAGAAATCTATCTCCCTGTCCTGGTCGTGTCCAATTCCCAATACCCAGAGCACTTAGCACAGAGCCGAGGTTCCTCCTCGTGTCTTTCTCCCTAGGGCACGGAGGCATGGATACAACTCTAGCACTGGAAGAGGGCAAGGCCACAACCCAAACTCCACTAACCTCAGGGTAGCGGGTTGTTTTAGTTGGTATCGCTGAGGAAGTTGTCAGAATATTTCAGATCTTCTCAGTTTTAAGCACAAATCCCACCCACCCCTGACTTTAACAATCGTGAAATGGGTAGGTCTTATAGCAAAGTCCACCCCTGACTTTAACAATTCTGAAATGGGTAGGTCTTATGGCAAAGTCAACATTTACTGGCAACTGCCTCCCCCCACCCCCGCCACCCTACCTCCATACCAACCAAAACAAAGATATTCTATCAGCGGTGTATCTTTCAGTCAAGGTAGCTCTTGGCATTGAAGGATTAGGGGAAATGATAGCCAACCCCCGGGGATGGGTGAAATTACCCAAGAAGATGGGTGGGAAAGGTAGGAAGAGAACTCTGAAATGAAATAAAATAAAGTAACTCGTAGTATTACTGTAATATCAGTTAAGAATTATTGAATGCCTGCTGTGTGCTAGGCAGTGTTCTAAGGGCTTTGCATATATTAACTACTTCATTTCTGATGATAACCTTACGAGCTAGGCATTGCTATCATTAGCAACATCCCCATTTGTTCAGGTGAGGAAGTTGAGGAAAGATGCCCAGAGCATACACTAGTTAGTGGTAGAAGTAGGATCTCAACTCAGGCAGCTCTGGCTCCAGAGACCTTCCATGCTATGCCCATGTCATGAGTGGGCACTTAATCAGACATTTGCTAGGTTGAGTTGAAAAAAACATAAGATTGGGGTGCCTGGATGGCTCAGTCAGTTAAGTGTCTGACTCTTAGTTTTGGCTCAGGTCATGATCTCATGGTTCGTGAATTCGAGCCCTGTGCTGGGCTCTGGGCTGACAGCACGGATCCTGCTTGGGATTCTCTCTCTCCTTTTCTCTTTGCCCCTTCCTCACTCTCTCTCTCTCAAAATGAATAAACTTAAGAAAAACCACACTAGAATGGACATCCGTTTATTCAGCAGAGTTTTTAGTTACAAGCAACAGAAATCAACTCCTCTCTTTAAGAAGGAAAGGGAGGGGCGCCTGGGTGGCGCAGTCGGTTAAGCATCCGACTTCAGCCGGGTCACGATCTCGCGGTCCGTGAGTTCGAGCCCCGCGTCGGGCTCTGGGCTGACGGCTCGGAACCTGGAGGCTGTTTCCGATTCTGTGTCTCCCTCTCTCTCTGCCCCTCCCCTGTTCATGCTCTGTCTCTCTCTGTCCCAAAAAGAAATAAACGTTGAAAAAAAAAATTAAAAAAAAAAAAGAAGGAAAGGGATTTATTAAGAGGCTATCCGTCTAGGCATCAATGAGCAGCACTTGCTAAGCTCATGAGCAGAAATGTTGACAACATGTCAACCCTTGGTCAATTTCAGCACCATGAAAAGAGGGACATCTGGACATTCATATGTCCTGATATGATGCCAAAATAACGAACCTGAATCTGATTAAGCCTCTGATGTAACCACCAGTTTCCAAGAAATGCAGAGGCCAGAGGAGTTATTAAACAAAACTATGAGACAGCCATCAGCCAAGGCCAGAGGTAGAAAATTCTCTAAAAGAACTGACCCTAATTCCTCAGGAAATAAGAGGCACACAACCAAAAAAAGGAAGGAAAACTTTTATAAGTGCAAAGACATTTAAGAGCATGTTGGCCAAATCTAACAGGTGGATATTGTTTGGAATTCTGATTTGAATAAACCAGCCATAGAAATGCTTTTTTCCGGACAATCAGGGAAAATTGAGCATGGTCTGGATATTAAATGATATCATTGTTGGCGGTGTTGGGTGGCATAGTGGTAATGTAGCTGGGTGTGTGGTTTTTAAGTCCATATGTGAGAGATACATACTGACATGTTTAGGAGTAAAAAGATAGGATGTCTGGAAGTTGCTTCAAATTATGTAAGTTCTCCACTTTATTTTTTATTTTTTTTAATGTTTATTTTTCAGAGAGAGAGAGTGCGAGCAGGAGAGGGGCAGAGAGAGGGGGAGACACAGAATCCGAAGCAGGCTCCAGGCTCTGAGCTGTCAGCACAAGAGCCCGACGCAGGGCTTGAACTCACGGACCGCGAGGTCATGACCTGAGCTGAAGTCGGATGCTTAACCGACTAAGCCACCCAGGCGCCCCTAGGTGCCCACTTTAAAGGAGTGGGATCACAAGTCCTTAATTTTCTAATTGTGCGCTGCACATAGTGACTTCCTTCCAAAGAGTCCAGTACAGAAAGGGGGAATATGGGTAACCCAACAGTGGAGAAACCTCACGATCACCACTTCAGCGGGCAATCGAGGCCAACATCAATAATAAATCACGTTGATGGCACATACACTTAATACACTGTAATGGGAGTGGCACTTCACCTCTGGGGTTTTTCCCCAAACCCATAACCCCCGTCTAATCATGAGATACACAGTAGACAAATTCCAACGGGGTGGGGGGGGGTGCATCTTACAATACAGCTGGCCAGTACTTCTCAAAACTGTCAAGGTCATCAAAAACAACGGGGAGTCTGAAGAGTGAACTGTTGCTCTCCTCACAACACCTCTGACACCAAATATGTGGATTTTCCACACCAAGCAATTCGCCAATTTTCTACAGACACCGACTGAGTGTCCTTCGGCTTAATTCAATTGTGATACTGATGACCCAGAGTTGACACGGATGCCATGGGTGAAGGGCTCAGCCCCACAGAACTTCCCCCACCACAGACACCAATCACAAGGAGTGGGTGTCCCGGTTACCCACACTTCGCCGTGACTGGGCTGCAAACTGAAGTTTCCCACTCTGTTCTCCTCAGATTTGATACTTCGCTGGAACAACTCACAGCACTTGGGAAAACACATCTACTGGTGGCATCAGAAAGGATATTATAAAGGGTACAGAGGAACAGCCAGTTGAAGAGGACCAGAGGACGAAGTCCAGAAGAGTCCTGAAGCAAAGGTACATCGCTCCCTGCCATATGGACATCCCAGGACATGGATGTGTTTACTGACCTAGAAGCTCTCTGAACTCCATCGTTTAGGGATTTTTATGGACGCTTTAGCAGGTAGGCACTATCAAGTATTTAAGTCAATCTCCAGCCCCTCTCCTTGCCCCAGAGGATGGGGGTAGGGTGGGACTGAGAGCTGCTACCTTCCCATCTTGCCTCGGTCTTTCTGGCAAGAAAGACCGTATTTGTCAACCACAGCCATCCGGTTAGCATACAAAGACACCCATCACTCAGGAGGTCCCAAGGGTCTTAAAGGTCTTGTGTCAGGAACCATGGACAAGGACTAAATATTTTAGCAGAAGGTGCTCCTATCACTCAGAAAAGTGGGGGGGTTTTAGGAGCTTGGTTTCAGGACCCAGGGACAAGATCAAAGACGTATATCTTATCATATCACATTATCACAGTACAATGCCCTTAATACGGCATGATGAAGATAGCCCTTTACTTCTGTGATCCTCCTTCCCCAAACCCATAACCCCAATCTAATCATGAGAAAAACGGTAGACAAATCCCCAGAGCAGGAAACCTACAATATACCCGATAAGCCCCTCCTCAAAACTCTTAAGATCATCAGAATCAAGGAAAGTCTGTGAAACTATCACAACCCAGAAGGGCTCCCCAAACCTGACAGCTAAGCATAATGTGGTCTCCTGCAAGGGATCCTGAACAGGCAAAGGTCACTGATGAAAAACTAAGGCAGTCTGATCACGTATGGACTCGATTTAATAACAACATATCAGCATTGGTTTGTTACTTGTAACAAACGTACCATACTAATGTAAGATGCTAATAGTAGGAGAAACTGGGTATGGGATGGAGTTTAGGGGAATCCGTGGTAGTACCTGCTCAAATTTTCTGTAAACCTAAAACTCTGCTGAAAAGTGAACTCTTAATTAAAATGTTTTGAGGAAAGAAGTGTTTGGAAACTCTACAGGAGGGAAGACGAACAAGAATGGCAGGATGTTAGAGGCGCCTGGGTGGCTCGGTCAGTTAAGCGTCTGACATCAGCTCAGGTCATGAGCTCACAGTCTGTGAGTTCGAGCCCCGCATCGGGCTCTGTGCTGACAGCTCGGAGCCTGGAGGCTGCTTCGGATTCTGCGTCTCCCTCTCTCTCTGCCCTGCCCCCATTCACACTCTGTCTCCCTCTCTCTCACAAAAGTAAATAAACATTTTAAAAAATTAAAAAAGAATGGTGAATGTTGGTGAATCTCGTAGCTTGGCAATGGACACGTGGGGGTTCTTGGTGCTATTCTGCTTTCGTATAGATTTGAAAGTTTCCGAAATCAGAAGTTATCTCTGATGAATACGGAGAGCCTCCCCTGTCCTCCAGGTGGGTCGGGGTATCATGCTAGTGGGAACTATCACCCTCACGAAGAGCCAGAACTGGCTGCGGGGACACGTGGCCCGCACCACCCATGTCACCAGTATTACCTCTGCCTCTGGGCACTCGATCTTAGTGCAACTGCCCCAGCCCTGTGGCCACAGAGAATATCCTTGTCCCCTCTCTCTTCATGTCACCAGCTTGAGTACAACCTGGGACGGGTATATCTAACGGGTCAAACCTTGTTCACGTATCTCAAGGGCGGCTGGGATTACGGGTTACCGGCCTCTGTGGTGGGCAGTGGGTTCCCCTGCAAGCAACATTCCCCATGGCAGGAGTTCGCTGAGCAGAGGGAGGGGTCCACTGCTGGGGCCCACACGTTCCCTCGCGGCCTCACTACACTGGGCTGGGACAGCCGGGTGCTTCTCTGTCTGGTCCATCCTCGCGTCCTCTGAGCTTAACACCAAGCCTGGTTCCTGAGAGGCAGCCGTTCAAAAGTGAGTGAATGAGAAGACGTGGTTGTAGGAACGTTCTTGCCTCTTAGGGAGAAGGGGATAAGATCCCAGGGTCGTGAAGCCAGCATTCTAGCCCACCCTGCATCCTACTGGCTGTGTGCTTGGCAGGGAATCACTCTTCCTCTCCCACCCTCCCTGCCTTCCCTCTGCAATGAGGGAGGTGGACCAGATGGCCCTGTTGCTCGTCCATTTCTTCAGCCTACGTCAAGGACACTGTCTGGACAAAGAGTCCAGTCCAGCAGGTCCTACTGGCGGGAAGGCTGGCTCACAGCTGACCTGGTGACTCCCTGTGAGGACCAGCCCTCTTTACTGCTGAGAGGGGAGGCAGGCGTCTGCCACAGACTGGCCATGTGGCCTTCAGAAGGGTCTTGAAGACACCGAGGACTCTTTCCCCCTCTCAGTTTCCCCATCTGTAAGATGCGGGTGTGCTGGTAACCAATCCCCAAGGGCTTTCGTTGCTCGGGGATTCTGTCGTGGCTAAGCCCACCTCCGAAGGCCTCAGTCACAGGTGTCCCGGCTCAGGGACACACATCTGGAAGAAAGCCCTGGAGGAAGAGCCAGGTCACGGGATTGTTTGCTCAGGACCTAGGGTCTGAGGCCGGCCCTTCCTGACGCAGAGACTGGCTCTGTGGGAACGCAGGAGAGCCGGAGCGGATGACACATGCTGTCTCTCCAGAGGGAGGGAGTCTCTGAGAGAGGAGCGAATCCGGGAACATAAATCAAATGAGGTGTAAAATTGTTCCGAGCCACGCTTCGTAAAGCTGCTGCAACATGTCGTTAATAGCAGCCCCAGAGCTGGGGACACACGGGCGGGCACCTGGCGGGCGGGTGGGGTGGCAATTAGTCCAGGAGTGATGATGGGGGCTCACCGCTCACGCGGGGGTGCTGTTGACCCACCTGGCCCTCATTCCTTCTCTGGCGGGACCTGAAGCACGGGGCTGAGGGCCAGACACCCACAGCCTGCCGGTCCTTACTGGCCCCTCCTTCTGGAATTCTCCTCTGAGGATCTCACTGTGGGCATCTTAAAGGCAGGAAGGGACCTGAGGTCACCCCACCTGCAGCTCAATTTTTGGAGGGGGCTGAGGCCCCAAGAAGGATGATCGGCAAGCCATTGACCGTCCTGGACACAACCACGGCCAAGGTGCCCACCTTGTCTGCTAGGCCAAGGTCAGCAGGCTGCTGGTCCTTGCCTGCGGTCAGACCTCTCGGCCAGCAGGACAGGAAGCCCGCTCAGGTGATTTGGGACCCGTCAGTGGCCCTCAGACCTAGATTTCCGGGTGGAGCCGCTTTGGCCAAGTGAAGTGATCAAAAGAGATAACAAGCTACCCTCTATTCTCAGCATGGTGTAGTCATACTAACCACAGACAATTACGACCAGCATAATCTCTCCCCTAAGATCCAGCGCTTTGTCCAACTTTCCCCACTTCGCCGTGAGCTGTGAAGACTCTACTGGCAGCAGCAGAGGTGGGGGTTTGCCCAGGGACCGAGGACTGGCCATCGCCGTGGGACACACTCACTGCCCAGGCTCCCTGAGTAGGGCCTTCTGGAAAGAGGTGCGTATTAGCTTTGTAGCTCCACACACCTTCTATCCCGCATTGTAGCTTCACCTGCAACTCTAACAAAACTCAACTTGGACAGCCTCCCTCCCAGCTGAACTGTATTTCCGGATTTCTGGGAATCTGAGCCACCGTTAAAGGGCCTGTTTTTCAGGGGTGGGTGGTTTGGGCCCCAGGGGCTGCCTTCTCTGTGTAATGAGGATAGTGGTGTTAGCAAGACAACCTTCTTACATAGTTTTTGCAGGCGGGGTTCCCCGAAAGCAGTTGGGGGTGAAGTTTGGGGTGCAAGGTGTTACGAGGGGTCAACACGTGTGAGAGGAAAGAGGGGGGGAGGAGGTAGGGGGCAGAGAGAGACCTCGATGCAGGTCTGATGGTACAGGCCCAACCAGTGCCCAACAGTGTCCCTTGTGGACCCAAATGGCTGGGTCTTTGTGCCCCCTGCTGTCTCATCCCCTGGCTGCAGGCTGCCCTGGGGAGGGCACGACCTCGGGCGAGGTGGCTATCTGCAGCCGATCCCGGCTACAGGGGCTGAGATCTGGAGGCCATGTGACCACTGACCACACTTCCGGCAGCATCCCGGACAGAGAAGTGGGCTGTCATCTCCGTGTTCCCCAGAATTGGCAATTTGCACAACACTTTCACATTCTGGATTCTTACAACCACCTTGGGGCGCAGGCAGAGCAGAGGTACTTACCCCACTTTATATCTGGGCAAACTGAAGCCACACATCAAGTAAGACGGTGCTGAACAGGTACTCTACCAGCGTCCTCAGTCATCTTCTAGGGCCTCTATGACAAAAAGCAAGGGCTCAGTGATAACAATAATCACTATTATAAATGTTAACAGTATTGTTGATTCACCAGTAAGTGAACAGCTAGACCCTGTAGCGTGAACTTTGCACATCAGTTCATTTAAACTCCCAACAATCCTACGAGCTGACTTCAAGTATTATCCCCATTTTGTGGACGAGTAAACTGAGGCTCAGAGAGGTGAAGACTCTTAGCCAAGGTTGCTCAGCTAGTAAGGCAGGGTCACAGACTCAGATCCAAGTCTGCCTGGCTCCACGGCCCGCAGGACCCCATGCTCTTAAACACCATGGCTGATCGGAGCCCCCAGACCCTCAGGGGGGCTTCGAGAGGGCTCAGGCTGGTGCTCCGGCTGTGGGCAGGATGGATGGAAAAGCCCTAAAGACAGGCCCCACTTCCTGAGGGAGGTAGTGCTCTGGTCTGGGGGCCGGAGGCTCTTTTTGTCCTGGCTGTGTGGCCCAGAGCCAGCCCCTTCCGCTCAAGGCCTCTGGGAAGAGGAGGGTCTGGCCTATGTGCATTCTGAAGGATCTTCCCAAGAACTTTTTTGTTTAATTTTTTTAATGTTTATTTATGTTTGAGAGAGAGAGAGAAAGTAGGGGAGGGTCAGAGAGAAAGGGAGACACAGAACTCAAAACAGGCTCCAGGCTCCATGCTGTCGGCACAGAGCCCGATGCGGGGCTCGAGCTCACAAACTGTGAGATCATGACTTGAGCTGAAGTCGGACGCTCAACCGACTGAGCCACCCCGGTGCCACTGCAGAGAATTTCTGACCAGCTGGGTTTCTACTTTGGACTCATATCTGGAGTCACCTGTGGCTTCCTCGACCTGCTTCTGTGGGAACCCTCCAGGGTACCCCAGCCCCTCTCTCCTCCCAGCTCCCTGTCTGTAGATGGGCCTGGACTGTGTAGATCACCTCTGGCCCCAAACAGTGGCAGGTCGTTCTCTGTCCTGTGCCGTCACACTTGTCCACAAGGCACAACTGGCCCTGGGTTTGGCCAACACCACCTCATCCTGGGCCCTGGGTGAGCCCTTTGGCCTGGGAAGATACCACGGAGACTCCTGGAGAGACAAAGCTGGGGAGGGAGGGGGAAAGAGGAGACAGCAAGGGGGACGCAGGGAGCAGGATGTACGTTGCAGGGGGGTGGGGGCACGGAGGGCCGCAGGGGCTCCACATTGCACAGGGAACCCTCTCCAAGAAACTTCATGCTCCAGCAAGAACTCATACAATCAAAGATGTGCTTCCATATGCAATCATTTACCCAGAACAAGTGATGAAAACTTCCCTCCCATTAATCATTGAGCAAGAGGCTAACTGATTTACAGCCATGTGGCCTACGCAACACTCCGGAGGGTTATACGTGGTGTGAGCACGGCTATGACATCATAGGCTCCAGCGTGGCATGCAAGGCCCTCCCCAGGCAGGGCCAGGCCTGGCTCCCGCTACCCCCACCGGCCTACTCCACACTTCCTCATCGTATGCCACTGCTCCCCGATCTCCGAGATGTTCTCGGAGCTGCTCCTGTGAAACCAGAGCCGGGGTTTATCGCCATTCCGGATAGGTTTCGGCTGTTTCACACCAGTCACAACAGGCTCAGACCACTTCTAACCAGTCCAAGCTAGGTCTGGCTCATTCTGATTCTAACCAGGTCAGGATAAAACCTGGTTCTAACATGATCTGATTGGATCACACTCCTTCAGGACTCGTCAAACAGATTCCGACTAAATCTAACTGGATCAAACGAGTTCTACCCGGATCAAAGCAATGCTGACTGGTTTCAGGGAGTCCAGTCTGGTTCCAACGTGGCCTGTGTCTTCCACTCTGAGACAGTGGTCATTGAACCCTTCCTTGGCCTCCTCTGGGCCCTAGTGATCGTTCTTGAAGAAAAAGAGGGATGGTTCTGTTTGGTTCTGAGGAAATCTAAAGGAGTTTGTTATTTTAGTAATAACTCCATTCACAGTTTCCTGAGTGACTTTGCACGCGCTGGTTTGACCCCCACAAGAAGTGTCTGAGCCAGGGGCTCATATCCCGTGTCCAGCAGATTTTTAGAGGGGGTAAGAGGTGGGGTCCGCGATCCCAACCCTTCACTTGCCATCTTCGTGCCTTGGTTTCCCTGCTCTGAGCTCCATTTCCTCCCTTGGAAAATGGGAAGAGTAAAAGTGTCTGCTTCACTGCTGTGATGAAGATCGAGAAAAGAGAATCAATCTATGTGGAAGCACCCGGGGCAGTGTTATAACCCAGAGCAAGCACAAGAAATATTAGCTCTTTTTAAAAATTATGATTTAGGGGCGCCTGGGTGGCGCAGTCGGTTAAGCGTCCGACTTCAGCCAGGTCACGATCTCGCGGTCCGTGAGTTCGAGCCCCGCATCAGGCTCTGGGCTGATGGCTCAGAGCCTGGGGCCTGTTTCCGATTCTGTGTCTCCCTCTCTCTCTGCTCCTCCCCCGTTCATGCTCTGTCTCTCTCTGTCCCAAAAATAAATAAACGTTGAAAAAAAAATTTTTTAATTATGATTTGGGGACACCTGGATAGCTCAGTCGGTTGAGGCACCTGACTTTGGCTCAGGTCATGATCTCGTGGTTTGTGAGTTCGAGTGCCATGTCCGGCTCTGTGCTGACAGCTGGGGGGCTGGAGCCTGCTTCGGATTCTGTGTCTCCCTCTCTCTCTCTCTGCCCCTCCCCTGCTCACGCTGTCTCTCTCTTTCTCTCTCAAAAATAAACAAACGTTAACGTTTTTTTTAAGTAAAGAAAAATAAAAATAATGATTTTGTTGTGACTGTACATTCGTCGCTGGCTGCCATCATGCAAATATGGGAAACGAGTGGGACTGGTCCAGGTTCTGTGTCACTTGAACCCTGACCATGCTGGGCCCTGACCGCCTGGCTTCCTCCCATAGAAGGTTCATAGGAAGTTGGAGACCTGATTACCACGGGTGCTCCCCACTCTCGCCTGCCAGGTGAGACCCAGGCTGTCCTGTGATGGGTTTTCCAACACTGTTCCTGGGAGCTGTCACTTCTAAATTGCTTTCTGACACCTGTCAGGGGGTTCTTTTTCACTGAGACTTCCAATGGTTGAGTGAACTCCCCTGGGACAGAGGAAATGGAGACAGCTTTCAAGCCACATTGGGCCAGAGCCCCCAAACCCTGTGTGGACAGTGGGCTCAGAGGGGGCTCTCCTTGGGCCGAGGACAGAGCCCTGAGCTGAAGATTTAGCTCCTGGGGAGTCCCTGCCCGCCCTCCAAGCCTCTGTCCACTGAGGGAGGACTAGATGAGGGGATGGGGTCTTCGGGGGACTCCCCAGGGGTATTTGGGCCTCTTGACCTGTTCTGACAGGGGTCTTGGTTGGCATGTGGAAGGTCCCTCACCCCAGGAAGGATCCAGCTCCTGTGGTTGGGCCTGGAACCCCTCCTCCCCCCTGCCCCATCCTTCTCTCTCAGAAACAAATTATACACACACCACTAAACACTCAAAAACTAACAATTTATATAAATTACAGTTTGTCGAGAGTTCACTGGGTTCCAAGCACTTTCCTGCAATTCTGTCATTTACTACCACGAGGACCCCACGAAAGGGGTGTTGTTATCCAGCCCGCACGCAGAGAAGGGAGGGCAGGCTTGAGTCCGCCTCTCTCTGACCCCCCCCCCCACGCTTTGCCCTTGACCCCGCTCTCCCCCACCAACTGCCCCTCTTGAGGCTCGCGGGGGCCTGAGTCGAGATGGAAACAGCCCACTGTGGCCCCTTGTGCCTTCGCTGGCTCCACCCCTGCAGGACAGGCTGTTGTCAGGGAGGCAGGTGCTGGGGACCTGGTATGGATGGGCGGTGGGTGCAGGGGCAGGACAGAGGCACAAGCAGATGGAGGTGGGGCAGGACAAGATGGGTGCAGCTCAGAACACCCCCCCCGAAATCCAGGGCTGGAAGAGGATCCAAGGCCACCCCCACAGCGGCGCTCAGCCACCTGGCCTCCACTTGCACACCTCTTCTGCCGAGAAGCTCACCACCCCCCCGTGGTAGCCCTTCCATGCAGCAACCTCCCTTCTTAGGAAAAGAGCCTGAAGGGACAGGATTCATCATGTGACCTTTCCACACCACACACATGCAGAGTGATGGGGGGGGGGTCATCTCATTTAAGTCCTACAACCGCCCCACGATATAAATGTTCTTTCTCACTCCATTTTTTTAGATTAAAAAAATAATTCCTTGTGGTAAAATACGCATGAAGTATAAGTCACCGTCCTAGCCATTTTTAAGTGCACCGCTCAGCAGTGTTGATATAGTCACGTGGTTGTGTGCCCAGAACCCTTTCATCTCGCAAAGCAAACCGCCAAAACCATCCTCCCCGCCTACTTTCTGTCCCCCTGGGTCCGACCACCCTAGGCACCCAGGTAAGTGGAATCCTACAGTTCTTGTCTTTTTGTGATTACTAGCTCCGTTTTAAGGCAAGGAAACTGAGGCTCAGAGAGACTAAGCCACTCACCTGCTGTCACCAGCTAGTCAGAGACCCAGCCAGGCTTTGAACTCACAGTCTCTTTCCCCATGGGCCCATGCAGTCCCTCTAACACAAGCCGTCCCTCCTCCAGCCATCCCAGCAGTCCCTACTCTGTTCCAGGTGGAACAGCTCAAGGCCTTTCAGTGTGAGGGCAGCCGTGGGGAAGCCCAGCCACCTGGGTCCACTCCCTAGAATTCAGCATGAACCTAATCAGCCAGGATCGGGGGCAGGGAGAGGGGAGGGTGCCAAAATCTTTCTCAGCTGCTCCCTCAGGGGAGGCCACACACAGGGTCAAACATTCCCTTCGGCTGAGTAAAGGGGAGTCTGGGAGTTGCACTGGGTGATGAGCTGAAGGTCCTGGGCACGCTGCAGCCGGGGTCTCTTGGGAACGCTGTGAAGAGTCTTTGAGAGCATTTGAGCAGAGAACTCCAGGAAGGGCGTGCTGATGAGCTCCCCCGACTTACTGGAGGTGGAGAGGAGACCATCACGGGGTCCCTCAGCGGTCACAAGACAGAGCTACGGTGGGGTGGAAGGCAGCAGAGAAGCATGAGACAGGACTTGTCAACAGAGCATTCCACAGAGACACAGGACTTCTGGTCCATCTTCCTGTCTCAGATGGGAAACTGACAAGCCTTGGGCCACGTCAGCCAGCTGCTTAGGTAACTCACCTCCGTCCCCTGCCCCAGGGATGCCAGTCCTCAATCAACTGCTGCCCAAAGGGCTGTGTGGAGAAAGATTCTGGACTGGAAAGGGAGAGCGATGTGATCGATTAGTGATGTCTGCCACAGGCAAGGGACTGGCAAGGAGTGGCCTAGCACAGCCCTTGGCGGTCCCTGCACTGGCACCCCAGAGTGGATAGCTCTGCCCACCCTAGCTTACCACATATAGCTGCAGAGCCCAACGAGATCAGTGTGGGAAAATGTTTTGGAGACTATTAAGACGGTGCAAGGGGGGGGGGGGGGTTGTGTTTATGGTTACGTGTGCCTCCCTTAGTCACCCTGAGCCTGGTGCCAGAAAAAACACACAGCCCCCCAATATCCTCGACAGCTTTCACCCACCAACTGTCCCCAGCATGTTGCCTTGCTTGTTGACCGAGGCGGGCTTAGTCACAGGTGGCTGCACAGGGGCTGTGTTTGAGGCACATATGGACGGATGGCATACTTCACAACCACAGACCAAGGGCGCCATGAGTCACCAGCTCCTGGGCACATGGAATTGAGGGCAAGGCCCCTTTCATGATCAGTAGGGCCTGAGTCTGCTAGAATGTGCAGCCACGTTAACCACATCGGCCACATCTTGTCAGATTCCAGCTCCACCTCTGTCCCCAAACTCCAGTGTGTCAGGATGCGTAGAGGCACAGCCTCCTGGTTATACCTCTGGGTGATGTCCCCTGACCTGCTCATTTGCTGCCAGGACGGTGGACCCCGAGGGCTGGAGAAGTATTTCCAGCTGCGTAGAATTCACAGAGATATTCTTTCCGTGGGGATTTTGTGCGGAAGCGATTGGCAAAGCGGAGACTAGACCGGAGTCCCAGCATTGTGATCCTGCCTCTGTCGCTCACTCCCTGTGGGGCCTCGGGCAAGCCACTTAATATCTTTGTGCATCAGAGTCCTCATCTGTAAGATGGGGATAATATTCTCTGTCCTGCCTAACTCTCTGGGAAGGGTGGAAATTATCCCTGAAATGAACTTCCATTCTTGTAGGACTTTGCAGGTTCGGAAAGGCCTTTAAATCCCCACTTCCATATTTGAGCCTCACAAGGCTCCCGTGGGGCAGTCAGGGCAAGTGTCTGAGTTATCCCCATTTCAGAGAGGAGCAAACGGAGGCCCAGAGTCACGTGGCAAGTTAGGGGCAGAGCCTGGGCCTAATTCCTGCTCACAACAATGCCAGGATGCCGTCGCAGGTGGGTAAAGGCCTTATCAGCCCACAGAAATGCAGAATGGGATCAAATCAAGGCACCTGGTCCAGGCCTTCGGGTGACGGGGTGGTGGGGACGCCCTGCCAGAGAGCTCCAGGCCCGGTGCTGAGAAACACACGGTTCCTGAAAGGAGAATGTCACACACCCAGGCCTCTCCGGCCGCTGCCCTCCTGCTGTGGGGACCCTGCCCAGCCTCCACCACCCCACAGCCCCCACAGCGCACCCTGTGCCCTCACATGCCCTCTGTTGCCCACACTTGGCCCACTGGTCCTCCTGCCAGAAACACTTCCCTCCAGGGGCGCCTGGGGGGCTCAGCTGGCTAAGCATCTGACTTCAACTCAGGTCATGATCTCACAGTTTGTGAGTTCGAGCCCCATGTCAGGCTCTGTGCTGACAGCTCAGAGCCTGGAGCCTGCTTTGCATTCTGTCTCTCTCTCTCTCTCCCTCTCTCTCTCTCTCTCTCTCTCTCCCTCTCTCCCGCTCATGCTGTCTCTCTCTGTCTCAAAGATAAATAAAACATTAAAAAAAGAGAGAAAGAAACACTTCCCTTTGTCCATCTGTCTACTCTGTGATAGACTCCCTTCCTCCCAGAGGGACTAAACTGGTGAATATGGGGCCAAAACATGTCAACATTCCCCTCCCCCACAAGAACACCATCACCCTCAGCTCCACAACTGTCCCTGTTGTTGATTTATCACTTACACGACTGGTCTCCAGTGGTGGACAGACACCCAGCACCTGCCACACCCAGCACCTGCCACGCACAGGAGCCACCAGGAAAGGTTTGTGCAATTGAGCTAAACTGAGGAAATCGCTCCCCTCTCTGAGCCTCAGTTTCTCCCCCTGTGGGATGGGGTTGATGGCAGCTGCTGTGCCCTCCCACCCAGCCTCACAGTGAGTACGTGGAGGCTCAGGGGGCTTCTCAGACTGACAGGAGGGAGTGACTGTGAAGTTCAAGGTGATTTGTGCCCGTGCATACCCCTGCCCCCGCCCCCCGCTTGGCTATCATCTCTGAATCCCCCCCAAACCCAAGCCAGGACCCCGTTCCCAGAGGCCACTGCTCTTTACCTGGCTGGTGATTTTCTTCCCCATGCCTAGACTATATGCTCCTGGGAATAGAAACCCAGCCTTGGTGGCTCCTCCCACATTCCCCAGGGCCACATGTGGCCAGGTGCCTGTCAGCTACCCAGGCCTCTGGGCATCCCCGGCTCAGGCATTTTAACCTGGGCCTGAACCCCCTGAAAGTGTATGCAGAAATGTGTGGGTGTGTGCACAGATGCTTGTATGTGACTTCTCAGAAAGGAGGCCTGCTGCTCTCAACGAAGTCTCCAGGGGGACCCAGCACCCCACTGCTCCGTGCTCCTGTCACTTGTCGCATTACACGAGATGGTCCCTTGTGTCTGCGACCCCAAACAGACGGTGGCTCCCTATATCATGAACATCAGCCTGTCACACAGTAGGGGCTCGATGCACATCAATGAGCCCAGCACCGAGTTGGGAGCTGAAAAAATGTGGGTTTATTTGCCCCTAAGAGTGGCCAGGTCAGTCCCCTTGCTGATCTTTCACTCTTGTGTCTGATATGGAACGGGCTGCCTGAGTCACACCCTCTCTCTCCGGTCTCCTTGAACCCCCAAAGAGATCACATTTGGGGAGCACCTGCTGAAAGCCTAGTGCACACAGTCACATGTTACCACTGAATCCTCACAGCTCTGTGGGGTGCATCAGTCAGGAAAGCTAGGTTATGCTGCGGTGACAAAGAACCCTCACATTTCCATAGCCTACCCTGTGTTTGTCTCTCGTTTATGACCTTGCATGATGGCTGGGGTAAGACTCAGGATGAAAGAACAGGCACCACGTGAAACACTGCTGACCACACCAGCAGAGGGAGGAAGGCTCTGGGGGGGTGGGGGGGCGGGGAGGTCCTGCATCAGTGATTACCTGATCAAACTCAAAAATACACATGTCACTTTCGCTCATAAGTCATCAGTCAGAACTAGCCACATGGCCCCAACCACACAGGTGCGGAGAGACACCTGAAAACAGAAGAGCATAAGCATCCCCATCTTACATTTGGGGACATAACAGTTGGAAGCCTACCCAAGGGCACGCAAGGGAGCAGCTGGACTGTGCTGATACATTCATGACTGCTGCAAAGCCCAGCCCATTCTCTGGTACCATCTGGCCCCTGCAAGGGGCTGCCCAGGGCCCAGGAGCAGACTGGAGCTGATCGAAGTATGTCCAGGGCACAGGATGAGGTCACTAGGCCCTCAGGGTCAAATTCCTGGTGGGGCCACTTTAATTTGTGCAGTGTTGAAGGAATGATGGATGGCAACACGTCACAGACCCACTCTTGGCCATGTCCTTTGCAGAGAAGACGTATCTGTCTGTCAAAGATGTGCTGAGTTTGTCCCAGATGCCCAGCTAGAGTCTCACAGTCCGGCTGGGGAGCTGGGATGACACAGATGATAACCAAAAAGTCCATCTGTCATGTGAGATAGACAAGAGGAATGAGTCAAGATGGCAGATTAGATACCCATATCCACTTTGGCTGCCTCCTCAGGCCTCACCACAAAAACCCAGAGAGAGCGACGTTTTAAAAAGTATAAAGATTGGGAGAACAAGAGAAGAAACAGTGGCAACAAAATACGGGAAGACAGAACCCAAGGCAATGGAATACGAACGCAAGTGGGGAAAGCCAAGAGCCAACCAGGCTTACGTTGCAGAGTTTTTAGAAGGTTCAGGAACTGGAGGCTCCAGAACCTCAGAGGAGGCCACCCAGAGAGCGGGGTCGGAGCCTGTATGGTGTGAGGAGGGCAGCCCACGGGGGGCAGCCTGGTGAGCAGGGGAAGACAGCAACCCTGGGGAGGAAGGTGGTTGCAGTGACCCATGGAGGGGTGTCAGAGCCGGAGGCAGGGTTGGGGGTGGGGGGAATCTTGAGAGAGTGTTGTCAGATGTGACAGCATGGCTACCTGTGGGGGATTGATTAGATATGTAAATTTATTAAAGATAATGGGAGATAATTATTAAAGACAGTGGGTTCCGCACTGTCAGAAAGGTGAGTTACAAACATGGAAGAGAGAGAACCAAATGGTAGTGGTGGAGGCTGGAACTAAAAGTCTAGGTAAGACTCATGGTTTTCCAGATGGATAGATAGATGATGGATGGGTGGATAGAGAGAGAGAGATACGAACATGTAGGTATTAATAGGAACATGTAAACACGTGTATAAATAACAGAGATAGATAGATAGATAGATAGATAGATAGATAGATAGATAGATAGATAGATACGAACATGTATATATTGATAGGAACATGTAAACAGGTGTATAAATATACACGTATTCCCTAGCTCTAACCACTGTGAGCACCTGGGAGCAGCAACATCCCAACAGCAACAAGCACACCTAGCACCCAGATCTTGGCTTCTAAAACCCATTCCCTATTTGGAGAACCAGTGCTCCCTGGAGAGGTGACTAATTCCAAAATTGAAGTACAAGATGAGCCCAAGACATCTTGTGGTTCCAGAAAGCAAGGAAATGCTCAAAGAATGATGGGGATGTGTCCAAAGGACACAGGTGTCACCCTGAAAGGGCTCCCACTAGGCAAATCTGGGATAATTTGAGCACCAAATTATATAATGTTGGTAACAGATTATAATCTACCGAATAAAATAAGAAACCATGACTCCATACTCACGTAACTAACTAAATAAATTGAACAAGATAGTTACACACTATCAAAGTACTTCCCACAAAATGTTTATCAATTCCAGAGGACAAAATAATAATGTTTCAGTGAAGAAGTCTGGCAGATAGCACCCAAATCAAGTGATCAAAGTGAACATCACCAGGAATAAGACAAACTGAAATGAAGCCCCACCTGGTAGAAGTAACGAGAAGAGAGCATCATAGAATAGCACTGTGGAATCCCCGCTGACGGTGTAGGACCTGAATATAATCATGAACAACATCAGAAAACTCCAAATTACGGGACTTCCTCCAACAGCGTGGGGGTCATACAAGTCAAAGAAATACCAAGGAACTGTTCTAGAACAGTTCTAGCCAAAGGAGGCTAAAGGGACTTGACAAGTGCAGGAATGTTTCTTATCTGGACATTCTGCTACAAAGAACATCCTGGGGGAAACTGACACAACATGAATGGGGGCTAAACATTAGGTGGCAATGATGTTTCGACATTACTCTGCTGTTGCCTGGTTAGAGTACATCCTTGAGAGTAAGTTGCTGGAATGATACCCCAAGTTCACCAAATTCTTTAGTGTATATTTCCCGCAAAAGTGCGTCCTTGTTTGTAGGAAACACACACTAAAGAATTAGGTGGATCTGGGAAGTCATTTCAGCAACTTACTCCTAATGGTTCGGGGCAAAAATGACCTGTATTGCACTTGCAACTTTCATTTATGTACGACATTGTTTCAAAATGAAAAAGAAGACTGATCAGACAAGTAACAAAAAGTGAAAAGGGATTTTTTTTTTATTTTTTGGCTCGGTGGCTTTGGGAGAACTTTTGAAGGCAGATAGCTGTCTTTTTTGGTGCAAGGGCGCCCTCTTGTGGTGTTCACAGCACAATGCAGCACTCGGCATCCAGGTGGAGTCCAGGAGTTCGCTTCTCTTCCTAGTGGTGATGTCCTCAGAGGTCATCTCATCCAGTCCCCCACTTCAGGCCGGGGTTTCTCCTCAGCCACACCATAAAGATCCCTGTGCCTGTAGCCTCTGCCTTAAAAGTTCTAGATGTGTCCCTTTCTGGCCTGATGCTAGGAACAGCTCTGAGGACTGGATCCCTTGGAGGTTCTCTGGACAGACAGGGGACCTATGAGCCAGCCTGATGAAGGGCTGGGCCAGAGACAAGGGCTGTGGAGGACAGAACCCAGATAGAAGCCCAGAGGCTGCTTCTAACTGTCTGCCTGGTCTTGGGCACATCACCTGTCTACTCTCAACATCACTTCCTTTTTTTCTGTACGTTTGCAGTTTAGAGACCACGAAACCTGCCCAGCCGTCCACAGGAGCTAATGAGATACAAATAATAGATACCCTTTCTCAACAAATGGGTAACCACACACCCAAGGCTGCCTGGGAAAGGCCTGATTTATACTCGCTTCCCAGCATAATTACTAATGACCCCTCTTTCTCTCTGATAGATCATGTGGTCACTACTAAGGATAAACCATCTATCAAGTGGGTGATCAATCACATGGCCACTTGCCACCGGGGGGCTTGCATCTTAATGGATTTCCGAGAGCCTTCAAGATTCGAAGCCTTTGTGGTTTCTTCCGACCCCTTCCACTTTAGAGGTGACACTTGCAGGAGCAATGGCTACAAACTCATTTTAGCATCCCTCTTAGCAAATCCCAAAAAGCAAATCCCATTCTGAGTTGGGAGCTAAGCCCATCTTAGATGGATGGGCACTTGGCCAGCCCCACACAGCAGGGGACACAGGAAAGAGACCAGGCCCCACATAATCGTCTGCAGAGGAAGAGGCAGTGACGTTGTCAACAGCCACAGCCAGGACTCAGGCCAGGCCCTGCCCTATGTCCCGGGATGCTATGTGGTCAGACTTCCTGTAAGATCTGGGAAGGGAGTGGGAAAAAATAGGATGCTGTAGAAACACACGAAATTGGCCCTTACGACCAACTGTAAGGGCATGTGGATTCAGGCTGAGCTTGATTTCGGACAGTAAAGAACAGTGACATTTCTTAGACCCAGGTATAGAGGAGCTCTCAGACCGGTCACAGAAACCGAGTGAGTTCCTCAAAGGGCAAGGCTCATAGGAGGCTGGGGCTGGGGCACGGCAGACACTTGGTGTTAAAGTTCCATTTTTCTTTCCTGGCATGTTTTTCTTAAGTACATTCATTGTGAAAGGGACGTATGTTCTAGAAGTAATATGAATGTTCATATAATAAGAGGTGATTGTACCATTGACCCTTTGGGGGAACCTTCTGCGGCCAGGGGCTTGCGACGTGATCTGAAACCCTCGCGACCACCCTGGGGAGAAGTACCGTTATTCAAATTTTCTGGATGGGGAAATTGAACCTCCGTGGTGGGGCGGGGGGCAGTGACTCTGAGCTCTCACAGGTGGCAAGCATTGAGGCCTGGATTTTTCTGGCCACTACACCCCACGGCCTCTCCCACAGGGAAGAGCCATGTTCCAGTGGCGCCACTCACTCCCCATGCATGCACGGAATCCAGGCTGTGGCGTGGTAGGCAGGCCGCAGCCTGTGGGGAAATTGGAGAAGGGGGCCGTGGAGACAGGTCCCACAGTGGCCCTGCTGGCCTGTGGAGGCGCATGGTGGTGGCCTGGGGGCCACTGATGCCTACCAAAGCCCACAGGCAGGAATCCAAGCTGGGACAGGAGGGGACCGATGACAAGCTGGGCCCACCGGGCACCTCTGTGTGTTTGGCCCGACCCCGGGCTCTGGACTCCCTTTTTGCAAATCTTGCCAGCTTAAACCCTGCAGGGAAGGGAATTCTGGGAAAAGCAGTTCTGAGCTTTATGGGGAGACAGAGGTACCACATAGAGAGCCCAACCCAGTGCAGCAACCCCAGGGCCTTGCCTCACCTCTTGGGGGCACTGAAGTTGGGAAGGTAGCTGGCAGCTACGAGTCTTTGGCCAGACAGCTCTCCGTGTGCCACTGCCTGTCCCCTTCACGCAATGAACGCGGACACAGGGCAGCCTGGCGTCCCCTCCTGCCCGGGGCCTGGAGCCAAAGCAGATGCCCTGGAGGGGAGGTGGCAGTGAGGACGTGGCTCACCACAGAGGCTTCCTCAGGGAGCCCCTGGCTCCAACATTCAGGAGGAAAAGGGGGTAGGGAGGCGGGGAACCAGTAGACTTGCTCTAGGACACTGGACAAGCATCCTTCCCCCACTGGTTTCCTGTATTCTTTCTCCCCCACCTTCCACCTGTCCCCCCTCCATGCTACACAGAGGATCACAGAGCCTCTTCTCCCCACAGCCCCTACTCTAGTGTGAGTGAGTGGGGCCAGGTGGACAGAGCTGGGGGAGCCCACTGGAGCTGGCCCTGCCTTGGGGTGTCTGCTCTCTCAGAGCTGGGTCTGCTCCTGTGGCCTAAGCTTTCTCTTCCTGGGAAGAAAGATGCCCAAGACCATCAGCCTCTCTGACACCAGTCCCCTCCCTGCCCCAAACACCTTCCCAACTTTCCCTCATGGAATTAGCCAGTTGGGAGAAGGGCCATTCCCACAGTGGCCCTGCCCAGCAAGAGGCCCTGAGCGGGGTGGAAAGCGGTAGAAGCAAGAGGTAAGGACCCGAGCGGCAGTGAGCTTTGGGCGCATTTCTTTCTAAGCTTTGGACATCAGTTCATGCCTAGGATGAGCAAGATGGTACCTGACTCCTGCCCTCTCTCCACCACACCCCAGCCCGTGGGCAGGACTGGAGCAGAGCATTACTGGGGCGCAGTGGCCCCACAACCACGTTCTGAGCAGTGGCGGGTCCCATCGGGACCGGGACCGGGACTGGGACCAGGACCAGACCGAGGAAAGGCATGGAGGGAGCCCCTGGCACGCGATGAGTGTTACATACAAAGTGAAGTTCTCAGCTCTGATGGGAGAGGGTACCTAAGGACACGAAAGGCCTCAGAGGGAAGCGGGGCAGACAAAAGATGACCAGTGGTGACCAGTGAATGTCGTGTTGTCGCTTGCACATTTTTTCTCACTTAATCTTCCTCACGTCCCTGGGAAGCAAGTCTTATTGTGTCCTCATCTCTGCTTTCAAGACCATTCACTGCCAACCCCTCCTCCCACAGAGGAGGAAACTGAGGCACGGAGGGAAGGTGATTCCCCAAGGCCCCACATGGCCGCGCCAGGACTCCACCACTCGCTGGACCTCGTGATCCGGGGAACACCCGGGGAGAGGCTGGGTGCCGCACTAGCTTGGTGGGCATGGGTGGTGAGGCGACAGAGTGGGCTGGAGAAGAGGGGCTGCCCGGGGTGGGGTGGGGGGGGGGTCCCCAGACGGGCCCAGAGGTCATCCCCGAGGAAGGCGGGATGCAGGTTGGGAGGCAGAGCGGACAGCTGACAAAATGAAAACTCAAAAGCAATCACGCCTGAACTCCTAAGCTAAAAGCTGGCCGTGTAGCCTTCCAGGGCATGGAGGTGACCGAGCTGGCCCGCAGGGGCTGGAGGCAGGGCTGGGCTCAGACACCGCCTCCGACATTGAGTGAGGCTCTCCCTTGTGCCAGAACCTTCAAACACGGCCTCTCCACCACACGGACATCATCACCTCTGCCACACGGCTCAGGACACACAGCCTCTGAGAAGTGAGTCCCTTCTCCAGGGTCACAGAAGCAAGTGGTGGGGCCATTTCTCCAGCCCAGGACTTCCGTCTCCAATGCCATATTCTTTCCAAACACGATGCATGGTTAATGAGAAGTGCTGATGACAGACTAGGAACCAGGTACAGGACCGGGTGCTTTATCTGGATTATCCTTTATCTACATGACCCTCTCTCACTTTATGGAGTAGGAATCTCACGATCAGAGAGGTTAAACATCAGGCGCAAAGCCACACAGCATTCGACCCCAATCTTCCTTGACTCCAAAGCCCATACTCTTTCCTCCACAGCTTGTTTCCCGGAGTGTGTTCCATGGGTGTCCTGGAAGTGAGGGGGGGGGGGGGGGGGGGGCAGGGGCGGCTGTTGGTGGACAAAGATCTTGGGAAACATTGAGTTCAACTGTTATATTTACATTAGGATTTCTCAGAACTTGACTAACCTATTTTGTGACCCTCTGATGGTGGAAACTGGTATGACCCGACATAATTTTTCCACAGCCCCCATTTATCACAAAACACTGCATTAGTTAGGAATGTGTTGAGCTGCAGGAGAACTATCCCCCCCCCCCGCCCCCCCTGCCTAACTGGCCAGGACCCAGTACAGAAAGAGGCAGTCCAGGGCCAATGTGGTGGCTCTGACTCGGCACTGGGATCCCAAGCTCCTTCTAGCTTCCCGCCCTGCCATCCTTTCATCCCCGTGGCTGCAAACTGGCACAGCCCTTTCAGGTTCCGCAGCGGCTTTCCAGGCAGGAAGAAGGAGAAAGGCGAAGAGCAAAAGTGAGTCTGAACCTTCATACCTGGGAAGCACCCCTCCACCCAGCAGACTTCCGCTTACATCCCATTGGTCAGAAGTGTGTCACGTGACCACCGTTCCTGCAAGGGAGCCCGGAAGAGTGAGTAATTTTAAGGGGCACATCGTCACCTGGATGGAATAGGAGGTCTAGGGCTAAGGAAGAATGGATACCGTACGACCCCTCCCGGGACTGGTGTTCTGTGAACCTGACTTGGAGAATGCCGCTTCCCCTAATGTTTTCAGTGAAAAGTCAACTCACTCTCCAAGGCCCCTCCTGGGCAGGGGACCCACTCCCCTGCCAAAGCCTTCGGATTCCCCCACTTCCTCCTCCCCACCCCTTCCCAGCACAGGGCAGGTTGTGCTGGACTGAGGAACAGGGATGTTCACCTCCACTACGCATGTGTTACCCACCAGCTGCTGGAAGGCAAGGACGTAGCCCCCTAGTGCCTGCACCTGCCACAGGGCGAGCCCGGGCACGAATGTCCCATAGTCTCACGAAAGGCGTGCAGAGGCAGAAAGTGGTGCGGGATGCGTTACTTGAAGCAGGTGCCAACTTGAACAAACATAAACAGAAAAGCAGACTTCTTAATAAGGACCCAGGGGCTTTGGGGGAACACAGGGCCAGGAGGTAGTCAGGGCTTAGGAAGGGACGGGGCAGAGTCTGAGAGGGCACTGGGATTCCGGGCAGCCTCTCTCCTCAGGCGCTGCCCCTCTGCTTCTCTGTCCAGAGGGCAGGAGGAGGACGGCACACGCAGCTGCGGGGAGATCAGCCTTCAGCCCAGGTCCCAGGCGGGGGGAAGGACTCCGAGTGGCCCAGCACGGGTCAGGTGTCACCGCTCAGTGGCTGGGAGGAAGGCAGGTAGGGCTCAGTGCTACACTGGGTGGGAGGGACAGTTACAGCAGATATTCCAAGACGTGACCACCCAATTCAGGGTGTTGGAACAGAGGAGCGCTCCGCAAATTCCGACCTGAGGGCGAAATCCAGCCTGCCAAGCACTTGCAGAAATACGATGGTATCAGAACACAGCTATGCTCATTCACGCACGTATCGTCCGTGGCTGCTCTGGTGCCACAGCTACCGAGTTGGGCAGCTGTGACGGAGACCGTGCGGCCTGCAGAGCCCCCTCCCTATCATCTGGCCCTTCAGAGACAAGTTGGCAGACCCCCGTGTTGCAAGGAGGACGCGTGTCGGTTAGGACCTTGTGGGTCACTAGAGGGCAAGAATGTGTCACCCAGATCTGCATCCCCAAAGGCGGCAACACAGGTAGCTGGGGGAGGGAAGGAAGGAAGGAAGGAAGGAAGGAAGGAAGGAAGGAAGGAAGGAAGGAGGCAGGCAGGAGGGAGGCAGAGCGGGAAGGAGGCAGGGAGGGGGCGGGGAAGGGGCGAGGAGGAAGGGCAAAGGCAGAGGCTGGTGCCCTTGCTGTTTTCAGACCACGTCTCCGGAGCCGGAGCAGAGCAGAGGGACGTTGGGGAAGGGGGTTCTCTCTCCCCGCGCTCAGCCCCGCATCTGCTCTTAATTGAGGCGTACTGGTACAAGCCTGATTGGGAATAACAGGTGCTGGGACGCGGTGAACATTAGGGAATAGTCACTTGGCGGGCTCCAGAGCTGCCAAAAACGAAAGTGTGCCGCCGGGCCAGATGTTCGCTCATTACCATCCGCTCCTCCTCAGAACCGTTTAAAGGGAACATTTGTTTGTTGAGGAAACACAGCTGTTCCCAGGGAAATGGGTTTCCCTCCTTTGGGCAGAGGAGTGGGGGAAGGGACCGCTGGGGGAGGGACACTGGGGACGCCTCGGGTGGGTGGCAGTTAAGGGTCTCCATCGGGTCGAGGGCCGTGAGGACGGGTCCTCAGAGACCGGAAAGGCCTAGTACATCCATAGTGACTTCCTCCCGCACTCGTGTGAAAGATCATTCACTCCATTTCCCAGAGAGGGAAGCACAGGGTGAGAGAGGCCATGTGACTCAGCCAAGGCCACACAGCTGATCAGTGGCCAATCCCAGCCGGGGATCTGGCCTCTGTTCTCTAAGACCCTGGCTCTTGTACACACCCACGTCCGGTCCTCTGCCTGGGACGCATCTCTCTGCAGCTCAGTCTTAGACGCTTCATTCCCAGGCCTGTGTTTCCATCCCTGCATTTTGTTTTAAAAAATTTTTTTTAATGTTTATTATTTGAGAAAGAGACAGAGAGAGGGAGCGCGTGAGCAGGGGAGGGGTAGACAGAGGGAGACACAGGATCCAAGGCAGGCTGCAGGCTCTGAACTGTAAGCACAGAGCCCCATGTGGGGCTTGAACTCACAAACCGTGAGATCATGACCTGAGCCAAAGTCAGACGCTTAAGCAGCTGAGCCACACAGGCGCCCCAACCTGCATCTTGTTTTAAATGCCCCGTCTCTGCATCTCTGACTCGCTGTCCTGGGCCTCTGTGTTTTCCATTTGCTGACACCTGTCTCCTTCTCTGCCTTCCCAGGAGATCACGTCAGCATCTGTGGGTGAGTGGCTGGCTCTGTGTTTCATTCTTCCCATCCATCTCTCTCCCTGCTTTTCCCTCTCCATCTGTCTTTTGTGCCCGAGCTACCTCGGTGACGTCTGTAATATCTCAGGGTCTGAGGCAGGGTCTGTGGGATCTTACCTCATTTAATTCTCTCTCTCTGACATCTATTTCTGTATATTTAGGCTAGTGTTTTTCAAGTTGTGTGTCAGGACCATAGGGGGGTCATAGTATCAGCTTACTGGATTGCGACCAGCAATTAAATAAGCACAACAGAAAATTTCAGAATGTGTTACACATCCAATTTTGTGAATTATTTCAGTTCTCTACACGACTGTGTGTACTGGGTTCACATGAAAAATGTTTCCGCTATGAGATCTGATTTTTAAAACATCTTAAAAAACCACTAAATGGACCTTCTTTGGCTGCAAGTGCAGAGATTCTGACCCAAGAAGTTCCAGAAGGAATTTGGCGGCTGCCAGGCAGCACGCTCAGGCCCTTTCCCTTCTCCTTTTGCTCTCAGCTGTCCTCAGCTAGCCAGCTCACTGTCCTCATGGTCACAAGGCAGCTGCTAGGGCTCCATCTACCCCTCACAGGTCCAGCAGAGAATGAGCAACCTGTTTGGTCCCCTACATCCCTTTTTAGAAGTGGCAACCATTTCTCTCATGTCTCATTGGCCAGGACAGGGTCACATGCCCGCCTTCTAAACAATCACTGGCAAAAGAGACAAGACTTACTGTGACTGGCTTAGACCACCCAGGAGGGAGGTCTCTTTCCTCACCCATTGGCTGCACAGATGAGGCTCAAGAGGCCCTGAGCCTTCTCCCACCAGGAAGAAGAGCAGAAGTCTGTGGGCTGAACTGCCACCCACATCTGCCATAGTCTCTCACTGTCCCTTCCACCTGGTTCCTGCCTCAGTTTCCCTCCTAGTCCCTCTTTAGAACTATCCTGAGGAGAGGCCATGGGTACGGTTTAGGGTCTCTGTATTTGCTTCTTACGGCGGCTGTAACAAATTACCACAAACTTGGCGGCTTAAAACAACAGAAATGTCGTCTCTCACGGTTCTGGAAGCCGGAAGCCCAAAGTCAAGGTGTAAGCCAAACCACACTCCCTCTGAAAACTCTAGAGGAGAGTCCATCCACGCTCTTCCACCTTCCCGGGGCCCCAGGCGTTCTTTGGCCTGTGGCTGCAACCTCTTAGGTCTCCTTCCATCTGCACAAGCCCTTTCCCCCTTCTCCCTGTGTCTCCCCCCTGTGTGTCTCTTATAAGAACACTTGTGACTGGGTTCCAAGCCCAAGCGAATGATGCAGGATGACCTTATCCTGTAAAGACCTGCGAAGACCTTGAATTACACCCGCAAAGACCCTTCATCTCAAATAAGGTCATGTTCACAGGTTCCTGGGCATAGACACATCTTTGGGGGCCGCTATTCAGCCCACTACAGAGACTCTGTCCACCCCAAGCCGACCCAGTCTCTTAGAGAGGCAGGGCCTGGAGTCGCAGCCTCTCACTTGTAACCGTGAGACCTTGACCCCAAGCTCCAGTGTCCTCATCTGCCAAATAGAGGCCTGAATAGGAGCTGATGCGTAAAGACCTAGAAAAACATCAAGAGGCAACATGTTCTCTTATTGCTTCTTGTCCTGTGAGAGAAAAAGCACGTTGACTTTTGCTGTCTGGGGAACCAGGTTATTTTGGGAAACTGGCCTGGTGAGGTATTAGAAAAATACTCTCGGATCTTCCGTGAGAGTCAAAGGACTTGGCCAGCCTTCCTCTCCCAGTTGCTCCCTTGAGCCAAAGCATGAAGTCTCTAGAAAGTTCCTCAGAGAAAGCTGCACCTGTTACCAGGGAGGGGATAACCTGGCCACAACCACAGCTATGGTACGAGAGAGTCATTGGCCCTCAGCTCTGCCTGGCGCCTGAGCTCTGCCTGGGCTCCCACACATCAGACTCTCACAGCAACCCTCATGGTACAGGTAAAGTGACCGAAGTAGATTCATTCAACCATTCAACAAATATTTGAGCATCTATTATGTGCCTGTTAGGCACTGTTCCAGCCCCTGGGGGTTCATCAATGAACAAGACCAACATCCCTGCCCTTCTAGAGCGGACATGTAGCAGGGAGGTTAAGTGATTCGCTGAAGGCCACATACCGCTAACTGACCAGACCAGGCTCAGTCCCGAGTCGCCATGATGTCCGCCAGCGGATGGCTCACTGGTCTTCTAGGAAGCGCTATGAGAGTGACGGGTTAAGGGCAACAAAGTTGGGAGGGTGTGTAATAAAGAATCTGGCTGGCCTTTGTCCCCTTTCCCTAGCAGGTAACTTCTAATCCCTTGGTATCTCTTCATTTCTCATGACGGCCCCCTCAGAGCTTGCCTGACTGTTTATGCTAATGCCGTCATTCATGGTGGGCCTCTCCATAGTTTATGCTAGATGACTCAGATTAGGAAAGATGATACAATCTTCCTAACTATATCAGAACGACCAACCATGTGATTGAGGATTGGGGCTCTGAGTCATGTAATATCAGCCTGACCTTGGAGGGGGTGCTCGAGATTGAGTTCGTTCACATGACCGATGATCCAATCAATCACATCTGCATAATGAAGCCTCATGAAAAACTCTGGGGGCGCCTGGGTGGCTCAGTCAGTTGAGCATCCAACTTCGGCTCAAGTCATGATCTCACGTTTTGTGACTTTGAGCCGTGCATTGGGCTCTGTGCTGATGGTGCGGAGTCTGCTTGGGATTCTCTCCCCTCTCTCTTTGTCTCCCCACTCATGCACACTCTCTCTCAAAATAAATAAATTAAGCTTTAAAAAAAAAAAAAAAAGAAAAAGAAAAGAAAAAAAACTCTGGACACCAAGCTTGGGTGACCTGCTCCAGTTGGCAACATGCTTTGAGTCTGTCACCCTTTGATGCGGAGGGTGATACATCCCTGAGGGTGACAGCAGCTTTGCATTTAGAACCCTCCCAGACCTTGCCCTAGGCGTCTTTCCCTTGGGCCAACCCGGCTTTGTAAACTTTTGCTAAAATAAAAACGTAATCATCAAAAAGACAAATACTGTATAATTCTACTTATATGAGGTACCTAAGAATAGTCAAATTCATAGGGACAGAAAGTAGAGGGTGGCTGCCAGGAGCCGGGGGAAGAGAAAAATGGGGAGTTGTTTAATGGATATTGAGTTTAGGTTTGCAACAGGGGATTTCTGGAGACTGGCTGCAGAACAGTGTGAAAGTACGTAACACTACTGGACTGTAACCCAAAAACGGTTAAGATGGTCAATTTTACGTTATGCATATTTTCTCACAATTAAAAAAAACCTATCATCAAAATTATCATGCTTTCCTGAGTTCTGCAAGTCTTTCTAGCAAACTGTCAACCTGAGGGTGGTCATAGGAACTCCTGAACTTGTAGCCAGCTGGTCAGCGTGAGGGTGACCCCAGGGACCCTTGACCTCGCAGCAGGTGTCTGGAGTGAGAGCCTTGTTAAGGACTGTGCCCTTGACCTCCGAAGTCTGGCCCAATTCCAGGTAGACGGTGCAAGGGGAGGCTGAAAGTGAGAGCTGGCTGGTGGACCAACTGGCTTTTGGAATCCCAACCAGCCTTGAGTTTCTGTGATTCTTCCATGAAGACCGCCAGCTCCCAAAGCAGAACCCCACTTTCTACTACTGAATTGCTTCCACCACCAAAGAGTTTCTTTGACCAGCCTTTCCTCCTTCCCAGTCCAAGGGTGCCCTTGGTGGGCGCTCCCTGCCTTGGCTTCTTCAAGCTTATGCTGGAATGTTCTTTGGAGGTACCTCTAGCTGTAGACCACAGGCTGGAAGTAAGCTGTTCAGCTGTAAGACAGCAGGCACTATGACTACCAAAACCAAAAATTGCCATGCTGCCCCCCTACCCCTGGTCCTGAGGCCACCAGAAGGGATCAGACCCTCCTTCGCAGGGATGACCTCACCACCCCGGGGATGTGGACTGTTTAATTAGAACACCTTCAATTGGAAACACTCATCCATTTATGGCAAAAACAGCGACAGGCTTTTAAGGACATGCCATAAGTTTTACAGTTATTGGATTTTTCAACTTGTTTACAAAAGCAATATTGTTAAATGGCCAACGGCCAGGCCCAGTTGTTTTTCCTCCTGTGCCTTCTGACAACAGGAAAGCATATTATCTCCCCCAGCCAGCTCCCAGGAGGTGTGTGAAGCTACATTCCATTTTGCTATCTGTTTAATTATCCATTCAGCCGGGCTTACGCTAAAGCTCTTTCTCGTTTGTTCACAGCCAGATCTGTTCTGGAATGAAGCAAAGAGCTCCTTCCCCATTCCTCTACCCCCTGCAGCAGCTCCTGCAAACAGTTTCACTCCAGGAAAATGCCAACCCCTTAAGAACCTGGCCTTTTGGAACAATGGATGCAAAAGGGGATGCAGGGCAGCCTTAGTGACCTTGACCCTTGACTTAGCACCTTTGTGTCATGGCCTCCTCCTTGTTCAGAGAAGGAGGACTGCTTTCGAAGAGGGGTTTCCAAAATAGGCTGCTGAGCACCAGAAGTGCCTGGGGAGATTTTAAAAATATAGCTTGCCACGGCTTGCCCTCTCAGATTCTGATTTAGAGGCTCTGGGTCCTCAAATCGGATTTTTAAACCCTCCCCAGGTGATTCTGATAACCTAGCAGCAGCACCCTCTGGACTTGATATTCTCGGCCTGCCTTTGACCCGGAGGCTCTGTGATGTGCTCTCCCAGTGGAGGGAGGAGGGAGAGGACCAAGCCTTCCTTCTGCTTTGCACACCCACACCAAGCAGGACCTCCACATCTGCTCACACCTGCTGAAAAATCATCTTGGAGAAACATCCAGGTGGGACGGGGCTCCAGGATCAAGTGGGTACAAACAAGTGGGGAAGTGCCTATGAGCTGATACAAGGGTTGTGTGAATGACCTTCTCATGGAACACCAGCGCTGGCTCCATAGTGTGTCTGAAGGGACTGGGAAAATGTATGCCTCCCCAGCTTTCAATGGGAAAGGGCCTCCAGACGAAGGCAGACTTGACATCTGCCGCTGGCTGGGCTGAGGGATGCAGAGGAAGGCAAGGGCAGATAGCCAGAGGCAGGAACTAGCCTTCCCAGCAGCACCCATTGGTCTCCAGAGAAGGAGGCCAGGAGTAGGGCCAGGAGCTCCTGCATTCAAACTTCATCCACCCCACGCCCTCTAGAGCAGCGGAGTGAGGACAGTAACAACAGCTGTCACAACCCCACTGAAGCTTAACCCCTCTCTGGCACCTAAGAGTCTAATACACTCACACATCTGTTACCTCCCCTCCCTCCTTACGACAGCTCAGTGAGGAAGGCAGGGCAAGCCCATCTGACAGCTGCAGGGACTGTGGGTCCCAGATAGGACTTTGTGATTTGAAAAAGGTCACGGGGCTACCAAGCGGTAGAGCCGGAATGCTCCCTCAGATCCAAGTCCAAGTCCACAGACCCACGGACCACCTTCATCATAATCCACTTCATCTTTCCCAAAGGGCTTCCGTATAAGTGACTCGATTTGACTAACTGATGTAAGCAGGGAAGGTTTGAGATCCTCAAACCACAACTGAGGACACTGAAGCTCCCAGAAGCGAAAGTGGCCACAAGGCTATACCCCTCACAAACCAGGAGCTAGAAGAAGGAGTGTCAAGTTGGGCAGGGGGTGTGTACCAGAAAGAACACGATGTTTGGAATATAATGTTCGGTAGCTCTTACACGCTGTGACCCTGGGCAAGGTATTTAAGTGCTAAGTTCTGTCATATTAAAAAACAAAATTCGGGGGGCGCCTGGGTGGCGCAGTCGGTTGAGCGTCCGACTTCAGCCAGGTTACGATCTCGCGGTCCGTGAGTTCGAGCCCCGCGTCAGGCTCTGGGCTGATGGCTCAGAGCCTGGAGCCTGTTTCCGATTCTGTGTCTCCCTCTCTCTCTGCCCCTTCCCCGTTCATGCTCTGTCTCTCTCTGTCCCCAAAATAAATAAACGTTGAAAAAAAATTTAAAAAACAAAATTCGGGGCACCTGGGTGGCTCAGTCGGTTGGGCGTCCGACTTTGGCTCAGGTCATGATCTCGCGGTCCGTGAGTTCGAGCCCCGCGTCGGGCTCTGGGCTGACAGCTCAGAGCCTGGAGCCTGTTTCGGATTCTGTGTCTCCCTCTCTCTCTGACCCTCCCCTGCTCATCCTCTGTCTCTGTCTCAAAAATAAATAAATGTTAAAAAAAAAATTTTTTTTTTAAAAAAACCAAAATTCAACTGAGTAAATTTTGAAGATCTTACGGTCTTTATGAAAAGATTCGTGAATCACGCAGCATCCAATCTAGCAGATAGAGAGGAGCTCTGGGGAGCCAGGCAGAACAAAGGACTTTTACAGGCAGAAGGGGGTAGGAACAAGGAAGTTATACTAGCAAAAAATGGATTGGTTGTGGCAAGGTCACTTTCCTTTAGGAAATGGCAGGGGTCTATCTATCAGGCAGATGGCCTCACTAGTGCCCATCAGGTAATTCCTGATTGGTTTAAGATTCCATTTCTGGGAGAGCTGAAACTTTAAAGTAAATCTCAGTTTGGTGATGAGGGGCTTAGCATAAGTGACTCCATATTGGGCCTGTTGTCTTGTTTTTAGCAATTCTATGTTAAAGGACACTTGTTTAAATTTTTTTTTAACGTTTATTCATTTTTGAAACAGAGTGCAAGCAGGGGAGGGGCAGAGAGAGAGGGAGACAGAGAATCCAAAGCAGGCTCCAGGCTCTGAGCTGTCAGCACAGAGCCCAACACAAGGGCTTGAACTCACTAACCGCAAGGTCATGACCTGAGCCAAAGTCCGTCGCCTGACTGAGCCACCCAGGCACCCCTAGGACACTTTTTAAAATATAAAAGAAGTACTTTATTACAAATATAAAGATGAACAAAGATTTTATTTAACTCACTAATTAATGAGGGGACCAGTAGGTATTAAAAACTGGCTCAAAGGAGAATCTAGAGAGCACACATATTAGACAATCTGAAATGGATTTACAAATAGTTGCAAAGATGGTCAATATCCTCAGGGTCATAGTCATTTGCATCCCAACAGACAAAATTTATTTGCATCTCTATGGACAAGATCATTTGCATTATTATCAGTTCTCTGGAACTTAGCTGTAAAATCGCTCAGACAATATAAAATGAACAGATTGCCCAAAAAGGCATACTATTCGAGCCTACCACTAATCTCTTTTTGCTTATTCCAAAGACTTGCACAGTTCTTTCTACTTTGGAAAATGGGATGACCAAAGGGCTGTTGCAAGCATTAAATGAGATGGCAAAAGTTTACTGTCTAATGTGCAGTGGATGGCCAGTAAAACTTCCTTCCTCTCCCTACGCGGATAGGGCTCTGCCCTTCTAGAATGGCTTCCTGACCACCCCAGCCCTGACCACTCACTCCTCCTGAGTAGTCATTGCTCCTTCGGCCTCAATTTACCGCCAGTAAAAACGAGTAGCTAGACCAAGTGACCTCAAACTGATCTTCAGCTCTCTGAATCTTGCCTTCCCATTGGTTGCTACAGCACAACAAGAACTGTGGGTCTTCTGAGACCGATTCATGGCGTCGTGAACAAACATGGACTTCGGAGCCAGCAGACAGATATCTGAATCCCAGCTTAGCAACTCACTGTCTCTGCGCTGTTGAGTAAGTGACTTAACACCTCTGAACCTACATCGCTTATCTGCAGACAAGGCTCCAAAAGAGGCCCGAAAGGTTACTCCGAGGATGGAGCTGGATACCATGCCGTGTCTATCACACAGTTAACACTCTGCAAGTGTCCGTTTCCATTCTCTGCTTTCCTACGCCTCCCTTTGGGTCTGATACCCCCTGCCTCTGTCCACGGTCAGCCAATCAGTCAGTCAGTGAAGAGACCCTCACAGAGCTCTCCTCTGGCACTGCGTTGAGTGCATGATTGCACTTGGCTCCTGCCCTCAGGCAGATTCAGTCTTGTCGTGGATCTAGGCTAAAGATACGGGTAAGGGCAGGGGAGAGAGAAGGGCCAGCAGTGGGTGGGGAGGGGTCACAGGAGATAGAGCTCACTTTGGCAGTACAAGATAGACTTCTAGGAGGAGGCGACCCTTGCGTGAGCACTGCAAGATTTAGACTCAGGAGAGTGCTTTACAGCCACGGGGCCACCTGGACAACGCTGTGGAGTCTGGAAGGCAGGGCGGGTGCTAAGAAACTGCTCGTTGTTTAGCTTGGCAAGGGCCCAGGGTACCTGGAGGGGAATTCTGGACGACAGGTCTGGAAAGGGATGTGTGGTTTTGATTGCCAAGAGCTTTCGGCAATAGGCAAAGGAGATTAGACTTCATCCTTCAGATAATGGGGTACGAGGGGAGGAGGCTGTGGGGCTCTTGTCTCCTGGCCAGCAGGAAATACCATGGGGAGAGGCGCCTGCCCACTCTGTTTCCTTTCCGATGTCTAGCACAGGGAGGGACGCATAAATGACACACGAGTCCTCTAGGATCTTATCAACATGCAGATTCTGATTAAATAGGTCCAGCATTGGGGCCACAACTCTGCATTTCTAACCAGTTCTCAGATGACACTGATGCCTCTGGTCCACAGGCCACACTTTGAATGACAATTGCATCAAGTGTGCCCTCTAAGTCTGTGAGTACCCTCAGGATAAGCAAAAGACAACACTGTCGTGAAGATGGGGCTTAGGCTAGATACCTTTCTCTCCTCTTTCCTCTTCATCAGACTCCTGGCTCTGGATCCCCACAGCCAGACTTCCATTGCCCGGCTGCCTCGAACTCAGCCCCCAACATAATGCCCTACCTGCCCTGCCCCTTCCAAGCACTAGGGATGCTGAAGGTCTCACTTCCCACTCTCTACTTCTAACTTACAAGTCACATTCCCTCTGGGCTCAGAAGGAAGGGACTGCTTTTAGCTAAACCCTCCAGGGAAATTCATGGATCAGGCAGCCATTCAGCTAGGCCTGGAAGGATGCCAGCAAGTGGCAGGGGTCATTCCACCCAGGCCAAGATGTTAATGGCTGACAAACACCTATTGCCCATACCTCCCAGAACACACTCTTGTCTTCTAAGTGGGGTTTCGAGGGCCTCAAACCAAAGGAGCTGATCTCATGCTGGGCATCATGGTAGGCTTTAGCATGGGAGCCCATCATGCAGGTATCTCTCTCCAGGGCTCAGTTCGGATCATCCTCCTCTAGGCCACTGTCCTCAGCTCCTGGAGCTCCCCACGCTCTCCCACTATCAATGCTCCGATGGCCTGTCTCCCCTGAGACTCCGTGAACTCCACAAAGAGAGGCAGCATCACATCCCCAAGACCTGGCACAAGAGAGGGGCTTCACAATGTCTGAGAAATGAATGAGTGGCTCTACCCAGATCCCACAGCTATGCACAGATCAGATGTTCTCTAGGTGGTGACTTTGCCCCCAGGAACATTGGGCCAGGTCTGGAGACATTTTTGGTTGTCACGTCTGTGGTGTTGGGGGGGATGGGGTAAGAGAGGGCTGCTGGCATCTGGAGGCCAAGGACAACGTCCACACAAAGGATTTTCTAGCCCCAAATACCAATAGTGTCAAGGTAGAGAACTTTTGGTGTGGGGGGAACAGTGACACGCAGGGACACGGTACTTTTGGGGGATGCTCTTGGGGGCACTGAGAGAGTCCTCTATAGAAACCGAGACCCAAAGGAGGTAAAGGGACTCACTCTGTGTCACATTGCAAGGCAGCAACAGCCTGAAAAGAGAGGCCAGTCTTTGGACTCATCAACTCTGCCCCCATACCCCTCATGGCCTCTTTCTTCACCCATGTTGCCACATCTTGGAATCATCCTAGCCCTGCCTCCCTGACACAGTTTACTAAGAACACTTCAGTAGCAGAGGTGAAGGTGTCTTGGAAAACACCAGATGGCTTAAATCTATGAGGCTTTGAGCCCTCCACTGCCAGAAAGACTCTGAGTCCTTTTCCCCAGACCTGCATTTATGGAAACATTTCCCGCCCAAGAAATTTAAGAAAAATTTAAATGGTAACAAGGCAGGCAACAGTGAGCTAGTAATAAGACACCTTGGGATGTTCATTATGCTAGATTTCCAGACAGTTAAATTGGTTAATGCATTTCCCTTTGGCTTCTGGATCAGTGACTGTCAGCAATGCAGTGGCCACCTTGTTATACATTACAGCTTAAACGCCTTGGTGACACCAGTCAAGTTCTTCTCTCCAGATAAGAACTTGATTCATGAACAGCAGAGAGGAGGAGACAGATGACTCTGTGCCCACCATACGGGCTGCTGGGGGCCTCACTCTAGCTCTCCCACACCCTCATATACAAGCAGTCCCCCCCCCCCCCAAACAAGCAGTTTCATACATGCAAGCGAAAGTAATTTACTCAATTATTTCCTGCTGTTAATTAATTAATTCCTGTAATTATTTCCTGTAAGTCTTGGGCATGGGGAAAATCATGATGTCCTTCGTCTCTGCATGGGGAGTTTCTTTTGAGGAGCTGGCATGGTCCATGGATGGAGTGGCAAAGGGGGGCAGTGGGGTGGTTTAGGGCAGTGAGCATCGTGAAAACTCAGCCACGGCTGCAATTCTATGGGTCGAGATCTAGCCTGTCTTTCAGTTTTCCTTATCTGTGGGCTAACAACCACCCTTCCATCCACCCCCTCTTCCTTCCGTTGACAAACACTCATTAAGGTTCTGGTGCGTGCAGACTCTGGACCAGGCACTGGAAATACAACTGCAAGAGAGAGAGAAAGAGGTGGGGTGGGGAGGGGCCAAGGATGGCAAGACATGTGGAGAGGGTACAAGTTGGGGAAATATTATCCAGCTGGGACAGGCCCCGCCCATGAATTCATGGCGTTCCCCCACTGGCCCATGACCCCCAACACCTGCCCCTGCTCGCCCAGCCCCCAGCCTCCCTCCCCCCAGGCAGTAACCAAAGCCAACTCCCCCACCCCCAAGGTCCCTGCCTCGAGATGTCACCTTCTCCCGGAATGTCACATCCTCCTGGGTCTGAGGCATCCTTCACACCTCACACAATCCTCTTATCCACTATCTGCATGGTCCCCCCTCCCCACTTCCTCATGGTTGTTGATGTTTCTACTGTGTTATTATTCTACTGATTACTTTTCACATGCGTTTGCCTTGGCTCAAAAGCTAAACTGTACCACCTCACCCCATCAGGATGGCTATTATCAAAAACCCAGAAAACAAATGAGGAGGTGGAGAGACGGGGAACCCTGGCGCACGGCTGGTGGGACTATAAAATGGTGAAGACACTGTACAAAACAGTATGGCAGTCCTTCCAACAAATGAAACATAGAATTGCCATTTGATCCAACAATTTCCCCTCTGGTATATACACAAAAGAAGTGAAAGCTGGGTCTCAAATGGATATTTGAGAACACCATGTTCGTAGCAGCATTCACAATACCCATAAGGTGGAAACAACCCAAATATCCCTCACTGGATGATGGATAAACGAAATATGGTATATCCATACAATGGAATATTGTTCAGCCTTAAAAAGGAATGACATTGTGACACATGCTAAACATGGATAGACCCTGAAGATTTATGCTAAGCAGAATAAGCCAGACACAAAAGGACAAATATTCTAAGATTCCACTTCTATCAAGTACCTAGAATAATCAAATACGTAGACACAGAAGGTATAATGTTGGTTATCAGGGGCTGGGAGAGGGGAGAATGGAGGCCTAGTGTTTAATGAGGACAGAGGTCCAGTTTGGGAAGATCAAAAGTTCTGAAAATAGATGGTGGTAATGGGGAAGATGAAAAAGTTCTGAAGACAGATGACGGTAATGGTTGCACAATGTGACCATGCCATTGATCCGTACAATTGAAAGTGGTTACAAGGATACATTTTATGTGAGTTGATAAAAATATCAACTATATTTCAATTTCCAAAAGAGAAAACTAAATCTAAGCTGTGAGCTCCTTGGGGCTGGGCCTGTAATTTTTACTCCTTTGGTTTCTGTTCAGTGATATTAACAAAAGCAATGGCTGTGTGGTGAGAGGCGGGAAGGAGGAAGGGAGGGCGTCTCTGGATCAGCGGCCCAGTAGGACCAGAGAAGGCAGCTGCAGCTCTCTGCCCCCATGGCAGACATCTCCTGCAGGCCGATCTTCCAGAAGCAGGCACTGTAGCCGCAAACCCCAGGCTACCATATACCCTACCAGGCCTTCCCTGCTCGATCCCTGCAGGCCTGGAAGGCCATGTCACTTGCCACTCCCCCGTGCCTCCTGTGCGCAAATAACACTCAACCACCTTGTCTCTAGTTGAGCCATATTCTCCCTACCTCTCTGCACCTTTGCTCAGGCCATCTTTTGTCCGGGAAGTCCAGCCTTACCTGCTACCTAGTAAAGTCACCTCGTCCTTCACACTCAGTTCACACCCAGTGGCCTCCCCTGATCTTCTCCAGAGCTCCTGCTTGCCCCTCGGGGCCCCACAGTGCCCTGCTGTGCCTTTCCAGAGTCAGCACCTAACACGGGGATCTGTAAAGCCCGGGCATCTCCAGCTGGAGGGCCGGATGGATGATGGGGCACTGACCTCAGTTCAGGACCTTTCCCCTTCTTCCCACCTTGCTTGCAGAGCCCGGCTTTTGTTCAGCTGGTCCACTTCTGCCTGGCCCTGGGAGTGAGGGCAGCCTCAGCCCCAGGGAGATGGGGCCTGTTCAGTCTACACTAATTACTACATCCCATTCCCCTTGCCAGGTGTTGCTTCTGGGAAGGGATCCTGTGACCTAATTCTGGCCAAAGGAATGTGAAGGAAAATTGGGGGCGGGGCTGCAGGAATGTTTCTTTTCCTAAAACGGCTCCGGTTGGGAACGAGAAGAGAGAAGTACTTCTCCACCTCTGGGCCTGCTCATTGACATTTGTCAACTGGCATTGCTGCAGCCACCCTGTGACTAGAGGAGCGACATCACCAACACACTGGGCACATCAGGGCAGAAAGAAGTGGTATCAGGCAGGGTCCAGGCAAGAGTCAGACACCATACAGGCTGTGTTAACAGCAGACATTACTAATTGTTAACTAGGTATAAAGAATGTTAACTTGGGGCACCTGGGGCTCAGTTGGCTGAGCGTCTGACTTCGGCTCAGGTCATGACCTCACAGTTTGTGAGTTGGAGCCCCGCGTTGGGCTCTGGGCTGCTGCTCAGAGCCTGGAGCCTGCTTTGGGTTCTGTGTCTCCCTCTCTCTCTGCCCCGTCCCCACTCATGCTCTGTCTCTGTCTTAAAAATAAATAAAACATTAAAGATTTTTTTTTTTTTTAAAGAATGTTAACTAGGTCACTGGAAAGGTAAAAAGGGAGGTAGCAACTGCAGGAAGCAGAAATCATTCGCGCTGATCTAGAGGAGAGCGCCGCGGAGCTGACCTGGGGGCCGAAAGCTGCGGAAGCAGGTGCTGACGTCTCCGAGCTCGGAGGACGCGCGCTGGGGGCCTGGTCCAGGTTCTGAGGGAGTGTGCGGTGAGGCTGTATCTGCGCGTGTTGGAGAAACAGCAAGCTCACTGGGCCTGGCTGCTGGAGGCTTGGCCTCTGCCGGGAGGAAAGGCCCGAGGCAGGAGCTGGAAGCCTCCGGGAGGAAGTGGGAAGCCCCTGCTCCGCCGCGCAGTTGCCCTCCAGCGCCCCCTCTTGGCCGACTTTGACGGAGCGGCGGGCCACGCAGAAAGGTCTGGTTGCAGTGACCCAGGCCCAAGGCCCAGTGCAGGAGGGCGGCTTTGCCCCTGATCACTGGTACAGATGGAGGGCGCCTAAATTCTGGAAGACATGCTAAGCCACTGAAGTAAAAAACCATGGAGCTGCCCCCACTTCAGCTCTCCTGGAATCAGAGGAAGTAAACGTCCCCACCTATAACCCGTTCCTGTGGGCTTTCCTGTCACTGACCCAGCGTCGGTACTGCCACGCCTGGTCATATTCGGCTCTGTCCCCCACAGGTCTCGTGCAGGGCTGCGCGTCTGGAAACATAAATGAAGTCAAATGGAAGCCTCTCTTGCAGCTAGTGGGGCGGGGGGGGGGACTCCTGGGGTGAAGCCCTGTTCCTCACTCATTATGCCATTTCAGGCCAGTTTTCAGCTCTCCCAGCCTCCATTTTCTCATCTATGAAATGGGGTGTTAAGAACAGTTATCTCATTGGATCCCGCTGAAGGCAAGGTGAGAGGCTGATGTCTCTCCGCCTTACACACCATAAACACCATTACCTGTCCTTGCTGGTCATCAGCTCTTAGGCTGCTGTTCTGACAAACAGGCTTTGGACTGGCTCCCCCAGCACCCAGCACCTCATAGGTAGAGCGCCAGGCTCCATGCCTTACCTCCCTGGACTTGGGTCACAGGCTCAACGACCTGCCTAGTAGCCACCACCAAGGCCCAGGACTCCTCCCTGTGTCTCTGGGCCAGTCCATCCTGCTGCCTTCCTGTTGCCGCTGCTCTGTCACATATGCTACATTGGCTACAGGGCTGTGTCCTAGCAGCCTGGACTTCCCTTCCTTCTGCTCCTGCTTCCACATTCCACTCCCTTCTGGGCAGCTTGTGCCATTCCCCCCGTTCCCGAACCTTCCGTGGCCTTCATGAGACAGGTCAGGGATGCTCATTTCCATGCTGTCATTCTCCAGCACGGCACTGGTATCCTAGGGCTGTTGTAACCAATAACCACACACTTGGTGGCTTAAAACAACAGAAATTTATTCTAGAGGCCAGAGGTCTGAAATCCAGGTGTCAGCATGGCCACACTCCCTCTGAAGGCTATAGGAAAGAGTCCTTCCTTATCTCTTCCAGCGCTGCTCACTCCAGTCATTTGTTGGTTTACGGCGACATCATTCCAGCCTCTACCTTTGACTCGTCCTGGCTTTCTCTCTGTGTCTCTGTCTTTTCTGTCTCTATAAGGACACTTCATTCAATTTAGAGCCCACCCTGACCCAGTACAATCTCATCTCAATCCTTACCTTAATTACATCTACCAAGCAAGACTCTATTTCCAGTGAGTTCGGGGGACATGCTATTCAACCCACTATAAGTGGCAAGGCCCAGACCCAGAGAGGAAAGCTAAAGCTAGAGCAATGGCTGAACCCACTGGACACAGGGGGTTCTTCTTTGGGAGCCAGCTGTCACGCGTGAGTCAAACCTCAGCCACTGTAACCACGCGTGAGTCAAACCCAATATTTCAGCCACTGTAACCACTCAGGCTTCGGCAGTCAGTGGTCACACTAGAATCTCTCCATAGGTTACATCACACCACCCCTTCCGTCTCACCTACAGGCTGTTGGTAAAGTCCTTCTGTCCAAGCACACACTGTAAATAAAGCCATTTCCGTTTGGGGACTGGCGGTACAGTAAAGGGAAAGAATTAAACAAAGAAAGGCAAAATCTTCATCATCCACAAAACAATACGCAAAAACCAGGGCATTCCTCCGGACCGTCGATAAATAATCCAGACCACAAAAATAATAGATTAGACAGCTTGTGTAATGGTAGCATGTGAAAGACTGTGGAACTTTCTAAAATTAATTTTCTTCATTTTGGTTTATTAAAATTGCACTCATCTATCTCCCCTGTTAAATATTTTATTTTTTCATATTAATGGCTGCAATTTCAGCTTGTGCCTGTTTCTGTCATTAACACTGTACAAACTTAATATCATTAGTAGTTTTTCCCTTAATTATGTGACTAGAGAAGAAAAACATCAAAGTTTCCGTGAAATTGGAATAGTATATCTAAATTGCCTCATGTTTATTTTAACATTAACAGTAAATGAAGCTAATGGGCTTTTATATTATTAAAAGCACTCATTTGTGTCCTGCCTGTTCTAATATATAACAAAGCTTTAAAAGATGTTAAATAATTAGTTATTTAATAGGGATGGGTGGAATAGATCAAACAAAAGGAAAAGTTGAGGGTAACCCATGCACATGGTTGAGGGGTCTGTCCCTTTTAGGGCTTTCAAAAGGGATTCCCTCTCCTCAGGATCTCTGCCCCACTGTTAAGGGAGAGCTCTAATTTACAACTACCCTGGAGAGTTAAAGCAACAAAATCTATTGCCGCAGCCCTGCAGAGGACACACATGTGGGGGGGGGGGGGGGGGCAATAATGTTTGCAATTATTTCTGTACAATCTCCATTCATAATTCAATACCTGCACAAGGCCCATGTGAGGCTGGGGCTCAGAGGTCCTCTGTGGGAGGGAGGCCGCGGGGCTGCTGCCGGCCTGCCTTCTCCCTTACAGTTTCCTCGCCTCATAGCAGGATATCCCTGGCTTCAGGGGATGCTGGTGCATGTAGGTATTCATCTGCCTTCTGAGCCTAGTGAGACCTAGGGAGGGGCTCTAGCCTGTGGGTCTGGAAGAGGTACCAGGCTGTCACCACTCTCCTGCTCAAAAACCTGCAATGGCTCCCTTGGCCTGCTCTGTCAAGGCCAACCTCCTTCTTGGCACTTGAGGCCCTTACCTCTCTGACCCTAGCTCCCACTGTTCTCAGCGTCTGCACTCTGTTCCATCAGCTGGTTCCCTCACCGGACCCAGTACACGCCAAGCTGTCCTGTCTCCTTGCTCATGCTGTTGCCCTTACCTGAAACCACATTCACCCTTTCTTTTGCCTATTCATATTCTAGTCCTTCTTTATAGTTCCAATTCCAGATCCTCCATCAGGCCTCTCCGGGTCCCCCTGGTTCCCGAATTCCCATAGAGCAATGGTCCTCAGACTTGAGTGTGCTCAGAATCCTGGAGACGGCTTGTTACAGCACAGATCACTGGGCGCCACCCTTAGCATGCTGGGTTTCCTCGGTGGTCCCCTAGGTCTCAGTGTCTAATGAGTTCCCAGGTGATGCTGACAGATGCTGCCGGTCCGGGGACCACACTTGGAAAAGTACTAGAGCATATACTGCCCATCCAGTCCATGAGGCTGTACTTGTACTAGCTTGAAAGGTTCTCTGATAGTGGCGCATGGCCACTGTCTCCTCACATAGGCAGCAAGTTCCCGGAGGGAAGAGACACCGGCATATTTCACTATATCCCCCGAAACGCCCCGAGCTCAAGGATGGGTTCATGGTGGATGGAGACAAGGACTCCTGATGAACCGACTGACCAGTTGCCACGGACTTTCATTCCATCCTTAGAGAAATCTCCATCTTACAGGTGAGGAAGCTGAGGCTTTGAGAAATGAAGTGGATGAAGGTCACACAGATATTAAGTGACGAATTTGAACCCGGGTTCCTCGCCAGAGCTCTGGCCAATACGTCTTAGTTGAACGATTTCAGACACGCGGTCTTGGAGGACAAGGAGACCAGATGCTTTTGTCACTGCTGTGGTAAGGAGCCTGGGCTTCCAAAACAATTATACCTGGTAAGGGGGGAGTGGGTGGGTGTGGAATTGAGATAACCACCCCCTCCGTGGATTTAGTGATCCTTTAGTCTGGGGAAGGTATGCATGGTAAATAAGCCGCCCTCCAGTCACTTGCTGCATTGTCACCCTGATGTTAGGGGCAGTCTCAGAATCCTTAACTGATTGGCATTTCTTTGGCTAGGTGATACGTATTTGCCATTCACAGTGCAGCCCAGCTTCTCTGCTGCACAGTCGAGAAAACAGAGGAAGATGTTTCCAGAGAGGAAATGCAGCCATGGTCAACAGCAAATTAGTGATGTGTAATTCGTTATCTCTCGTGTGTAACAAATCATCCCCAAACTCAGCAACTTAAAAAAAACCCAAACATTTATTGACTCATAGTCTCTGTGTGACACAAGTTTGGGCACAGCCTGTCTGGGTGGTTGTGGCCCAGGGTCTCTTGTGAGGTCACAGTCAGGATGTTGGTGGGAGCAGCTTGTCATCCAAGCATTGACTAGGGCGGGAGGATCTGCTGCCCAGGAAGCTCTTTTACTGAGCTGTTGGCTAACAGTCTAAGTTCCTCATCACATGATGCTCTCACAACATGGCTTCCCCCAGAGCAAGCAATCGAAGAGAAAACAATGAAGAATTTACAGCACCTTTTATGGCCTGGTCTCTGAAATCACCCATCATCACTTCCACATTATTCTATTTGTAGGAAACAAGCTACTAAGTCCAGTCCACATTCAAGGGGAGGAGAATTAGGTTCCATCTCTTGAAAGGAGGAATATCAAAGAATTTATGGACACCACGTGTTGGAAAAGGATCTAGAACTCAAGAGTGTCCATTTTTTTTCCAGTTGTTAAATAAACTGTGCAAAAATACATTAACTTTATATATATAGTGTAAAGCATAATTATGAAATGAGCCCCTGAGCAGTCACCACCCTGACCACTAGACTTAGAACTTCATTGGCACCCCAGAACTCCTGTGTGCCCCCCCCCCCTTGGGATCACAACTGCTTTCCTCCCAAGATGTAATCACTATTCTGACTTTGGTGATTTTTAGTTTCTTGCCTTTCTTTATAATTTTACTACCAATTGTGGGGTCACTAAACAATGCAGTTTAGTTGTTTCTCCTGCTTTTGTTTTTTTGAACTTAATGTCAATGGAATCGTACTGTAATGATGCTTTGGTGTCTTGCTTCTTTCACTCATCACTACGTGTGAGTTTCACCCATGTTTTTGCATGTAACTGCATTTTATCCTTTTTGTTGTACGAAAGCCTTCTTATCTTTAATGATTCTTTTTGCCTTAGACACTATGCTGTTTGATATTGATACAGCTCTATCAGCTTTTTTTCAATATTTGCATGAGAGGTTTTCTTCCATCCATTTGGATGGATCTTTGTACTTTAGATGTTTTCCTACATTATTTTGTGCTTTCTATTTGTTCCACCTTACTGTGTTCCTTGTACTCTCCTTTCTTGTATTTTTGTATTAATGGAATATTTTTGGACCATTCAGAATTGCCCCTCCAATTAGTTCAACGGGTGTGTTCTCTGTTTTTATTCTTTTAAAAGTTCACCCGGAAATTACAAGAACCTGTACTCAAAAACTATCATTTACCAGTGCATTACATTACCAGTGCATTACATTACCAGTGCACTACATTAACCAGTGCATCCTCCAGGACTGTACAAGGATGTTAAAATACTTTAAAATCCATTCAATCCCTGACCTAGATGTTGGTGTTTTCATATTTTAAATTTTACCTTTTTTAAAATCTCAAATAACATTATTGTTACAGCTTAAAGCAGTTAGTATTTATTTTGTCTACTGATATACTTCCCAGCTTCTATGCTCTTCATCTGTCTATACACTTTGTTCCTCATTCTGGAATAACTTTCCTTCTCCCTTTCGTACAACCTTTGGCATTGCCTTTGGTGAAGGCTCTGCGAATGGCAAATTTTTTTCTTCTTATTTTTTATATGAATAGCCTTAATTTTATTTTATTCTTGAAAGACATTTTTACTCACTACAGAATTCTAAATTGGTGGTTACTTTTAATCGACAATATGCTAAAATATTCTACTATCTTCTGGCTCCCACAGCTGCTGCTGAAAGTCAGCTGCTAATCTACATTTTTCTTTTGAGTAGATTATAACCTGTTTTCCTCCTTCTCCGGAAGCTTTAAAAATCTTCCCTTTGTTCTTGGTGTTCCCAAGCTCCACTCTGAGGAATCTACATGTGAATTTTATTTATTTAACCTTCATGGGTTTCATTAAGTGTCTCAAAATGATGGATTAAAATCTTTTTTCAGGTCTGGAAATTCTTAGCCATTATTTCCTAAATGATTGCCTCCGTCTCATTCTCTTAAGCTTCTCCTTCTGGAACTCTGATTTGACGTATATTAGATCTTATCATTTTATCTCCCCTATTTCTTAACTTCTCTTTGATAGTCTCCATCTCCTTTTTCTCTTTGCTGCATTCATCCAGTTCATGGATTCTCTCTTCAACTACGTCTAATCTACTATTATACAGATTCATAGAGTGTTCAATTATGTTTTTCATTTCTAAATGTGATACTTCCTTCTTTTTACAATCTGTTAAGTCTCTATATCTGTTTTTTTTTTTGTTTGTTTTAACATTTTCCTGTTCCCTGCAGATACTATCATCCTTATCTTTTTACCCTTCTAAATAGTTGTTTTATATTTTGTATCTGATAATTCCAATATCTGAAATCTTGCAGATCTGCTTCTGCTGTTTCTTCGGGTTCTCATTCCCGGAGCCTTGCTTCCTTCGGTACGTGGTTATTTTTTTGTCTGAGTTGTTCATTTTCCTTGGGAAATTGTCTTTGGTAATTCTTTGGAAACTGGGATGAAAAGATCTGTGTTTACTTCTTCCAAGTACCTTAAAGTCTTGCCAGTCCAAGACTACATAGGTTCATGGCTACAGTTATTTTGACTATTCAGGTGATATAGATTTGGGCTACAAATCCATTTTTCATGGGTGACTCGTTTTACTCTCTATTCTGCTCAGAACCAAGGCAATTTTTCTCACAGTCCCTGGGTGTGGGAGAGATTGGGCAATTTTTCTTTTGGTTCACACATACACTGAGGGTTTCCCTTTGGAGTTCCACCTTTATGAGGGAGAACATCCTATTAGACTCCCCATCTTTGCTGATGGGTTTTATATTCTCTCCCCTGAACCCTTGGCAATGTCAAAACCGAAGCTCAAGTTTGCTGGTTGGGCAAATGCCCTAAGGCACAAGTAGCTGCAGCATTCTCAGAGCCCCTGCTGTCAATGAGGTTTTGGCCTTGTAGCTTTTTACTCTCTTGTCAGCTCTTTAATGCTTGTAAGAAGATATCTTTCATTGTGTTCAGCATTTATAGTTGTTTCTACCCTGAGGGTTAGTCTAAATGACCCAAACTGTCATATTGCTAGAAACAGAGGGTGTTCTATGCTTTCTCCACAACACTAGATTAGCATGTTTTCTCAATTTGAGAAACGAAAGCAGGAAGCAGGATGGCCCAATCCAGTGGGTAGTGGCAGTGATGGATGGTGGCTGTTGGGCAAAAAGTCCTGCTGAGGACGGTGGGGGTTCCTAGCCCACTAACTGTGAGCCCTGCTCATGCGCCTGAGTAATTGGTATGTGTTCTCCGGGAAGGATGGTCCTGATTCTCCTAACCTCCCACTGTTTTGTCAGTCCTTGGAGGCTTTTAAGCAGGAGGATGACACAGTCAGATGTCACACCAGGATAAAGGTCGTGGCTGCTGTGTGGAGTTGGAGACAGTGCAAGTTTAGATGGAACAGTCCAAAGGCTGTTGAAGTGGACAGGGTGGGAGATGATGGCAGGTGGGACTGGGGTCAGGGAGGGGGAAAGGAGTGGAAAATTGATTGATATCAGGAGGCGCCATCGACAAGAAACATGCTGTTGGCACGGTTGTTCCAAATCCATGGCCTTGACACCGTGAAGATTATGGGTTTTAAGACCTGTGGTTCTTCGTTAAGTCTCAATTGACACGAATGGCCAGAAGGTAACTTGATTCCAAAGAACCAGTCCTGTGACCACACTGAGTTAACTGAGGGATACAATGCCCCTTCCTTAAATGGACATGTTAGATTGCCAGCCACAAAAACAGTGGGAAGCTGACGCATCCACCCACCCCCAGGTATGCACAGGTCCCTTCTTCATTATGATTCCCTTGCACCCATTCATCTTGCTGTCTGTCATAAATGGCCACTCCCAGGTAAAAAGGGTTACAAAGAGGACGAGAAAATAAAGAATGGAGAAATAATAAAAAGTAGGATAAGAGGGGCGCCCGGGTGGGTCAGTCAATTGTGCATCTGACTTCGGCTCGGGTCATGATCTCACAGTTCATGAGTTCGAGCCCCGCAACGGGCTCTGCATTATCAGCACAGATGGCTCTGTTCCTCTGTTCAGATCCTCTGTTCCCCTCTCTCTCTGCCCCTCCCCCATTCTCTCTCTCAAAAATGAATAAATGGTGTTTAAAAATAAAGGTAGGATAAGAGAATTATAAAAGGTCAAAATTAAAATGAGAATAAGATGATAGAAATTTTTAAAAACAAATATTAAAAGGAACTCAAGAGTTGAAAATAGGGAGTTTATGAATAACAAAACCAATGGGATTTAAAAAATAAGATATTAGAATCTGGGAGATACAAAGCTGTATAAGTGAGAGGGACTCGCTTGGAGCAACCAGAAGAGTGGCTCCAGTTCTAAACGTCAAAGTGACAGTAAATTAATTATTTAAGTGCAAAAAATGGGAGAATTGGTAAAGGGAGTCCAAATAGTAATGTGGGATTAGAAAAAATGAGGTAGATGGTAAGACCCTAAAATGAGAGGAAGAGAAAAGATGATTTAAAGGTAAAATGAAGTTCAGGGGCGCCTGGGTGGCGCAGTCGGTTAAGCGTCTGACTTCAGCCAGGTCACGATCTTGCGGTCCGTGAGTTCGAGCCCCGCGTCGGGTTCTGGGCTGATGGCTCGGAGCCTGGAGCCTGTTTCCGATTCTGTGTCTCCCTCTCTCTCTGCCCCTCTCCTGTTCATGCTCTGTCTCTCCCTGTCCCAAAAATAAATAAAAAACGTTGAAAAAAAAAGTATTTAAAAAAAAAAAAGGTAAAATGAAGTTCAAAAGGCACATGCACACCGTCTTTGAAGCAGCATTATCCACAGTAGCCAGGATATGGAAGCAACCCAAGTGTCCACTGACTGATGAATGGATAAAGAAGATGTGGTGAATATACACACTGGAATACTACTCAGCCATCAAAAAAGAATGAAATGTTGCCATTTGCCACGACATGGATGGAGCTAGGGTGTATTATGCTAAGTGAAATAAGCCAGACAAAGATGAACAGCAGATGATCTCAGTCAAATGTAGAACTTAAGAAACAAAACAAACAAAACAAGAGACCAAAAATACAACAGACCCAAATACGGAGAACAGACAGAAGGCTACCAGAGGGGAGGAGGGGGCAGTGGGTGAAGTAGGTGAAGGGGATTAAGAGGACACTTATCAGGATGAGCACTGGGTGATGTGTGGAAGTGTTAAGTCACTATATTGTACACCTGAAACGAACATAACACTGTATGTTAATTACACTTTGTTTTTAAAAAAAGATGAAATGAGGGAACAAAAAGGAAAAATCCAGTGAATGCCAGGTCTAAGAGCTCCTGGTGAGAATGAGTGGGCCTCGTCCAGAAGGCTTCTATTCTCTCTGCCTCTCAACCCCTCCTGCAACAAAAAGAGGGGGCATGTAGTTGGGTTCCTCTGAGAAGTAGGGGGAGCCCCAGTCTGAGAGCAGAGAGAGCTGGGTCCCAGTGGGGTCTGACTTCATCCCTGCAAGGCTTGAGCCAGCCCCTTCCCGGCCAGACCTCAGTTTCCCCAGCTAGAAAGAGAGAAAAGCCCAGTTGACATGTGTGGGGTTCCTTCTGTTCCGGTGTTCTGGGAGGGGAATGGGTGCCAGCAGCAAGCAGGAGACAGGATCTTTGTTTTGTGGCTTCTTAGGGGAAGCACTAAATTTGGAGTCTGAAGTCGTGGTCCCAGAGCAGCATTTCTTCAGCTTTTCCCCATCTGTCTCCCTGGGCACTCAGCTCCTTAAACGCAGGCCCTTGTCTTATGCAGCTCTTTATCCCAGGCTCCCACCCCCACCCCCAGTACAGACCTTGCTAAGACCCTGCTCAGTGCATGTACGAGGAAGAAGATAATAAAAATGATAATTCTACCTCCTGCCGGTGCTTACTAGATGCCCTCACTTCATCTGAATGGGTTCATTTAATCTTCATAACAGCCCTATAAGATAAGTAGAATTCGTATCCCATTTTACAGATGGGTAGACTAAGGCTGAGAGCACTGAAATAACTTGCCCAAGATCACCCAGCTAGGAAGAAGCCAACCTGGGGTTTAGATGCAGGGATGGTGGCTCCAAAGTGGTGAGATTCATCGTTCTGCTATGTGGTGAGTAGGAGGGAGCAACTGTGGGCCACACAGCCCAAATGGTACAGGTATGATTTAGAGAGGAGGTTTTCTTGTGTCCTGCAGAAGGAGGCAGCCATAGTTTGGCCAGGGCATGGATGAGGTGACCTTACCTTATTGTTGGCATCGGGACCCAGCTCTTCAAAGTGCTGGCTCATCCATCCGCTAGGGTCTCCTCTTTGTTGCTGCTGGAGCACATGGAATCTTCTACAACAGAACAGAGCAGCCACTTCAGTATAAAACCCAAGGAAGAAATAGCCAGGGGACTCGTGTCCCTGGCAAGGGGAGATGGACATTTCCCTATGGGGAAGGAGCTTTGGGCCTGGAGACTGGAGAGCCTCCTAAGGGGCCTTGCCCCCTTCCAGTCCATTCTTCTCACCTTCTTCCTTCCCAGGGTCTCCCCACAGCTCCTAGCCCTTCACTAGGTACTCAGGATGCCTAGGAGCTTGCGTCTGCACCCCTCTCCCACTCCAGCCTCTTGCTGGGCCTCCCACCAGACCCGAGCGCTATCAGGATCCTTAGGACCCCCTCATTGGGATGGTTAAGATCCCACAGCTCGGTCTCAAGTCCTGGGCCAGCAGAGTTGACAGGCAGACCAAGTTCCATCTGTGTTTAAGGCAAACTTCCGGAGAAGGCTGCTGGTTCTGCCTTGTGAATGTCTCCTCATTAACCAATGAGGACACTTCGGCCTCCCTACCAGGATGTGGACCTGATTCCACCTCCGCACAGACTCCTACTGATGAGAATCAGTTCAGTTCCACGGCTCCCGTGAACTCTCCCCTCTGCCTCCTCTGAATGGTTCCAACTTCCTCCTTCTGGGCTCCCCTGGCGGTCACCTGCAGGGTGTCCCTACTGGAGTCCCCGAGAGAGCCCTTCCCCTCCCACTGAAAGTCTTTCTAGTCCTGTCGGCTGTAACCTGTGACCTGGTAGAGGCCTGCCAGACCAAGCTGGCCCTGCCTTTGGGAGACACAAGGAGGGTCTGTCCCCAAGGAGGGAGGATGGGTACGGAGAGAAGCCAGAGAGAATTCTGGCATGGAGCCTGGTGGACTATGGAAGCCCAGCATGGGAACTGGTGCTTGGCCGCACAACTCATTCATTCACTCAACAGTGCCCGGGGTGGGGGGCTGCTCCATGCCAGGCACTGGACAGACACTGGGAAAGAACCAGGCAGATGTGGTAATTCCCCAAAGGAGCATATGGTGTAGCAGTGGTCGAGACACAACGATCACAAGGTGCAAGGTCAGAGCTGCGGCCAAGCCACTCCTCCCTCCTGAGCCTCAGCTCCTCGTTTCTAGAATGGACACACCACTACCCACCTCCTGGGCAGGTGGGCTGGTCGAATGAGTACACACAGAAAGCCTCCCACATAGTGACAAGTGCATGTGGCATTTTCCAAACCAAAGGTTGAGTCTCAAGTACAGGTTGCAAAAGCATTAAGCGAGTCATGAACAGTTTCTTTTACGAAAGAAATGGAATAATAAAAACATTATATGCATCATCCGTAATGTAAAAACATTACGTTTGTGAAACTTCTACTTTAGTTATAAGGGTGTGTGTTTGTATACACTGGGTCATATGGGAAAATGCATTATTTTTCAAAGAAGTTTGAAGGCCACTGGTGGTTCAGAGCAGGGTGCTGGGGTGACTCGGGCCTAGTTCAAATCCCAGCTTCACCACTGATGACACTGTGTGATACAGACACCTCCCTTCACCTCTGAGCCTCACGGGGGACAGCGCATGCGTACAAGTTGCTCAGAACAGCACCCAGGACATCACAGGGCCTCAAAACATCACTGCCTGGTCTTTGTGTGTCGTTTGTGTACAGCCGGACCTTGGGTAAGGGCTAACCATCTCGGATTTAAAACAAGTAAAAAGGAAACTAGCATTTATGTTGCTGGGGTTTCCTCGGTCAACAAGTTACCTTTTCAGGCATCGGTGCGCCAGGCACCAGCCTCACAGCAGCTCTGTGAGGTGAATTCTAGCATTATTCCCATTTCACAGCTAACGGAACGGAGGAGTAGAAGTTGAGACTGAAGGTGGCTCTGGCCGGCTGACCAACCAAACGCACACTCCTGTCCAGCACCAGAGGCACTGCGGGCCCTGATTCCTGCCTCCTCCAACCCCGAGGCCCCTAGTGGCTCCAGTTTTGAGGCTCCTGGACCAGCCCTCTCTGCTGGTCCCCTGGAGCCCCGACTCAGGAGATGACCCCTCCCCCGGAAGTCATGAGCCAGCGCAGAGGCCCGAGGGCGGGCCCAAAGTGCCAGTGTCGCCGAAGCAGGGAACACAGGCAGCATCCCAGCATGATGTCAGCCGCTGGCTCTCACCACATCGATCATCCAGTCCTTAAGACATATTAAAATGGATTTAAAAAGACATTTTGCATTTTCTCTCCTTAACACCCACATTATTGCCACACATCGGCTTTTGTTTTAATTAAAATCGGTTTTGAAATCCTCCATGAAACTTCAGTGGGATTGTTAAAGGCGGCAATTTCCTTATCGGCAGTGCGTCCCCACAACATACTGTAATAGTTATTTTGCAACAAAGCACAAGTCTTATTAATTTAGCTCAATCAAATCAGCACCACGTTAATTTATGGGGCTGTAAAAATCTGGCAGTGCTGCTCTAGATCAAGGAACTTAGGGCAGGCAAGACACCAAGTGGGATGTTTATTTTGTACAATGGTCCCTAACTGCATTTCTGTGATTTAAAAGCTTTCCGAGGCGTGCGATGATAATATTACATGCATATAGAATTGTGTGTTTGCTATGCCTCATTACTCCCCACAGAGACCCAAAATCATTTGGTATTCAACTCCTACCTAAAATATTTCCTTTTACATACAAATATTTTTTCTGCTTTAAATGGCTTCTCTATGTTAAATTTTTTTTTTTTTTTTTTTTTTTTTTCCCAGGGCTGTGAAGCAAGATCATTTCCTACGTGGGATTCTATTTTGGTCCAGTATTGATCTTTAGTGGTGGTTACTAAGTGGGTATTAGGCTTTCCCCCCCTTCTTTTCCTCCAGCCAATCCCTCCAAGGCGGTTTCGGAGGGGTTAACTTTGCATTTTCTGCCCCTTTCTCCCCCTTCCCTTCCATATTCCCGCTTTGGGGGTTACTTTTACTAATGTCTTCTTTGGTGACTAGGAATGCTTCTCTCTCTCACTCATGTCTTAACAACAAAGCCTCACAATGATAATCCCAATGATTTACCGGGAGATGCAGCTTAGCAGCCAGCAGAGAATTTGAAAGGCATGGCGGGGAGGGAGACTGCAGTGGAAATCAGGAGATGGAGGTTCAGAGAGAGCAAGTGACTTGCCCGATGTTACACAGCAAGTTAGGAAGTGCACTGGGCTCTGGGACTCAACCTAATTTTTCCATCAGTTGAATGAGGACCACAAGAATTGGAGGGAGGGGGCGCCCGGGTGGCTCAGTCACTTAGGTCCGACTTGGGCTCAGGTCATGATCTCACGGTTCCTGGGCTCGAGCTCTGAGTCAGGCTGTGTGCTGACAGCTCGGAGTCTGGAGCCTGCCTCAGATCTGCGTCTCCCTCCCTCTCTGCCCCTCCCCGACTCATTCTCTGTCTCTCAAAAATAAACTGGGAAAAAAAAAAAAAAGAATCGGAGGGAGGTTACTCACGTGACACAGGGCTTGGCGCAGAGTGGGTGCTCTGGGCGTAAACACGCGGCCCGTCCTCAGCAAGGCCCGGCTCGGTTTTTCAAGCACCTGGCTCTGAATTGCAGCGATGGACTCTGCAGGTGTCAGGAAGAGCAACCGACAGCCTCAAACACTTGCACCTGCCGCACTCGGTGTACGAGATGCTTCCTTCTTGCATCTACTCCAGGACAGCACAGTCTTGCTCTGGGGATATGGACCGGGCACTGAAATATGATGCAAGCATTAACTAGTGTCTCAAGACAGGCATGCACGAAACCCCATTTAGGGGATGAGAAAACTGAGACTAGCAGAGAGTTTTGAGGGTTGCCCCGGGGTCAGACAATCAGTGGCAGAGGGAGATTCCAACCCACGGCTATGGCCAAGGTCAGGGCCCTTTCCAGCACACTGGCTGTGTCTGGCACGCTGGCCAGTCTGCAGGGGCCCAGGGAGATGGGGGCTAAGGTTGGGGCAGGCAGTTCCTGCTGGTGGTATAAGCATCCGCTGATGTGACAGCATTTGAGAGGCCCCAGAAGGCACTCCTTGCTCCCTTCCTGACTGTGGCCGAGCCTTAGAAAGAATGGTCCCTGGGTTAAAGCTTGCCTTTTCCCCCACACGTGTGTATTTGCTTTAATTACATAACCTGCACCGTCCAGTCCCATTCCTTCTGTGTCCTATTAGCGAGAATGAGTTTCTAGTTAGCCTAGAAACAGGAGAGCTCCCAGTGCCTGGGAGGGGCCTCTGGGTTGGGGGTGGAGATTCTGATGTGTGACTCCCAGATGCCATCACACCTTTAGGGACAATGATGTGGGACTCACCACCTCCAAGGCCATTAACATCCACACCATTGGTGGACAAAGCCCTTGTTTGAAATTCACCCTTCCTGGGTGCACCTGCAACCAACATCTTCAGGAAAGCATTATGACTTCATTTTGAATGTTCAGGCATCCTCTCTGACCTACCAGTGCCAGGAGGCTCCAGAGCCACCTGGAGATGGAGGTGTCGCAACCACATAAGTTAGCGGAGGCGGAGACAGCGGTCTCTGGGGCTGGGAGTGTAGAGAGGCAGAGGTGAGGTTCCCGGAGATGAGAAGATGGAAGGGGTGTTCGGTCCTAGGCCAGATGTGGAGTTCATGGCCTCGATGCCTCTAGTGAGGAAGGGGGCCGGAAGAGTCACAGCCAGGAAGCTCAGTTCTAGGCAAGTGCGAACCCTTTGGCTAGGTTCCGGAAAAGGACCACTGAGATGGGAAGGTGAGGTGTGAGTCTTAAGTCTGCTGGGTGAAGTCTCAGAAGAGGCTTCACCCCAGGGTAGTGACGTCAGAACCAAAAGCTTCACCCTGGACTTCATTCAACAAGTACTCTGGAAAACGTGCTGTGTGCCCAGCACTGGGCACGCTCGGGAAAGGAGAGGAAAGCACTCCCCACACAGTCCCTGTCCTCCCGGGGCAGGCTCTGGGCCGCCAGGTGTCCTGGTGAGAATCCGTCCTCATATCCCGAGGCATTTGCTTTCTCCCTGCTTAGGGAGCTGGGCCCAGGAGGAAATGAAAATGCTTGTGGAGGAGGCTGCTCTTTGGACATCCCAGCTCCGCCTCTGCAAACAATGTGCAAGGCCAGGCCCCATGGTTGAACCAATCTGAGGGTGGCAGTTGCCACAGAAAAGAGGCAGCGACTTGGTTGCTTTCAAAATGGCTTCTCTCAGACAAGGCCACAGCTAGGTCACAGAGCGCCTTTGTGTGAACTTGAAGAAGGAGCCGTCTTAGGGCAGACACAGCCCCACAGGACCTCAGATTGGTGCAGGGATCCCAGGACGGACCTCAGCTTTTATAGCGCCCTGGGCTGGGCACACTTGTGCAGTGAACAACCTGGACAACTGTAGTTGGTGGCTTTGCCCCAGAGCCCAACTGCATGGTCAAAGGCGCCAGGCCCTGACGATGCAGGCCAAGGCTTCCCCTACACCTATGGATCACCCCAGATCTAAACCAAGACTCTCCCCCAAAGATGAAGGAAGCTGTACCCTAACACCTCCTCCACTTCTGACACAACCCGCTCGCTCAGGCACCGGTATCACACCCATGACCTCCTCCATCACTGCGTCTTTCCTTTCACGGAGGGACAGGTGGACGTGGCAGGGGGAGGGGGGAAGACCGCTGGAACCACTTTCCACAGCCAGTGCCAAGCCTTCCCCTCTCTCCTCGGTTCTTTAAGAAGGCTTTCTAAAGAAGAGGAACCTTCCGTGGTAGCAGATGGCGGATAAGTAGGAATGGTAAATAGTTTTAATTACTGCATAATGTAAGTGAGACAATAAAGGGGAGACAGTGGAAGCAAGCTGCTGCCGCCGAGGCCCTGAAACTGTTGTGGGGCCCAATTTGTCTGGCATGTGCTGTTCTCAGTCTTGGGAGGGCTTTAAAGAGAACGCCGAAAATATTAATTGCCCGCCTCACTGGCCCATCCATCTTCACAACCGAGTAACACGCTTTTTTAATTTCAGGGGAATCGTTTTCAAATGGGAATCATGCAAATGAGTATTTTAGCTATTCATTTGTTTTACTGCGAGCGCTTTGTGAGCAAATGGCCTACAGCTTGCAATGAATTAAAAGACACGGGCACTGGAGACCGATTTTTAATACAAAGTCTTGACTCGGAGACGACCCCGACCAGCAGCACAGAAAATGTTGGCATAGCAACTTTGGGCATTTTCATGCAAATTGGCTTCTATATAGATGATACGAATGCAATGTTTTCCTTCAACTAATCATCATAAAATTAGTTTCACTATATTTAAATGCCTCCACTTAATGCATTATATCCATATGCATGAAATTGCCTCCGCTAATGCAGTACATAAAATGCCAAAGATACAATGAATAGCCAAATTGCAAGCAGTTATGTTATCTCCCATAAAACGGCTCCCCTCCCCCCTTCTTTTTTGTGAGTGTGGGTGTTATTGAATGTGTGGGCGCCAAAGGCATCTATCACAAATTGCTATTAACACACACACACACACATGCAAACACGCACACACACACACACACACACATGCACACACACCCCAAAGTCCTCTTCAGTTAAGTAACGTTAAGCTTGTAACCCAATCTAACAAAAGCCAAATGAAACTGGGCCTGGGCAGGCTGTGTTCACCTGGGCCGGCCGCCCTCTCCTCGCACAATCTACAGCCGCAGGAGACGGCAGAGCAGAGAGCACCGCCTGGCTTTGGGGTTAGCTCCAGTGGGGGTGGTTTCACGCCCCGCCCCTGTCACCCGGTGGATGGGGAGGTCCCAGAGAGATGTGTCCGAGCTAATCGGGGACCAAGAGGCCATCCGGGAATAATAAAAAATGGAGCCACTGTTGGTGAGAAACGGCCTCTGAAGACTGGCCACGGAAGCCTGGAGAGAGGAGGACTCTGGCAGAACATGATCAAAGTCAACAACTGAGGAAGGACAGGAGAGGAAGGAAGGCAGGGATATCCATGGAATCCCTAGGTTCTGGGTGCTGGGCTTGGAACTGTACGCCTTCCATGTCATGTCATCTTTACAGCAGGGGAAAGGTCAACATGATCATCGTTGGTCTTAAGGACTCTGAGATGAGTCTCAAAGAAATTGAGGAACATGTCCAAAGTCACATGAACAGTAGGCAGTGGAGGAAGGATTTAAACCCAGGTCTCTGGGAGTCCAAAGCCTCACTTTCCTCTGTGCCAGGCTGCCCCCTGCAGATGGCATCAAGTAATGGCAGGAATCGGTTAAACTACTCTTTGCTCCAAGAGGAGCTGTCCTCTCTCCAAGCAAAGTAGGGGCGGCGAGGGTGGAAGGAGATAGTGGTTGGAGGGGACTTTTCTTCAATGTGTAAACCTGATTCTCCTTGGGTATCTGATGAGTCCTCAATACAGCTGCCAAATCCCCCCAGGGTCACATGATGTGTTTACTACGTGGACAGAGGGCTGTGCACCCCAACTTACTATCTGGGCCTCTGCCCTCCTCCAATCCCACCAAGGGAGTCCGGGCTCTTCTCTGCCCCAGCCTTGGTGGGTTTGAAATTTGGCTTCAATATACGGATGCCATTCATGTTCAGGGTGGGAGTTAGGAGACAGAGAAGCAAGAGGTGAAACTCGAAAAATACAAGCCCTTCTTTTTCACCGGAGATGGTGTTCCATCTCCAGAAGGCTCCAGTTCTCATTCCCTGGGGGACTTTGTGTCTGGCTTAAGTAGGGGTGGCATTTCCTCACAAGAATGCGTGAGGTTGCTATGGAAACAGTATGGGCGGTTCCCCCCCCCCCCAAGTTAAAGATACAATTACCATATGATCCAGCACTTTCACTTCTGGGCGCCTCCCTAAAAGAAGCGAAAGCAGGGACTCAGATGTTTGCTCAGCCGTGTTCACGGCAGCATCACTCACAACAGACACAGTGTGGAAACAACCCAAAGGCCCACGAGGGGATGAAGGGGTAAGCAAAACGGCATATATACATACGAGGGAGTATTATTCAGTCTTACAAAGGGAGGACACAGGCGACAATAAGGATGAACCTTGAAGACATTATGCTACGTGAAGTCAATCGGTCACAAAAAGGCACACCCTGCACGATTCCACTTACGTGAGGTCCCTGACACAGCCACATTCATAGGGGAATCACACTGGTAGTTTCCAGGGGATGGAAGAAGGGAGGACAGGGGTGTTGGTATTTAACAGCTACTGAGTTTGAGTTTGGGACGATGAGGAGAGTTTTGGGGATGGATGGTGGTATATTTGCACCACAATGTGAATGTACCTCATGCTACTGAGCTGTACATGTAAAAATGGTGAAGGTAGTAAACTTATGTGTATTTTACCACAACTAATAATTAAAAAAAAAAAAAAAAAAAGAATGCATGAGGTAGGAAAACATCTCTTCAAGACCCCATGCAGGCCACCGAATTCAGGAGCCAAACCCTCCGGGCAGCTTCATGAAGAGGTGAGAACAGTTCCTCCCGATTGCTCGGGACTGCTCACCTCTAGCGAAGCACTTACTTCTGCGTTCAATACGAGCCAGTTGAGTTAAATTAAGGGGTAAAGTGAGGGAGACACCTATGAGTGATACAATTAGCCAGGGTCTAAGCCACAGATCAGGAATCCCTCCAATCTCATTGAGTTGGTCCATTTTCATTTCCTTCTTGTCCTTCTCCCTTTTGTCTTCTATCTTGTGTGGACAACCCCTTCCACCCATCCCCAGCATACAAATACTCCTCTTACATTTCTGTCCACTGACCTATTTTGTTGTTGTCCCCCCCCCCAAAGTGTTTTTCTCACCACCTGGAATTGTTAATAGCTACTGTGGCTTTACAAACACTAAGTCAAATTGGCGTGCTTTCTTGCAAATTGAGTGATTTATGTGATGCACCCCCTTACCAATGCATATGCGGACCACCGGTCCTGTGATTCTCCTAATGACCACCAGGTGGCATGATTTGGAAAACCCAACCTATATCACTAATGGCAAATACCACCTCAGGTGGCTGTCCTCCTGTGAGATTTGGACGCATGGTGTCTAGGTGGCTATTAACCAGGACTTGAAGGGGGGGCACATCTGTATTAAAAAGTCAGACCTTTCAATGACTGCAAGTATAAGGGCTCTGATGATGCCCCATAGTTCCAGCTGCTTTTCATGTTCCCTCTCCTATCTTAGCTCCCAGAAGAACCATTATTGGGTTATATGTCTTGGGTATAACCTGCCTCTTGGACAGGACTGCATGCTTCAGCCCTCGTAGTACTGGATGGACCACTCTCTCCCGGGGCCTAGCTCCTAAGGTCAGATGAAATGTCCCATGTCATTCTGTTTTGGCTATGTTTTCCAGTTTCAGCTTTTAAAGAGTTTTCTCCTGGAAAACGTCCTGTGGTGAGAACAGCTCCTTCCGATTGCTCGGGAAGGAACCACCTTCCCGAATGCAGCTTCCTGTGCTAGTTCCTTCCTGCACCTCCTCCTGCTGCCCGTGGGGGAAGCTGGGGCTCCTGCTACAGTGGAATCCTGCCATCCCTGACCTGTGTAAACCTGTTGTCTCCCTTCCTAGAACTTTCTTTTGTGAGTAATCGTATTCTCCTGGTTTATAAGCAGTCAGGGAACAAAGAAATGATGACGATTAAGAATTAGTGGGAATTCAGCAAGAAAAGGCATATGCTCAACTCACCTGGTTTCCCTCTGATGGGACGCTTTTAGACATAATGCATTTTGATTGCTAGGAAGCATTTCTTAAGTCTCTGTCATTAGCCTTGTAGACAAAATGGAGGGAGGAGGCAAGATGAGAGTTTAGATACGCAGATTCACGGCTGGTTAGTCAACCCCACACAAACAGTAGGGGAAACTGATTGGAAGGCAGTCACCGGTGAAGTGTTGTAAGGCCTACCCTTATCTCTCTTCATTCCTACCTGTTACTGCCTTAAAGGGAGACTCTCAAAGCACACGTTCCTTGTTTCCAGGCATTGCAGAAACCGTTGCGTGGCAAAATTGGGGCTGGAAAAGTCCTTAATGGGCTACAAAAGAAAAATATATATAATAGGCTGGATGCAAGCAGGTGAAGTTTAACAGACAAAGAAAAACGTGGTTTCCCATTTAAGTTCAAACCATCAATTGGCTGAGCATAGGATGGGGGACACTTAACAGCACGTTCTTGTTTAAAATCCCTGGAGTTTCAGCAATCCAAAAACTGATTCCTAACTAAAGATGGGGCCCAGCTGCTCAAAAGAACCAGTGCCAGCTGAGATGGTATGAACACAAGCGTGTGGCAAAAGGGGGTCGTGGTGCCCGAGCCGCTAAGCATGCCGGGCTGAGTGACCGAGTTGGTCAGGATAACGTAGTCATTTGATGATGCTTGAGCCGCAGAAACAGGGACAGATCTGGTCTCTGCTCAACGACTCTTGGAGGGGAGGGACCACATCCCGTTGCGTACATTCCCAGTATCTCTTATGGCACCTGACAGAAGAGAAGGTGATGGTCCTGTTGGTCAAAAGAATGGATACATGAATGATTGGAGGGGACGGGAGGCTTTCTTGGAAGACTGGAAAGGTTTTCCCAGTAGAGGGAACCAGGGCCCAACTGTGATATCTGCAGTACTCTGAGCCTACCCACAACCCTACGTGTGGCAGCCCCACTCCTGGGATTCCAATTATAAGTGATTTGCATATCCTGTAGTGGAAGGAGACATCCACTGCTGGGTTCAAATTCACATTGGGCTCCACACGGGGTGTGGAACCTACTTTAAAAAGGGGTGGGGGGAGGATGCTCCAACAAACCGTGTAGAATGGATTTTCCCTGAACACATCTCATCACCCACTGGTTTCCCACTGATAATAAACACCCGTCTGTCCCCTAAACCCTGCTCTTCAGGTGCAGAGTCTCTCCTAGGGGAAACCTCCCTGACATCCCCCAACCATGATCTTCCTTGTCTCTTCTGCTTCCAGCCCTGGCTGTTACAGAACTGGGCAATTCCAGGACTCAAGGAAGGTTCTCCAGACTGTCCCTCACGTGTGGCGATTCTCTGTAATATTTTGGCTCCGTGGCATTCTCCGTAACTACCAGATAAAGACAGCTCCTTGGCAGAAGCGGGTATTTAGGGGGGCAGCCATGTTTACCTTCCAAAGAAGATTCAGGAGACAATGACACGCTGCCCCTTCCCATCACATTTGACCAAGTATTTCCTTAAATGGTGAGGGGATTTGGTTCTTTAACTCTTTCAGGATGCATTAATGGCCATGTGAGAAAGATTCCTTTTGAGGCCACTGGAACCTCTTGCTGGTTTTCTCAGAAGTAGAAGTCCCTTAGCTGGGAGTCTCCAATCCCTGGGAGACCTTGGGGGAAGTTGCTTTCCCTCTCTGTGCCTCATTTTCTCTAACTATAAAATGAAAGGATGTGGGTAGAGAAGCTCTGAGGTCCCTACCAGCAACAATGGCACAATGATATATTTTAGTGTGGGCATACCCCCAATAACTGAGGCTGAAATATCAAAACAAGATCTGGGGTTAGTAAACAAAGCTTATTAAATGGAACCCTCAGACAATTATTCTTCCGATCTCAATCAAGAGACCCAAATAATCTGGCTTCTCAATTTGCAATTTCCTTGAATTCCTGCTGTTGATTAGTTCGGGTAGCCAGTTAATGGATTCTGGCACACCAAACCCATTCGTTTTGTTTTCTTAGAGGCAGGCTCCCATCTTGGAAATCAGAACCAGGAGGTAATGGCTTTTGATGTACTGTCAACAGGAGAGTCGAGAGTTCTCGCACAGCGTCGTCACCGCCTGGGATCCCACAAGAACAATGACATGGAGGCTGGGGATGAAGAAAGATGGGGAGGATGTCGCAGGCAGAGGGTGCCACAGGGCATCATGGCGCATGGGCAGGGTAGACATCTGGTGAGACAAGGCTGGAAGAGGCAGAGCCCATAGGCAAGCTGGTTAAGATCTGGGGTGTCTAGTGGTATCCATCGCAGGAGAGCAGAGGGGTCAATAATAAGAATTCACAATTGGGTACCGAGGACCCGAACCAGAGAGGAAGTGGAAATTCTAATTTCAAGGACCATGTTAACTTGCTGTCTTGGAGAGCTGGCAGATGCCTGAGGCAGGAGCAAAGGCTCAGGACCCAGTTGGCCCAGAGTATGTCCATTCATTCAACAATATTTATTGAGGACCTACTATGTGCTAACTGCTGTTCTAGGCACTGTGGATACAGTCATAAAAGGCCAACAGAAGAGCCTTGCCCCTGTGGAACTAACTCCCATGGAGGAGGCAAATAACAAATAATCACATCACATATCGTCAGGTAGAGACGGACAAGAACCATTACAAAGTAACATAGAGAAAAGGCACGGAGAGTGATGGGAGCTGCTATTTAGTTAGGGTGGTCAGGGAAGGCTTCACGGAGGAGGTGACAGGGAGCAAAGACCTGCATGAAGCAGGGAGTGAGCCATGTGAATACCAAATACATTTCACCAAAAGCTGATCTTAGTACCAGGGGTGATGGAGCTGCTAAGACAGCATTCAAGCTGTGAGTGCTGTAGAAAATGCAGCTAATCATGGCTTGAGCAGAGAACAATAATTTAACTTACTGAATAAGAGATGCAGTAGGCAGCCCAGGGCTGGGACAGAGGGTTCAAGGGGCCTTGCGACCCAGGTTCCTCTCCTCTTTCTGGCCTGTGGCTTTTGTCCTCAAGGCCATGAAGCAGCTGCTCACTCCCAGGCACAGAGTATAAGTCAAGATGTGAAGGGGGAAGAGAATGGGCAAAAAGATCTAAAAGATATCAGCTGATTCTGTCCCCATTAGCTCCAGCCAATGACTTCTGCTGTGTCCTCGTGGCCAGGACTGGGTCACATGGCCACCTCTGCACCAGTCACTGGGAGGGAGAGAGGGGTTGTGTGTGGGAGCCAGGCCCACCCATCAGCACCATCGACCCTGGGCCATTCTCTCAGGGCCTCCCTTCATGGAGGGCAACTCTCTGACGGCTTTCGCCCTGAGTCATCTGAAAATCCCAGCTCTCCTCTGATGAGTAACAGCCCTGTAGGGAATCAGGAAAACCCAGCTCCAGTTCAAGCTCTGCCACAAACTTGCTGTGTGACCTTGGGCCAGTTGCTTCTAGTCTCTGGGCCTTGCTGGAGCAATCATGAGACTGCTCTCTGCATTAACGATCTAAGGTTCCAAGTGCCACCCTTGTCTCTGCCACCATAAATTCTACCACACAGAGCCCCTGAGAACTCAGCTGGGTCCTAGAGGGGCCCACAGAATGGCCATTTGACCAAAAGAGACACCAGCTCTTAGAGGCAACCCAGCTGGCAGGGCCAGGACAAGGATTAGGTAAGTGAGGCACTTGCCCATAGGAATACGAGTGGGTGCCAAAAAGGTAGTAATTAAGATACATAATACTGTAATGCAATATTTTAAAAAAATTTTAATGCTTATTAATTTTTGAGAGAGAGAGACAGAACGTGAGCAGGGGAGGGGAAGAGAGAGAGGGAGACGCAGAATCCGAAGCTGGCTCAGGCTCTGAGCTGTCAGCACAGAACCCGACACGAGGCTCGAACTCACAAACTGTGAGATCGTGACCTGAGCCGAAGTCGGACGCTCAACCGACAGCCACCCAGGCACCCCTGTAATGCAATATTTTTTAAATCAAAGCTAATATAAAAAAAAAATCCATGTTGAACAAAATATCAAAATTTTTAATAAAGAAAATCAATATTACTGATTTTTCCTTTTACTTCCGACTCCCAGATGGTTCAGCATGGCATGACCCTCTTTAATTTAAAATTTTGAAATTTTGCTTATCATCAAAATTTTGCATTAAGTTTGGTTTTTAAAATATATTCTGTGAAAATACTACTATTTGACCGCTGAGTATTTGGGGCCTTTATTTTGCGCCCAGTGCAAATCCCTGACCGGCCTCACCCTGCCCTGCCAGCTTTAAGGAGCCTTTGAGAGCTTGTTGCTGGACAGTGGCCAATCTGTGCAGTCAGGCATTTGCCCTGTCTGGGGACTTCAGGGTCACACAGTGGACATGGGCAATTTTTAGCACTTTGCCACGAGGTGTTTGGATTAAAGGCCCTGGTATTTCTTTAATAAGAAAAACAGGCTGCAGCCATTAAAAATTTAGTCCTACAAATAGCTCCTAGTAGCTCCTCTCTGAGGTGCTGTATTTATTTAATCATAGTAAATTTGGGCCAAATCCTCTCCTGGGGTTTCCAGCACCTGCCTCTATACCCCTGAGGAGTCTGTCACTAGGACCATGCCATTCGCACAAAATCCCTCTGCCTTTGGCTCCCCTGGCCCGCTGGCTCACAGGGAGATAAAACACCTTAGCCTCATTACTCAGATGGCTAATTGCGAACTGATTTAATTAAAGTATACAGATATTTCCCCAAGTTAGTTACATTTCATATCACTCCATTAGGAGTAATTGGCTGGAATGAGAAGCGGCAAAAAGGGAGGCTGGCCAGGTAGGTGGGGAGCAGGGAGCCCCCTTGGTCTGTGGAACGTGTGCTGCCTGACTGTGGGGGCGGTCTGAAGGCGTTCCCGAGGGTACAAGTTCACTGAGAGACGCGCCTCCGCTCAGAAGCCCACTGGGGACGTCCCTGGGTCATTTTAACTCCAAGCACTAGATTGCACACAGCCTGGGTCAGGAGCCGGGGTTTCAAGCCCATTCCGTACTTAGGAGTTCTGTGACCTGGAGCAGTCACCTCACTCACTTGACTCTTGGCTTCTTCCCCTATAAAATGAGAATAATAGTACTGCCTGCCTCAGACGGTTGGTACCAGATTCACTGGAACAAGCTTGGAAGGCCTTTATTTTAGCATAGTACCTGGCACATGGTTAATGCCCAATAAATAATAATACTGTTATTTGGGGCTGGGAGTGTGGTTACGGAGTGAAGCAGTATGGACAGGAGAAGCATCTGCCTTGGAGTCAGAAACCTTGCGGTCTGGTCTCAGGTACGCCCCTAACTGTGCAATATCGGGCAAGTTGCTTCCTTTCCAGGGCCTCAGTTTACTTTTCTGGCCAATTAAGGGAAGGAGGCAGAGACTGAGGTTTGCCCACGCTATATCCATTCTCCCCTTCTTCCTTACTAGCACAGCCCTGACTGGGGCAGCAATGCCCAACTACGACATCCATAGTTCCCAACCTCCCTTACAGATAGGGCCGGCCCCATGAATTCTGGTCAATGAAGTGAAAGTCAAAGCTGTTCCCTTCTAGGGTGGGGTTCCCAAGAAGTCTCCTTTAAAAGGGGCTAACTCAGCTGTCAAGCACCCCTCCCACCCTCTCCTCCTTCCTTCTTTCTTCCACCTGGAATGTGATCCTGATGGTTGGAGCTCCAGTAGCTATCTTATGACCAAGAGGTAACCTTGAGGGTGGAAGCTACCTGCAGAGCCACTTGGCCAAGCAGAAAGATAGAAGATGCCAGAGACTCTGATGACATCTTGGAGTTGTTGCCCCAGCCATGACCACCCTGGATTTCACAGCACCTGAGAGAGAAAAACTGACCTGCCCTTTTGTGTTTTGTTTTTGTTTCTGTTAAGCCTGAGCCTTTTTGGGTCTCGATTACTTGCTGCTGAATGCTATCCCTTACGGATACAGGGTGTCCTGCTCTATCAGAAGAGTAAAGCTTGATCTCTGAGCTGGTCACAACTTTCCGTCCTCTTTCTGCACCAGGGGGATCCCTCAGCCTGCAGCAATGTTACCTCACCCCCACCCCGGCTCCAGCCCCAATCTGCTCACCCACTTTAGGATCTTCACTACACAGCCGAGATCCCCATATTCCTAGGCTATAAGTCTCAACACTTGAGGAGGGAAGAAGCAACCTCTTCCCACAGAGAGATCATGTACCCAATCTACCTATTTTCCAAGCACCTATACGGCCAGCCCATTTGCTCACTGCCATGGCAGGGGTAAACAGCTTGGGACAGCTTGCAGCTCTGGTGTACTGGAAAATGCAAGGATTCACTGCTGAAGTAACTGATTTTCATCCCTGTTCTGTCCCTTACTGGTTGTGTGACCGCTAGAGACTGAATGTGCCCCCCCAAATTCATATGTTGAAACCTAATGCCCAGTCTGTTGGGATTAGGAGGTGGAGACTTTAGGAGATGAGAGGTCATGAGGGTGGGGCCCTCATGAATGGGATTAGTGCCCTCATCAAAGAGGCCCAAGGGAGCTCCCTGCAGCCTCTGCCCCATGAGGTTATGGTGAAAGGACGGCCGTGTACAGAGAAGCAGGTCTCACTAGACACCGAATCTACCAGTGCCTTGAGCTTGAACTTCCCAGCCTCTAACACTGTAAGAAACGAATTTCTGTTGTTTCCAAGCTACACAGCCTAGGCTATTTTGCTATAGCAGCCCAAATGCACTAAGATAAGTGACCTGTGGAAAGTCTCTTAAGTCTTGCTGGACCTTGGTTTTCTCATTTATAAAGTGGGCAGAACAGGGCCGTCTGGGCAGCTCAGTCAGTTAAGTGTCCAACTCTTGATTTCGGCTCAGGTCATGATCTCATGGTTCATGGGATCAAGCCCACACTGGGCTCTGTGCTGACAGAGCAGAACCTGTTTGGGATTCTCTCTCCTTCTCTGTGACCCTCCCCCTGCTCACGCTCTCTCTGTCTCTCAAAAACAAATACATAAACGTTTAAAAAAAAACAAACCACCAAATAAAGCGGGCAGAATAATACCATACCATTCTGTGGGGGACAGGATGTAGAAACGAAATGTGGGAGAGATGCACTGTAAATCAAAAAATGTAGTACTCATCAGAACCTGACATTATCATCAGAGACATTTTTTAAGCCAATCCACAAGATTTCCTGAGCTCCTTCTCTGAGCCCAACCCTGTAGGCATGGTGAGAGGAATACCAAAAAAGTACAAGCCGCTATCCTCCATTTTGCAGAGAGAAAAGGGGAGTTCAGAGAGGTTAAGTAACTTGTCTAAGGCCACACAGCTAAAGAGTGGACGTGCTGGGATTTAAGCCCAGCTGTCTGAGTCTAAAACATTCCACAGCCTCACCACATAGAGGTGAAAGGCTATGGCCAAATCCAGCCACACCTGATTTTAAAAATAAAGTCTTCTTGGACCACAGACACACTCATATATTTACATCTTGTCTCTAGCTGCTTTTGCACTACAGTGGCAGAGTTGAGTAGTTGCAGTAGAGGTTGTGTGGCTCACAAAACTCAAAATATTTTCCACCTGGGCCTTTTCAAAGTTCTCCGAACGCTAATCTCTAGCGTCCTATTTGTCCACCGTCTGGCCACCAGTGAACACCCTTTTCCACGCCTGACACCGCGGCCACCGGTGATGAAGAGACACGTCTGACGTGAGTCTGGTTATTTCTCAGGTTACGAGTGAGGCTGGCCCCATTTCACAGATGAGATTTCCTCCATGAGAGGAGCCTGGAGATCCGCACCAGGACACGGAGTGGAGGAATGGAAGGAGAACGTGGCGGAGAGCCGTGGGCTCTCCTCGTGTCTCTCTCCATCCCCTCTACCGACTCCCACTTGTCAGAAAGTCAGGGAAAGTTGATAGGCTGGGTGCTGGCCGCATGCTCTGCACGGACACCTCATCCACCGCCCTCTGCCCTTCCTCTGCCTCCCAACCTGCTGCCCCTTCCAGACGGGCTCAGAGTACCAGGGCGTCCACCTCGCCTACCACGCAACCCCCCAGAGCCCTTCCCGGCCCCTCTGCCCCCACCCACCTCACTGGTGTGTTTACTTAAGGCTGGATTCTATATCTGGAAGTTCATTAATTTTTCGTGGGTGCCAAAACGCGGATCATTTGTGCTTATCCTCAACTAAATAAGTCAGGTCATAAGAGGTAATGCCATGGGTAGTGGAATGTAAACAAACACATTCTACCTCAATAAACATGCTAATTTCCAGCTATAATATTCACAAGTAAAAGATCCATCACGCCGACCCTATTTGGCAAAGGCAGCGGGCCTCATCCGTCAACGGGGGAGGCTCCCGCCAGTTCTCCGCGGGAGGGAAATAGTACAACTTAACTTGCTTGATGACGCCCTCGGGGGGAAACATGAGCCTCATAAATGAGTCTGGAAATGTGATAAAAGGATAATCTTGCATAAATGAGCCTATATCATCATTACCTGCACCGACCAAGGCCAGGCACAGGCTTTGAGTGATGGAGTCACATTTCATATAAATTAAGGCCGAGGAGCTAGTGCACCAGGCCAGCGGGGGCTCTCTGTCCTTGCTGTGTCCCGCTGCCCACCCTCGCCCGAGGCTGCCACACAGGATGCGCGGAGGGCCGAGCAGGAGGTTCAGGGCTGGCTGGGGCTGGGGCGCCGGGATGGGAAGACTGCCCAGGCCCAACCTGAACACGAGTACACCCTTGGCAATTGGTGACATCAGAGCGGGTATTGGTCCCTCCTCCCACCTCTCAGAAAAAATTAAGGAATCCATTATTTTATTTGCTCAATTTAGTGGACACCTATTAAAGGGCAAGGCACTGAGAGGCACTTGGAAAATCAAAATAAGATGAAGCCCTTGAGTATAAGAATTCGCCGTGGGCTCAGCGAGGCAAAGCAAGTCCTCCCAGCCCGCTTGGTCTGTCTGTGGTCAAGTGTGGAGGGTGCTCAGAGCACAAAAGGGCTCCCCGGCCTGGCTAAGGCAGAGAAGGTCAGGCCTTCCGGGCATAAAGGAAGGCAGGCTACTACTCAGTGAGGGGTGAAGAGCTGGGTCTCCCTCTCCCTGCTGCCCCTCCCCAAGGCCCTCAGGGACACTGCCCCGCGTGCAGCTTCTGCTGAACTCCTCCGTTCGGCCTGTGAGGACTTTTAGCAAAAGAGAGAGGGATGAAGGGCACCTGGATGGCTCACTCGACTGAACACCTGACTTTGGCTCAGGTCATGATCTCACAGTTTGCGGGTTCAAGCCCCACATGGGGCTCTGTGCTGACAGCTCAGAGCCTTGGGCCTGCTTCAGATTCTGTGTCCCCCACTGTCTCTGCCCCACCCCTGCTTGTGCTTTGTCCCTGCCTTTCAGAAATGAATAAACACTAAACAAAATTTTTTTTTAAAGAAAAAAAAACAGGAGGCACAAACACACAGAACCCGTACGCTGTCTTGGAAAAGATCTGGCACAGACCTTGACGCTCTTTCCTGATCCTCCCTTGCCCCTCCCCACCCCCCCCGTGATGTTGTGGGTGCCCTACCCAGCTCCTTTACTCACACGGCTGAGGCACCCGTCCTGGCAGTGTTGACAGCCACTGCTCACAGCTACCCTCTTCCTCAGAGAACTGTCTTTGGCCCAAGAGGAGCCGCCCCACCTGGGAGGTTATCCCTGCCTGCTCCTCTGATGTCAGACTAGGGGACTCTGGGGGTGCAGAGGCCGGCCCCCTTGACTGACCCCTTTGTCAGGGGTCACGCTCTGAGGTGCGGCTCCCACCAGGACGGGCCAGGCTGAGGCCAGACTCCAGCCGAGACCACACCCTTGCTGCCCCATCCCGCTTCCCTTACCCACTTCTCCCGAGAACATGCCCCTTGCCCCTGATAAACTGCATGCATCAAAATCTCCATCTCAGGCTCTGCTTTTAGGTAGCCTGACCTAGGCTCTCCGTTTTCCTCAAAGACACACTTGGAAACAACCCACCACAAGGCAGCACAGCAGGGGCAGACCGGGTAATGACGAACGTGCCGGGGGGCTCAGAGAAGGAGACTCTAGCTATGCCTCAGGGGGTCAGGGAGGGCACCTTGGAGAAGGGGTGCCCACCTTCCCCGGGCTGGGTCCTGCGTTCTCCAGGTGGGCGAGGTGGGAGGGGGGTTCCAGGCAGAAGGAACAGCATGCCCTTTCGTTTCCCAGGCACTTTCCAGCATCACTTCATGGCAAATAGCAGCATCCATGTGACATGGAAAGGGCTCGCTCTAGAAGCCTCCAGAACCACCAGGGCTGAGGGGTGGCCAGCCCGTAAATGCTTATTATGGGAATGAGGGAATGCGTACAAGCAAGTGAGTAAAATCATTCTGAACATTCCCCCAGCGGACAGTATTTCATCCATCCTGTCACTTACCCTGTGCCACCTGCTCCCCCACTAGACCAGAAAATCCTTTCCAATAGGGGCTGGGGCCGGGCATCAAGAGTGTCTCCCTGAGGCCTAGCTCTGCTTTTTGCAGCAGATGCTCAGGAAATAACTTACCCCATGGCTTTGAACCGCTGACCCGAGAGGAGAAGGGATCACCAAGACCAAATGTTTAGATGTATCAAGGCCTTCATTCATTCATTCACCAAACAACTTTGTGATGTGATACAAAATCGGTGAATCAGAAATAGAGACGAGGGTGCCTGGGTGGCTCAGTGGGTTAAGCGTCTGACTTTAGCTCAGGATCTCACGGTTTGCAAATTCCAGCCCCGCATCCAGCTCTCTTCTGTCAGCACAGAGCCTGCTTTGGATCCTCTGTCTCTCTCTCTCTGCCCCTCCTCTGCTCTTTCTCTCTCTCTCTCAAAAGTAAACATTAAAAAATTTTAAAAAAGAAGAAGAAATAAGGAAGAGAGGAAATTATTATGTGCTAACAGTGCACAGAAATTGTCCTAGATGCTTTCACATGCTGCACTCAAACTTCATGATAACCTGGAAGGGGGCATTGTTACTGCCAGGAGCAGATGTGCAACTGACATCTACGTGTACCTAGGTCCAGAGTCCAGGGTCTTTCCATCCTCTCTCCCTCCCTTCCTCTCCACGGGAGGATGTTGTAAAATCAAAGTTGTCAAGGTCTGGAATCAGTTAACCAGATCTTTCTGGAGGCAGAAGATCAGGAAGACCTCTGAGTCTCTCTCTTAGCAGAGAATCCTCTGATTTAGGCCACCCGGGCCCAAGGAGCTCTGATGGGCAGATCCCCTCCCTCCACCTCCCAGACCCAGGCCAGCTCTCCTCAGGTGCATCCAAACCTGTAACAGACAGAAAGCCATGCTTCCAGGGATTGTATGATTCAGAACCGACTTGAGGGGTTAATTTTTTGAAGGAAAAAAGAAAGGTATAAACACCGCTGAAAAACTGAGCCGACAAGCTCAGGGGAAACCCGAGCCACAGAAGTCTTAGTCAAAAGTGCTGGCTGAGAAATCGCTGGCCCCTGCCAAGCCCAGGGAAGGGAAGCTTGCACATTCCCGGGCTGCGTGTTTCAAATACTTTCCGCGGTTTCGCCAGTGGAGGGCCAGGAGAGAGGAATCTGTCATTACCAACTTGGGTCTGCAAAACAGCTTGGCTGGCAGGGAGCAGTGAACTCGCAGGAGGCAGGAAGCGGAAAACCTGAGTCATGAGCTTCAGGGGACGGGGGAATGTGCAGGAGGGAGGAGGTGAGAGGCAACCGACCACAGACCAAAGGGTCTGCGCGGATCCTTTGACTCCCAACGCATTCTTGCCGGCTAACCACCGTGACTGCCCCTGCCCTGTGGGGTAGAGACTCGTGCAGTTTCCCAAACGTTCTTCATCAGTGTAAACATTTGTGGAGGACCTACTAGGTGCCAGGAATCCTGCTGAACATCCAACACAACGACCCAAGGAAGCAGAGCGGGCACCGTATGCCCGCTTTTCAAACAAGGAAACTGAGAGCCAAAGAGGCAGTGGAATTGCCCCACGCCACACAGCAGATGGCCAAAACATCAGTTCGTCCTTTGTGTATTGAGGACCTACTAAGTGCCGGGCACTGGGCCAAGGACTGGGCTGCAAAGATGGAGATGACAAGGCCTCTTCAGTGAAGGGCTCAAAATCTTATAGATTAGGACCATTGTGTGTGTGTGTGTGTGTGTGTTTTCAAGATACATTTATATCTGCTACCCAAGTTTTCTTATTACACCATGTGTGGGAGGAGGGGTGAGGATGCTTCGGAGATGTGACAACACGGAGGTGAGGGACAGGAGGGATGTGATGGCGGAGTGCTGGGTGACGAGCCATGAGGCCCGGCCTCACAGTTCAGGCTGTTGCTAACGTGCTGTGTGACGCAGGGAGCCGCTTCAGTCCCTTTGGCTCTTGATTTCTGAAGAGGACACCACCCGTGCGTGTCCAGCCTCCCTTTGGAGCTACTGTTTGCGACACACCGTTGCCTTCATGCCGGTGGCTTCTTACTGCAAGCCGCCATCCTCTGCCTGAAGACCTTCTCTGGCTGCAGGACGATGCTGCGTCCAAGGTGGGGCAGGCTAAAAATGGGGGGGTTCATGTCCCCAGGAGCAGCCGTCAACAAAAGAGTGATGGGAGTTGGGGGATGAAGACAGGCCTTCCTGTCTCCTTGAACAGGACAACTCTGAAGGGTATGTTCACAGCAGCCTCCCTCCCGGGGCTTCCTAGCGGCAGGGGCCCCAGCTGCCCGCAGGGGTACTCCGCCCATCAAGCACCCTGTGTTCTCTCCTGTCCTTCCACCTCCCACATCCCTTCTGGCTCTGTCGGTTAAGTGTCTGACTCTTGGTTTCGGCTCGGGTCATGATCTCACCGTTTGTGGGTTCCAGCCCTGCATCAGGCTCTGTGCTGAGCCCCCACCTTGGAGCCTGGAGCCTGCTGTGGATTCTATGTCTCCATTTCTCTCTCTGCTCCTCCCCCGCTTGCGCTCTCTCTCTCTGTCTCCCAAAAATAAATAAATGTTAAAAAAAAAAAAAAAAAAAAAAAAGAAGCAAGCAGCCTCCAGCCAGGAGCAAGGCCTGAAAGGTAAGGCCCAGGGTCGGGGAGAGCACAGGGGTGAGGGCACCAATGCAGGGCTTCTCCCAGGCCATAAATCCCCTGTTGACCCCTACCCACAGCCTAAGCAGCCCCTCAGGGTGCCCTGAGGGGAGGGGTCCTGTGGAGAGAACTGCAGAAGAGGGGGCAGCAGCAGGGCCTGAGGGCCACGGCCCCCTCCCTGGGCTCCTCATCTTAGCTGCCCTCGCCTCCCCAGCCCCGCCTCCCCCCTGCCTCCACTTTGTACCCCACACCTAGATGAAATCACACACAATGCCCTCTGCTCTCCTGCCTTCAGCCCTCACACCTGCCATTCCCTTCAGCCAGAACGCGCTTCCCTCCCTCCGCACCAGCCAACCCCTCCTTCAAAGCAGTTCGGGCATCTCCAAGTCTATGCAGCCTTCTCCAACATCTGCCCTGTTCTGGTCATCAGGCGTCCCCTGCTCCTCCTGCCCTTCCATGGGGTCTGGGACACCCTCCAGCACCGTACCCAGTGTCCTCTCTGGGGAACCACTGTTGTGAGTCTGTGTTACGTCTTCCCAAAGGTCTCTGAGGGCAGGACTCATGCTCGTTTTCTTTTTATCCTCAGGTGCTGGCTCTTACAGCTCTATAAATGTTAGCTGAGTGAACAAGAGTAGGAAAATTACTCAGAGCTTGTTGAGACCCTATTTCCTCACTACAGGGAGCCCGATGGGGAGACCAAAGGCCAGGGATTTGGCACCGCAGACTGGAGCCTCAGAGGATCAATTCTGCCTCCACTGCATAGATCCAGAGGCTTCCCTTCATAGCTAGAGACCTGCAAAGAGGTGGCCCTGTGACAGGTCCCTTCTAGGGACAGTTTTGTAGAAGTGCAGTGGTTTTAAAAGCTTTTCTAGCTCTGGAGTTCAAACAAAATCCTCCCCAGAAGTCCAGTAACTGCTCTGGTTAAAAGGGAAGGGCAGGTGGGGGTAGAGTCCTCTTGACAACCCCTTATCCTAGAGACAAACCACTCGAGAATCCCCTGGGACTCCACAGAGCTGTTTCAAAGCCACTGGCCAAGTAAGAAGAGCTGGGTTGTGTCCAAGGACCTAGGTTCTAGTCCCACTCTGCAACTTGCAGGCTGTGTGACCCTGGGCCAGTCACTTCACCCCTCTAGTCCTCAATTTCCTCATCCCCATGATGGAGAAGTTAATGTCTCCCTCACAGGGATGCTGAGAGGCTCAACGCTGATAACCAGGGTAGCTTTGTACCTTACGGTCAGCATAAAATTTGTTGTCAGGGGGCCCAGAAGGACATGAGAAATCTTGTGTCATTTTGAAACAGGCACTCTTGGAGGCACTAGGCCCTGGGCTACAGAACAGACACATGGCTGCAAGACTCATGGTTGCCTTTTTTTCTTGGGGCTTCAGGCCCCTGCATGCTCGCCAGGCGCCTCTTTGCCCCAGACCTCATTACCCAGCCAGCTGGGGCCCTCACACAGGCATTGTTTCTCGTCCCTGGGTGTGGAGCTGGAACACGTGGGCACGGAAAATTCCTCCCCTCGCTGCTCCACCAGCCAAGCCCCAGTCCCAGCCCGGGATGCGGACCCCTAAAGGGAAATGGAGGCAGAGTGTTCTGGCCCCAGGAATCAGCTAATGGAACCTTGTTAATTACTATGTAAATTACTTTAATAGCCTGATCCCCGCCAGACAGTTGTTCAGGGGCTTAAGACTCTAGGCTGGGGAGATGGGATCTCAGGTGAGGGGAAGGAGCAGCCTTTCCTTGGCCCAAAGAGCCCCCACGTATGGTTTCCCATGGGGTGGGAGGAGAGGCACAGATCGGTAACCAGAGGGGAGGATGACCTTGCATCTGAGCATGGCCCATGAGGATCCTGAAAATGACACTGACATGTAGGAATCAAGTCCATCTTGAAGACTGGCACTAAAAAGCACCTCAGATGTCTCTGGTCCTCACGCCTTCTCTGCGTCCAGGGAGAACAGAAGCCCAGAGCAGGTGAGTGACCTGTCCAAAGTCACACGGCAAGATGATGGCCAGGCAGGGGCCGGTCTCCCATCTCCGGCCCAGGGCTTCTCAAACTGGCTCCTGGGGACGCGCTAGATCTGGGCGCCCTGCCTGAAACATCCAATAGTAAGACTTTGCCAACTTTCAGAGGAAAAAAGAAATGCAACCAGAGGCATTTTCTTGATTTTAAGGTCTACCTACAGTTTTTATAAAAAGATACACTACCCTACGGGCACGATCCGTAGCTATATTTTCTTCCAGAAACATGCTCTTGTACTGTGGAATTAAGCATGCCACATTAAGCTATAGAATGTCATAGCATTCTATAAGGAGGCCGTGACTTTAAGATTCTCTGACCTGAAGGGAACCCACAGTCCTGAAGCACTTCTTTTCATCTCAGTTTTCCAGATAAGGGAAGAGACACAGAGATGCTAATGACTTCTGAAGGACCAGTGCTCTTCCCTCCCTGCCATTTGTCAGAAGTATGTGTAAACCAAGAGTGACTAAGTGCTGAGAGGGCTAGGAAGGAAGGCAGGCGAGAGCGAGGACACCCCTACTATGGGGCTGTTGCCAGGAGGTTGAGCTGTATTTGACAGGCTCCCCGACCTCTCCGTGGGCTGCCTGCAGGCACACGGCTCCCTGCTGCAGCACAGGCTGAGTTTCAGACAGTAGGTCTGCTGGCAAGACGAAGGCCGGGCTGGAGTGGTTCCATCATGACATGGTGGCTCTGTGGCCACTTGCTACCTGTGTGACCTTGGGCATGTGGCGTCGTCTATCTGAGTTTTGACTCCTTCATCTGAGAAATGAGAATAAGAACACTTGCCTCACAGGATGGTTGCAAGAATGAAACGAGATGGGCCTGTGCACCTGGTACGGTGCCCGGCACTCACTTTCTCCCTCCTGGTCTCCCCTCTCTCTGTAAGATGTAGACGTGAATATGTTTTTTCATGTTTACTTAATTTTTTTGAGAGAGAGAGAGAGAGAGAGAGAGAGAGAGAGAGAGACAGAATCTGAAGCAGACTCCAGGCTCTGAGCTGTCAGTACAGAGCCTTGACACGGGGCCTGAACCCACAAACCATGAGATTGTGACCTGAGCTGGAGTCAGACGCTCACCCAGGCGCCCCAAGATGTAAATATTTTTAAATTCGGGTCAGGTGCAGGGGCCTGGAGTGTGTCACTAGGTAAATGCAGTGGGCTATCAAAGCCCCCACCCCCTCTGCCCCCCTCCCTGGGTACCCAGTGCCTTCCTTGCACCTCCAGGGAGTGTAGTGGATCAGAGGCTCTCAGCGCCCCCATGAGGCTCTGCCCAAGCCTCTCCCTCACGTGCCCTGCAGTCCCAGCTCCGCCCTATGCCCGGCACTGGCTGGCGGTTCCCTTCTGCCAACCCCCAACCCTCCTGTCAGCACCCCCAACTCAAGAAGCCTTCCCACTGCGTCCAGAACCTGGTTTCCTTGGTCCTCAATGCCGCACACAGGGGCTTCCTCCTTCTCTTCCCTCGAGGGCTATTCTACCACCACCCCATCTTGGGCTCTAGGTTCTGAGTATTTCCTGGGTCTGCTGGCCAGAAAAGGTAGGGCCATCTGAGACTTGGTCTCTGTCCTTGGGAACGGGGAAGCAATACAGTAGTCCCCACCACAACCACGAGAGGGGAAATGCTGTGAAGCTCTGCCAGCAGCAGGGATTGCTAACATTTGTGATCGGTATAAAGGTACAAACACGGATGCCGACAGATCAGAGACGCCGGGCTCTCTTTGAGGTGTCTGATGATCCCCCGCTGGGGCTGTCAGCTTCTCCTCCACGCCTCACCTCGGAGGTCATTTCCTTGGAGAAACACCTTTCCCTCCACCCGAGCTTGGCTCTGTGTCCCTCTCCCACCTGGGCACTTCCCAGAGGGGACCATCATGGCCTGTTTGCCTGCCTGTCCCTGCACTGGGCTGAGCTCTAGGAAGGGAGGGGCCGCAGCTCATTCACCTGGCTCTGGACTAGTTTTGACTGCAAGTAACAGAGTCCAGCCAAATTTATTTAATCAAAAAGGGGAAATTTCTGGAAGGCCATGAATGTGCTTTAGGAGGGGCCCAAGGAGATACAGCTGGCCTCAGGAAGGGCTGAAACCAGAAACAGGTCACCCTCCACACTTCCCCTTCCTCTCTCATCCCTGCTTCTTTCTCCTCTCCATTAGAATTGTCTCATGAAAGTTTCTGCTTAGCCCCGAAAATGTTAACTATAACATTACCGAGTGTGAGAAACAAACGGTCCGCTGTGCGCGATTTTAAAGTAAGTGGTCAGGGCGCCTGAGTGGCTCAGCCCGTTCAGTGTCTGACTCTTGGTTTAGGCTCAGGTCATGCTCTCGTAGTTCATGGACTCGAGCCCCGTGCCAGGCTCTGCGCTGGCAGCATGGAACCCGCTTGGGATTCTCTCTCTTCCGTCCCTGCCCCTCCCCTACTCATGCTGTCTTTTTCTGTCTCAAAATAAATAAATAAACTTTAAAAAATAAAGCGATCAAAAGCTGCTTGCATAAGCTTGAGGCTCTCACCTTAAGCCTTTCCCCACACAGAGGTTATGAAAGGGGAGGAGTCAGAAGTTAAGGAGTTTGAGAAGGAGGATGCCTTTGGAGCTGGTCTATATGGTGTGTGTCCTTTCCACCACTAACAAGACATGATAATGGCCTTTAGCCTTAAAAAATCAAACTGCCAGTTATTTTACCAGAAAAAGATGGGTTTGTTTGGGAACAGCAGAGAACTGCAATCTGGACAAGCTGGCTGCAGCAAAATCATAGGCAAGTCCACAGAACAAAGAGAAGGAGTGCTCTTATAGAGGAAAGGGGGGACATTGGAAATGCTGTTACAAACAAAATGTCCCTTGGAGTAAACTGGGAGTTGGAAGTATTGTGGCTTTTCATTGGCTGAGTTGTCACTGTGTCCCACTGGCGGGGCTATGGGGTGGGAGGAAAGCCTTTTTTTTTTTTTTTAATGTTTATTTATTTTTGAGAGACAGAGCATGAGCAGGGGAGAGGCAGAAAGAGAGGGGAGACACAGAAACAGTCTCCAGGCTCTGAGCTGTCAGCACAGAGCCCGACGTGGGGCTCGAACTCACGAATTGTGAGATCATGACCTGAGAGCTGAAGTCAGAGGCTTAACTGACCGCACCACCCAGGCTCCCCAAGTGACCATTTTTCTTGATGAAAAATTTCGTTAGTGGAGGAATGGTTGGTGGGCACTGGGGAGCCCTGCATGCTTGACAGCTTTGGCAGATGGAGGCCCAGAGGGAGGAGCAGCGCCCATAGCGCTCACTGCTCCCGTGTCAGGGATCTTGGGGTAAACCGAAGCCACCGCACAGGAAGGAGTAGGGGCCTCCAAAAGACCCGGGACATGGCGGCAGCTACCTCCCCTTGGCCTTTGCCACCCAGCCGGCAGGCTCCCCTCAGCCTTGTTGCTAGACGCCCCAACGCCAGAGCTGCCTTCTGAACACCCACTCCATCCTGAACATGGCCCTGCTCCACAAACCTCTAGAGCTCCCTCCTACCCTAAACATGAAATCCCATGCTTGTGCCCAGCTTTCCTCCAGCACCAGGGCCCAAACAGCCTCTCCAGAGAGTCCTTTGAGGTAGGTGCCAAGGCTGGCACAGGGTGAGGGGAGAGATGTCCTCACTCTCAGGGTCCAGCCTGCCCCACTTTCCCTGCATATACTCCACCACCCTCGGCACAGGAGCGGGGATATCCACGGGCTCCTCAGAACTGAACTAAAGGTGCTACAGGAAATTCAACTCAGATTCAACAAAGGCTCTGAGCGCCAGCTTGGTGCTGTGCCCCTCCGCATACACCCTGTCACTCAGCCTCACAGCACCCCATTTTGAAAGTACCTCACTGTCCCAGAGTCTGTCACAGAGCCAGCACGTAGCCGAACGGCAGCGATGATGACCACCACGGACTGAGGACCTACTATGGGGCAAGCCTCATAGTGGGGCTTCCCTCCCTTACTTTGTAAACCCCTGCGACAACCCAGAGCTTCGGTCCCCCCTTCAGGAGGTCGGTCCCAATTGTTCACTGACGCCGCATTTATGAATATGCCAACTCAATAAAATGTATTTAACTCCCATTCAATACTTCTTCTGCTTCCAGGGTCGTTTGCAAACGTGTGCAGAGTGGCAAAATACTCGAGTGGCCCTATTCACACGTTCCCAGACGACGTCCCGCAAAGTGACGCTCTGCCTTTTTTGTCTCAGCTCGAGCTGCAAACAACTGGCCTGTGGTCTACTTAGTGCCCTGCTTTTCACATTTTTGTGCTTTTATTCTTTGGTGATTTCACTGTTTCAGGGGCCCCACAGGTAATACTACGGTTCTGTCTAGTGGTCCTACGTGCAAAAAGGCTGTGGTGTGCCTCACAGAGAAAACTGGTGTGTTAGACAAGCTTCCTTTTGTCAGTGAATCAATAATTTCTATTAAATAAGGCGTTTACACAGAAACATGAAACAAGGTTATGTATTGATCGGTTGACGAAAATGCAACCTGAAAACTGACCGGGTGGCAGGAAACCCTGTATTTTCCCTAGGAGAATGGCTCAGTATTTGTTAATTCCGTGCTCCCAGGTGCTTTATAGAACATGGCTATGGCAAATAACAAGTATTTTTGTCCTTTGCTGGTGAAGAAGTTGTCACCCACCTGGGCTTCCACAGCTAGCGAGTTGCAGGCCATTCCGAGAGGAGTCAGAAACAAGTGACCTCCCCACCTGGTTCTTTCACGAGGTGTGGGGTACATGCTGGTGGCCTGGGACATCAGTGGGGTGTCAGTGGGGGGCAAAGTGAGGCCAACTTGCTATTAAATAGCATTATCTAAAGTTCTTTTTCATTTATCTTTCAATCCTTACGATTGGATACAAGTGAAAGCCTGGGTCTGGTGCAAGTCAGTCCTTAATGAATCCCAAATCCTCCTGCTGATCCCCCTTTTTAATAAATAAAAACCCTCAGGTGCACAGCCTCTAGGAGGTAGGAGGGTATAGCTGGAATTTAGTAACACTTATCTTTATACTTGCCTTCAAACAGAATACTTGCCATAAATAATGGCTCATGAAAATAGTTTTAAACTTTCAACAAAGGGACAGAAACTTTCTTTCCAAATAGATACAATTAAGTGCAGGTATAAATATTTAAAGAAAAATGTTAAATAAATAAGTGTAAGGAAAATCCAAGGTGGCCTCTACTGGTTTCTGAAGGAAGCAAAAACCAAGAAAGTAATATGTGAATGACTGATGTTTTAGGGGTGCTGGCTGGCAACATTCTGTCTCTTGATCTCGATGCCGGATACACAAAGGTATATTAAAACTTTTAATGGTTTGGGGCTCCTGGGTGGCTGAGTCAGATACTCTTGATTTTGGCTCAGGTCATGATCTCACAGTTTTCTGAGATCGAGTCCCATGTTGGGCTCTGCACAGTGTGGAGCCTGCTTGGGATTCTCTCTCTCCTTCTCTCTCTGCCCCTCCCATCCCTCAAAATAAATAAAGAAACATTAAAAAAAACCTGTTAATAGTTTAAGCCACTATGGCTTAAACCAACAACAAATTTATTATTTTATCATTCTGGAGGTCAGAAGTCCATAACAGGTCCATAGGACTGTGTCCTTCTGGACGTCAGAAGGAAAGAGGATTCTCTGTCTTTTCCAGCTCCCGCAGGCTGCCTGCACTCCTTAGCTTGTGGCCTCATCTCCTATCTCCAAAGCCAACATTGAATCTCTCTGTCCTGCCTCCCTCTTTCCTTTATAAGGACACTTACGGTTACACAGGCCCACCTGGATAAGGCAGGCTACTCTCCCTATGTCAGAATCCTTAATCACATCTGCAAAGTCCCTTTTGTCATGTAAGGTAACATATTCACAGATTCTGCAATTAGGATGTGGATATCTGTTCGGGCCTTTAGTTTGCCTACCACATGTGTGAGTGTGAGTGTGTGGAAACATATACAGGGAGAATAAGGGTGTGTGAATGCATGTGCCCAGAAGCACATGTGTATGGGTGGCGGGGGGAGGGTGTACAGAACCTGCAGGGCTGGGCACTTGGGAACTAAGACTCCTCCGTGCTCACAGCCTTCCAGCACAGCCAAGCGTGCAGCTGAAATCTGCCACTGTCCCCTCAAAGCCTCTCTTTGCAGTGAGGTCACCTCTTCCCTCCCAGCTGGGACCAGGGTAGAGGGGAGGGCTGGGGATCCCATGATGGGGTGGGTGGTGCTGGCATGCCTAGGGCCCCTGCTGAAGACACGGAGGCCCGGGTGGGGAAGACGGCCCTGGTCCACTCTCAGCAATCACTCTGTTCAACTGCTCTTTGACGAGCTCCCCCAGCAAACGTAGGGCAGGTTCATCATCTGTATTCAGAGAGAGCCATTTGATCACATTTCTGGGCACCACCCTGACCCCATCCTGGTTTGGCTGGGCTTGGGGGTTTTACAAACTGCAAATCCATCTGCCTTCATAACTGCGCCGTTTATTTTCAAAACTGAGGTGCCCCTTGGCACCTTATTAGTGATTACAAAACACAGTAACAGCAAGCTCTCATTTATGTGCTGCCTACCTTCCACGTCAGCATGCTAAACCCTTCACACACATTATACCCCTTAACCCTGTGCCGACCCCACAAGGGAAGCATTTCTGAGCGAAGGAATCCAAAGCTCAGAAAGGTTAAGTGACTTGCCCAAGGTCCTGAAGCAAGTGACCATGGGAGCTAGGGTCTGAGTGCAGCCCTAAAGGTAATCCACATTGCCTTGTTTCTGGGAAGAGCATGCCTGGGGCCCCATTCCTTCGCTTAGGCCTGCCTCTCCTGGAAATTCTCCTCCAAATGTCCCCATGTCCTGGGGACGGGGGCGGGAAAGTGGCCCAGGTCTGGGGCTGTGCCTCTTGTCAGGTTAGCCCCAGATCTCTTGCTGACAGGCTTCATCCCCTTCAGGCCATGGGCCCAAAGCCCTGGAGAGGGAACTAGCCTGAGAGAATGGTCTCCAGCCATCTTTCAAGGATATGGACTAAATCTCAGGCTAGAGATTTTTATACCTACTTTCCCTTCCTTAAACACAAAGAAATGGGGTGCCTGGGTGGCTCAGTCAGTTAAGTGTCCAACTTTGGCTCAGGTCATGACCTCACAGCTCATGGGTTCGAGCCCCGCATCGGGCTCTATGCTGACAGCTCCGAGCCTGGAGCCTGCTGCTTCAGATTCGTGTCTCCCTTTCTCTCTGTCCCTCCCCCACTTACGTCCTGTCTCTCTCTCTCAGAAATAAATCAAACTTAAAAAAAAAAACAAAGAAACCAATATATAAAATATAATTGCCAAACTGCCTAAAATGCACAGTCCAAATACTCCCACAAAAACCTCACAGTGAGGGTTATGTCAAAAAGACACAGGAGCCAACTGCAAGAGCTCCAAATTAGGCGGAGCTAGGACAATTTAAGCAACAAAATTAAAAGGTATTGGATTATAACCCAAAGTATAAAATACATATCCATGAGTCCATAGTGCTATAAATTTATGACCGAATAAATAAATGAGACAAGACAAAACCCTGGTGCAAAACAATCCCAAATAATATTATATATATAATATATAATATAATACACACACACACACACACACACACACTCCCCATTCAAGGAACAAGAACATAAGACCCCAAGCCTTAAGTGTGGGTTGTGCACAGTGACTTCCTTCCAAAGAGCACAGTATAGGAAGTGGAGAGAATAGCTTATTATGGAGACAGACACTACCTCCGCTATGCGATCAAGGCCAACCTCAAGAGTGTAAGTTATGTTGGTAAGTATAAGGAGAAGGGCACTTTATCTCTGTGTTCTTCCTCCCCAAAACTCATACCCCTGCTCTAGGCATGAGGAAAACAGCAGACAAAGTCCAGGAGAGCGGTGTACCTGACCAGTGCTACTCAAAACTGTCAAGGTCATCCAGAACAAGAAGAGTCTGAAGATGGTCACCCCCAAGAGGAGCCTAAGGAGACTTGACAACCAAATGCAGTGTGACATCCCGGATGAGATCCTGGACAAGAAAAAGGAGGTAGGTAAAAACAAAGGAAAACCGAATGAAGTAGAGACTTCAGTTAATAAGAGGCACCAGCATTGGTTCATTAATAATAACAAATGTACCATACTAAGGTAAGATGTCAGTAAGAGGGGAAGCTGGGTGGGGAGGTACATGGAAGTTCCCTGTACTATCTTTGCAATTTTTCTGTAAATAAAAAGCTATTCTAAAATTAACAGTTTATTTGAAAATAACACATTAAGGGGCACCTGGGTGGCTCAGTCAGTTAAGTGTCCAAATCTCGGTTTTGGCTCAGATCATGATCTCACAGTTCTTGAGATCAAGCCCTGCATGGGCTCTGTGCTGGCAGTGTGGAGCCTGCTTGGGATTCTCTCTTTCCCCCTCTCTCTCTCTCTGCCCCTCCCCTGCTCATACTCTTGCTCTCTCTCAAAATAAATAAATAAACACTAAAAAAATAAAAAATAAAATAGCATATTAAAAATTTTAATATATACATTAAATTTTTTAAAACATAGTATTTATTATTGAGCTTTAAAAGTAACATAAAAATAATAATTTTGGTATACTTTAATTCGTGTACTTTAATCAATTTCTTAGCCATATCTGTTTCTAATATCATGTCACTGGTACTTTTCTAAAGAATGTGTGTTTTTTTTCTTTAAATGTGGTCTCTTCCCCCCCCCAAAAAACTGCCTATAATCATCTTCAAAGTTATATGTTATTATTAATAAAATGGAAATTGTTGATACCCTTTGTTGACTCTCCTCTGTAGAGCACAATATTTTTAACATGAGTATCATTTCTCTGCAGATACCTGAGAAGCTCTGAGCAAATCCTAGCAGATGGAAGATATTCTCAGTTCTAATTTCTTTAGATAGGAATGGTTAACTATTTCAGCCCAAGTATTTTCATGGGTAGTGTCTTTTTAAATTCCATTTAGAATATCTTTCTTTAACAAGCCATTATGAGAAGATAAAACTCACCACATAACTTGGCTTTGTAATTCTTTTCAATATTTTGCCAATTGTAGATGCCGTAAACCATCAGCCTTCTGTCTCTTCAATCCAATTTAAAATATAAATCTGCCCAATTAAACATAGGAACTCCACCAAAACATTCTTCCCACAAGTCAAAAAAAACAAAACAAACTATAGCATTTCTACATTACATCTTGACCATCATTTGACCTCCCCTAAGCTAATTTATTCAGCGACTTCCCTGCTTTTGAGGGACAATGTAAATGTTTTCCAGTGTAAAATCGCTGAAATTTGCTTACTGCATTGTCTATAATACCTAAAATTTGATACAGGGTTTTATTTTTTAATTTTTGTTTAAAATTTATTTATTTTTGAGAGACAGAGAGAGACAGAGCATGAGCAGGGGAGGGGGAGAGAGAGAGAGGGAGATACAGAATCTGAAGCAGCCTCCAGGCTCTGAGCTGTTTGTTAGCACAGAGCCCAAGGCAGGGCTCCAACTCACAAACTGCAAGACCATGACCCGAGCTGAAGCTGGACACCCAACCGAGCCACCCAGGCGCCCTGAAACAGGTTTTCGAAGTTAGTTTATCTTGGCACACTCGTGGAACACTGTGATTAAAGATTTTCAGTTTCTTTTGAACAAAATTGAGAGGACTCATTTACAAAATGTTCAATTCCGTTATAAACACTTAAAGTGATTTATAAAATATTTCTCCAAAGGCTCAAACATTTAAAAAATTCGACTGATGGCAGACAGCAAAAATAAAAACAAAAGCAAAAACAAAATACATCTTGCTATGCAGTGCTGTGCCCAAATCATATTGGAAGACGGAGGCAAAAGGAAAAATCAGTAATACTGATCCTGTCTATTCAAAATTTTGATATTTTGTCCATGTGGATTTTCAAATTAATTTGTATTTTTAAAATATTATAGGGGCACCTGGGTGGCTCAGTTGGTTGAGTGTCCAGCTTCAGCTCAAGTCATGATCTCACACTCTGTGAGTTCAAGCCCCACGTCGGAGTCTGTGCTGACAGCTTAGAGCCTGGAGCCTGCTTCAGATCCTTTGTCTCTCTCTCTCTCTGCCACTCCCCTGCTCATGCTCTGTCTCTCTCTGTCTCAA